>NC_058374.1:58623560-58926590 GCF_018350175.1 Felis catus | reverse complement strand
GTTTTTTGGTGGAATCTTTAGGGTTTTCCATATAGAGTATCATGTCATCTGCAAAGAGTGAAAGTTTGACCTCCTCCTGGCTGACTTGGATGACTTTTATTCCTTTGTGTTGTCTGGTTGCAGAGGCTGACTTCCGATACTATGTTGAATAACAGTGGTGAGAGTGGACATCCCTGTCTTGTTCCTGACCTTAGGGGGAAAGCTCTCAGTTTTTCCCCATTGAGAATGACATTAGCATTGGGTCGCTTATATATGGCTTTAATGATCTCAAGGTGTGATCCTTCTATCCCTACTTTCTTGAAGGTTTTTATCAAGAAAGGATGCTGTATTTTGTCAAATGCTTTCTCTGCATCTATTGAGAGGATCATATGGTTCTTGTCCTTTCTTTTATTGATGTGATGAATCACATTAATTGTTTTGCAGATATTGAACCAGCCCTGCATCCCACGTATAAATCCCACTTAGTCCTGGTGAATAATTTTTTTTAAAGTATTGTTGGATCCAATTGGCTAGTGTCTTGTTGAGGATTTTTGCATCCATGTTCATCAGGGAAATTGGTCTATAGTTCTCCTTTTTAGTGGGGTCTCTGTCTGGTTTTGGAATCAAGGTAATGCTGGCTTCATAGAAAGAGTTTAGAAATTTTCCTTCCATTTCTATTTTTTGGAACAGCTTCAAGAGAATAGCTGTTAACTCTTCCTTAAATGTTTGGTAGAATTCCCCTGGAAAGTCATCTGGCCCTCGTCTCTTGTTTTTTGGGAGGTTTTTGATTACTAATTCAATTTCCTTACTGGTTATGGGTCTGTTCAAATTTTCTATTTCTTCCTGTTTCAGTTTTGGTCGTGTATGTGTTTGTCCATTTCTTCCAGATTGCCCATTTTATTGGCATATAATTGTTCATAATATTCTGTTATTATTGTTTTTATTTCTGCTGTGTTGGTTGTGATCTCTCCTCTTTCATTCTTGATTTTATTTATTTGGGTCCTTTCCTTTTTCTTTTTGATCAGACTGGCTAGTGGTTTATCAATAGATAACAAATTTTTTTAGCAATTATTGAGATATGCCAATGATTCTTGGTATATTCAGACTTGTGCAATCATTGCAATATAATTTTAGAACCCCCAACACAAAACCCCATACTCATTAGCAGTGACTCCTCATCCTTTCCCAGTGCTCTAGCTTGAGTAAACCATTAATCTATTTTCTGTCCCTATAAATTGGCCTATTCAGGATATTTCATATAAATGGAATCATATAATTTATGGTCTTTTCTTACTGTCTTCTTTAACTTAGCATAATATTTTCAAGGTTCATCTATATTGTAGCATGTACCAGCACTTGATTTCTTTGTATCGCTGAATAATATTCCATATATAGATATATTCCTTTTGTTTATGCATTCATTAGTTGATGGATATTTGGATTGTTTCCACTTTTTGGTTATTATGAGCAATGTGGCTATACAAGTTTTCATGTAGACATATGTACAAGTTTTCATGTACAAGTTTTCATGTAGACATATGTTTTTATATCTCTTGGATATATATCTAGGAGTGGGATTGATAAGTCATAAAGTAACTCTATGTTTAACACTTTCATAAACCACCAAACTGTTTTCCAAAGTGGTGGCACCATATTCATTCCCACTAGTAATGCATGTGGCTTATAATTTGTCTACATACTGACAAACATTTATTATTGTCTTTTTCATTATAGCCAGCCTTGTGTTTGTGAAGTGGTATCTCATTGTGGTTTTAGTTTTCATTTCTCTAATCACTAATGATATTAAGCATCTTTTCATGTGCTTATTGGCCATTTGTATATTGGTCTTTGAAAAAAATATCTGTTCAAATCCTTTGCCCATTCTTAAGTTGGATTATTTGTCTTTCTTTTGTTGAGTTGTAAGAGTTGTTTATATATTCTGGACAAGTTCTTTATCAGATTTGCACATATTTTCTTTCATTTGGTGGGTTGTCTTTATACTCTTTTCGTAGGGTTTTTGGGGCACAGAAGTTTTAATTTTGATGAAATCAGTATTTTTCTTTTGTTACTTGTACTCTTGATATATCTCAGAAGGCTTTGCCTAACTCAAAGTTATGATCATATTTTTATATATATTCTTCTAAAAGTCTTACAGTTTTATTTTTTACATATAAGTACATGATCCATTTTGATTTGATTTTTGTAAGTGGTGTGAGGAAGGGTCTAACTTCTTTTTTTGGGGGGGGGAGGGGCATGTGAACATCTAGTTATCCAAGGACAATATGTTGAATACACAGTTATTTCCCCTTTGAATTGCTTTGACACCCTTACCAAATTTAATTGACCATAAATGTAAGGGATTGTTTTTGGACTCACAGTTACATTCTCTTATCTGTATGTCCATTGTAATGCCACAACACCATACTATCTTTATTACTCTAACTTTGTAATAAATTTTGATATCCAGAATCATGAGTCCTCTAACTTTGTTTTCAACATTCAACAATGTTTTTCAATATTGTTTTGGCTACTTTGGTTCTCTTGCATTTCCATATGAATTTTAGGATCACCTTCTTAATTTCTGCCCAGAAAGGAGGGCAGGCAACTTGGATTTTTATAGGATTGCATTGAATATGTAAATGAATTTGGAGAATACTGCCATCTTAACAACATTAAGTCTTCAAATCCATGAACACAGGATGTCTTCCATTTATTTAGATCTTTCATTTCTTTCAACAATCTTTCATAGTTTTCAAAATACAGGGGTGCCTGAGTGGCTCAGTCGGTTAAGCATAGTTTTCAAAATACAAGTTTTTCATTTCTTTTCTTAAATTTATTCCTAAATATTTTATGATGCCATTATAAATGGAATTATTTTCTAAATTTTGATTTGGGGTTGTTAATTACTAATAAAACTACAATTGTTAATTACTAATGGATAAAAGTACAATTGATTTTTGTATATTGATCTTTTATCTGCTGCTTTACTGAACTAATTTATTAGTTCTAGTAGGATTATAGTGGATTCCTTAAAATATTTTCTATGTACAGGCTCATGTCATCTGCCAGTGGAGATAGTTTTACTTCTTCTTTTCTAATCTAGATGACTTTTATTTTACTTTATTTTTTGTCTAATTTTCCCTGACTATGCTAGGCTGAAGAAAGAAAGAATTCATGATCTTGGCCACACCCACTTGGAGTAGAGCTCCATTACATTGAACTAGAGGATGAGGAGCAAGTTGTGGCTCAAATGCCAGAGACTCACTGTTCTTAATGAGATTTAGTAGATTTTATTAAATAAATATTTCTTCATTATCTTCATGTCCTTAGGACAATTTCCAGAGGCTCTAAATGGCAATTGTTTTTATAATTTTCATTAAACTTGGTTGTTTCGCTGGGAAGAGGGTCCACAGAACTACTCACACCACCACTGAGAAGTGTTCCTCCCTAATATGGTGATTTCATTTCCTATGGCTGCTGTGGCTAATTACCACAAACATAGTGGCTTAAAACAATGCAGATTTATTTTCCTGCGGTTCTGAAGACCAGATGTCTGATATCAGCTTCACTGGGCTAAAGTCAAGGTATTGGCAGGAGTAGTTCTTTCTGGAGGCTCAAGGGAAAATCTATTCCTTGCCTCTTCCAGATTCTATAGGCTGCCAGCATTCCTCAGTTTGGGACCCTATAACGTAAGTCTTTGCTGCCATTGTCACATAGCCTGCTTTCTGGCACTGACTTTTCCTTTGTCCCTTTTATGAGAACCTTGGTGATTATATCAGGCTCACCTGGATAATCTCATTTGAAGATTTTTAACTTGATCACATCTGCAATTTCTCTTTTGCCATGTAAGGTGATATTCCCAAATTCCCAGGGATTATTATGTAAGCATCTTGGAGGGCAGGGGGAGGCACAGTTCTCTGCAATTGTGCAGTTTTAGTTTTTGGAAGGAACTGTAGTCTTTGTAGATGAAGAAACTGTAGTTTGAATTAGTTACAATCACTGAAGGTCTATACCTAATGTGTTGCAGAGCTAGAACCATGTCTCCAAAGTCCTCTCTGTTACAACATGAAGTTTGAATGATTAAACATAAATAAAATCCATATTATTTGTAGAGTCTAATCTATAGATCTACAATTTAAAATGGTGAGTTGTGAAACCACAAAATTGGTTTTTATCAAAACTAGTGATCTGAATTCAATTTAAAAGTAATATATGCATTTCAGGGGTACCTCGGTGGCTCAGTGGGCTAAGCATCTGACTTTGGCTGGGGTCATGATCTTAAGATTTGTGAGTTCAAGCCCCACGTCGGGCTCTGTGCTGACAGTTCAGAGCCTGGAGCCTGCTTTGGATTCTGTGTCTCCCTCTCTTTCTGTCCCTCCCCTGCTCATGCTCTATCTCTCTCTCTCAAAAATAAACATTAAAAATAAAAAAAAAAATAAAACATAGACATATGCGATTCAATCATTGTATTCAAATTTTACCTTTTGTAATAATCTTTGCCTTTCAAGGAACAGGATTGGCTGCAAGCAAGATGTTTTCCCCAAGTTAATTTAATTCATGTTCATGAATATATGCAGTAAAATATAGTTATTACCATATGCACTATGGAATAAACATACGCACATTTAGATAATTTATGGATAATGTGTCCTTTGGTGATTCCAAATGACAGAAATCATCCACAATTTCAGAAGGGCTCTGGAAAACTTAATTGAATGCACTGTGTGGTGTGGGAGGGTCTCTATCCAAAAAATATTTTCACTAATTTAATTTTATAAAGTGTGATCCTCTCCAGTGCTTTTCTCTAGGGTTGTTTTTATCCCCAGCTCCTGAAGGACATTCAGGGCATGTTAACATTTCTCTTGTGGCATAAAATGACCCATGGAAAGAACTGATTAATGATTGCACACAGTTCTCTGGAGGAAAAAGTCATCATGAGATTTGAAATGGTTCCTTTTAACAACAACGTCTGTACTTAGAGTTTTCCAAAGCCATTTCACTTAAAAAAAAAAAAAAAGAAAGAAAAGGAAAAGGAAAGAAGGAGCCTCCCTCCCTCCATGGATGCCTTTCACAGGCACATCATCACCACTCAATGAGAAGTTGAACAATAAACTATTGTCACTTATGAGCAGTAGTTACAGGGAAAGAATCTGGCCCTTGAAAGGGATAGATTACACTGCCAAATAGATTTGATCTGGCCCTCTTGTTAGCATGTAAAATTCCCTTTGTAGTGTCAGCCCAGAGAAAGGAAAAAAAGGTAGCATGGGGGTATTTTCTGGGCATGGAATTGGGTTCTGTGGAATAGATCTTCTTTTTTATTGTAGGGTATTCTTCACTAGACTCACTGATTTACTACTATTCTATAAATGCAGTGCAAGAGCACATCAAACATTTTCTCAAATGATTGAGTTTAAAGACGTTTTTAAAAAGAATCATAAAACAAATCTCTTTAATCAAGAAAAGCCATTGTCTGTTGTATTCTCAAGTGATGTTCAAGCTCTCTGAGAATGTCTTTGAGGTTTCAGGTTGGGTGGGAGCATTCTTTTATGATTATTCTGTTGAAAATTCTATCAGCTGCATAGAACTCTACAGCCTGTAAATAAACATGGAGAAATAGTGACATAGAGTACATGCTATGTCCAATCTCCACTGTACTCTGCCCTTTAAATAATATGTGCATTTTTTTTTCAGTGGGAAAGGACAAATTTAGGTCCCAGTTAATTCTGTTAGGAAATTAATCCT
Source organism: Felis catus (assembly GCF_018350175.1). Lineage (NCBI taxonomy): Eukaryota > Metazoa > Chordata > Mammalia > Carnivora > Felidae > Felis > Felis catus. The sequence goes on along the minus strand of NC_058374.1, from coordinate 58,920,869 downwards.
AGACAATCACTAAGTATATTAATCAAATTGTACTTTTGTTCCTAAAACATGAATTGCATAGGCAATTCCTGCTTTTATGGAAATACAGAGTTACACCTGTGTCATTTACATAAGGAAGAAATGTCATTGATATGGCAGCATTTTAAAATAATGACCTATTTACTTAATTGTTGAAGTGTAATATATATAAAAAAGTATAAATATCATGAATATGCAGGCCTATAAATTTTAGCAATTTTAACACACCTCTGTAGCCAGCACCCAGATCTAGAGACAGCATCCCCAAACCCCCTTTATTTAATCTATTAAAAAAGGATTTGATCTTGCTTGTTTAGAACTTTAAAAAGCTAACAGAATAGTCATTTTTCTGGCACACCTTTTTCTTAGGCAATTTATAGGGACCCAAAAGTATTTGTGATCACTTTCAGACAGATGAAAAAGTACACTAAAAGGGAAGAAGAAATAAGTATAACCCTACTCTCTTTTCCATTTTTTAAAGGAGGGGGCATTTATATAAAACCATAAGAGAAATAAGAATTTGTGAAAAGGACTGAATTATTAGTTTTAAAATCACAGACTCTTGGAAGATTATGATTTTAGGGAAAACATTTTGTGCACAGCCCAGGCTGCCAGAGGCCACCACTAGAGGGAGGCAGAGGTACCACCTCAGGCTCTAGGGCTGTTTCTGGGGCTGGTGCTGAGCCTGCCTTGGTGGTGGTCAGGCCAAGGCCCAGGCAGGCTCTGGCAACCACGAGGATGAAAAAGGCTTTCTGGACAAAGAAAGTCCACTTCCTAGATGAAGACAGGAAGATAGGGAGTAACTAGAGGGGAATAAGTAGAAATTAAGTAAGTTAAGTAGAAATTGAGCAGGCTCTGAAAGAACCTGAGCTGGGGGTCCAACTGGAGGAGGCTGAGAATGTTCTGGTACCCCTCACAGACAGCAGACCAGACTATGAGGGCACAGGGTCCATTTCACAGGAAACAACTGAACAATTGTTCAATGAATTTCCTAACATTATAGATACAGAAACAGAGCGAAGTGGTGTTCCATTTGCAGGGCTATCAACAGTGATGCTAAGACAGAAACAGTCATCTCCCAGCCTCCAGAGCTCATTTTATTCTTTGTTATTACTCAGATCAGATCATTTTACTACTTTATTACTGAGTTTTATTCGAGAGATGTTTTGGTTCAGGAGCCTTAAGAGCATAAGTTGAGAACTTAGGATCAAGCAGTTTTGAAAGCTGTTGGTTAAGGGAGTTTTGTGGGGATGCTGTGAAATCAGAGTTATGTTATTATTCAAATGGGGCTCATCGTACTAACTTTATGCTTAGCTGGCTAGGGAAAAATGGGGAGTAAGTGTGAATGAAAAGGACCTCACTACAGAGATAAGCCCATTAACACTCTGCTCTGGTGGTATGCATGCTTATGTGTATGTATAAGTGTGTGCCCAACATTCTTGGGTCTGTTGTGGCTGTTGTAATGCTATTATTTACTGTTGGTCACTTTTTCCATATGACAACTGAAAATAATAGAAAGTTTCAATTGCAAGGCAATGCGTGGACACTGGGATGCTTGCCATTTTATTTGCCTTTAGACAGAGGATACAGGTAACTTGTTTTATAAAAGTGTTTGTGATCTGTATGTGTTTTGAAACCCAGGTCACATGGTTAAATGGAATTAGTTTTAAGTTAAAGAACACACACCTGAATAATGCAAATAATGGTAGCTCAATCCTCCTTTATCTTGGACAACAGTTAACATTATCTAAACTTGTAAAACAGTGGACGGTTTGGGCTATTCAGGTAGCTCCACACTGTCAGGCTTCTTAGCTGTGGCCAGCTAGCTCTTTTTTCTACTTTCAACAAGCCAAGCTCATTGGTTTAATCCTTTTGTTAACTCTTAAGCTTTGGTGTGTGCCACAGCCATGGACTGAGTACCTCTTCCTAGTTTTCTGTTTTATAAATGACTCTTTCTGAAAATAAGGAAGACTAATGAAAACTTGCAGAGGTTGGTAACTTTGTAGATAGTATTCGGTTTAAGACTGATGGCAAACTTTTGAGGATACTTTTAAACTGAACAGGTATGATTCTGTGAGTTCACCACTTCTGAAAAGAAAGATTATTAACTCAGGAACAGCTCACATTGCATCCTTATTCATGACGTGATGGTTGTGTCCTCTTCGTATGTAAAAGGTGTTTCCTGCATGTTGAGTATTAGGGCAGTCACAGGGAGTTCTGGTGGATCCAATGCCAGTACAGATCAAGTCTGGGCCAAAGCTGGACTAGGCTCTGAGGTGCACAAGCCCAGAGAAGACAGGTGGATACCTGACATCCACACAAACAGCCACATTTCAGGGAACAGCTCTGAGTGCAGGCCACAAAGGGCCAGTCCCAGCAGATAGAGCAGACCCTTGCAGCACCCTGGGATGGAAATGGGAGGGAGAAAGGGGACAAGTGATCTGAGAGGTTTAAGGCACTTGCTGGAAACAGGACGTGTATCTGAGGGTATGTGTTTAGTGTCTGTTGATCACGCATGTGGCCATGTATGTGGCATACAGGCCAGAGTATGGGATCAGAGCAGATACCCAATATTGTTTCCGAATGAGATATTTCATTTGGTGGACTTTCCAGATACCTGAAACAAATCTTTCTAAAATGTATACATTCATTATTTCCAGGGAAGCCTTGTAAATGGATTATATATTTCCTGCCCTTCTAAAACAGAGTTGATGAGCTCGGTGTAAACCTTATTAGGCGACCATCCCTGACTGTAGTGAAGCCTTCAGGTTTGTTAAGCTCAGACTTCTTGTCCATACAGGAAATATAGAGCCTCCCCAGAGTACCACATTAAAAAACTGGTATTTTTTTTGTGTATAATTTTCTTCTAGCAGTGTGACGATGTCTCTTACTGCATCTCACCCTTCTTGGTGTGTCCATTTTTATTAGTGCTCTTCCCTTTTCCTCTGGTGCCAACTTGTTTCTGATTGATCTGTTTTGGGTCACAAAAACAGATGTTCAGGTGTGTTAAAATTATGTGTAAAACAAGATGGGGATCCTGCAAAAAAGTGTTATGAATTAAGCATATATACTTAAATACCTGAATGTCCAAATTCAAACATCTATTTAAACTACTCAAAATCCTTTCTGGTGGCTTTATGTTATGTTTTATTTTATTTTATTTTGTTTGTTTTAGTAGTTGAGATTTTCATGGGTCATCTCTGACTATGTGAGGTATTCACATAATCTGTAATGTTATTTGGCAATATACATTGGCTGTCATGTCTTTTCAAGAACTGTGACTGGCACAGAGTAAGGGCTTAGCAAATATTTATTGTAAGAATAATATATTGCTGAATGAAGGCAGAACATGCAGTTTCTGTCCTGCAAAATTCAACTATATGCCCATTTCAGCAGAAGGCACATACAAATATTAACTTAGAATGATGTGAGTAAAAGCCAATGATGCTGGTATCATTTTCTAGGAGTCACAAACCCAAGGTCAAGGGAAACACTGGCCAGAACAACCTTTTGTTTTATGTCAGTGCCTGTGGATCATGCATGAACTCCCTAGTTCACTGGCCTCACCACTACTTTTTTATTTCACACTTGGCTAAGTCAGACAGTTAGGTTACCTGCTTGGCATACCCTGAGGGTGTTTGGATTTTAAGGTCCCTGAGTTGCTGTCTTATATAATCTTTATTGAGTATTCTCACCATACAAGGCAGTACTAGATGGTGAGAAACATGTTCAAAACCCAAACTCTTGATTCCCCTCTAATCCCAAGCTTCCCCTTCTATAGCCTGCCCCAACTCAGTAAATGCCCCTCTTCAAATGCTAAAAACCACAGGGACATTCCTCTCTTTTTTTCACATCCCTCTTTCACTCCATCAGCAAATGATACCACCTTTGAAAGATATTTAGAATTTAAGTGAAAGGAACAATCCAAATGACAGCCCTGCCTTAGTTTAAAGCTAAGTTCTCTTTTCTGCTTATTATGGATCTTTGATAAGAAATACAATTGCTGAGAAGTCTGTTTTGCTTGCTGTTTGCTACGAGCATTGTGAGGCCTTTCCTGAATGTAACCCGCTGTGTAGTAGAATGGGTTGTAAACCTTCCTAAATGTAGTCTGATATGTAATGGAATGAGTGATTGTACATAAACTAACCGGCATTTCTCGCTTCTGTAAACCTGCTTGCTTAGCACATTCCTCACCTACCCTACCCCCTTCCCCCTTCCCCCTTTTTTCCTCCCGCCACAAGTAACGGACAAAGCCTTCCCGCCAAAGGACAGACAAAGGACGCCCAATCAGAGAACAACAAATGTCCTTACTTTAAAATCAACTAATCAGGCCCCTCATAATTTGAAACCTCCCCTGTGCTATTTGTCTCTGTCTATAAAAACGCTGTACCAACCCTGATCGTGGCCTCTTGCGTCACCGGCGACGAGTGCGCAGAGGACCAGGTTCGAACCTGCAATAAACGACCCTTGCCGCTTGGCTTTGACTTACGACTCTGGTGGACTTCTGTGGGAGGTTTCGGAACTTCGGGCATTACATTAAGTATTTCTCATCACTCTCATTGCCACTACTTTAGTCCAACACCTCCAGCCCAGATTATTATAACAGCCCTGACTGGTCTATCTGCTTCCACACATGTCCTCTTACACTTATCTCCACAGGGAGATGCTTTTACTTTGGAAGTAAATCACAGCAGTTCTCTGTTCAAAACTCTCTGTTAGTTTCCGTCTCACTCAGCGTAAAAGTTGAGGTCCTTTCCACGGCCTATAGACCCAGTCCTTTCCCTTCCCCTACCTCTCCAACCATGTGTCCTACTGCCCTCTTTCTCATCCACTAGGGACCACGCACACTGGCCCCCTATTATTCCTAGAACATGCCCAATGTTCCCACCTCATGGCCTTGCATCTGCTTTTTCTTCTATTTGGACCCTCTCCCATTAGATAACCAAGTGACTCATTTCCTTTCTTCCTTTGGGTGTTTGTCCAAATGTCCCAATTTTAGACAAGCCTTCCACAACTACCCTATCTAAACTAGCAACCCCACATCATCTTCTAGCCCCTTTATCCTGATGTTTTTCTTGACAACTCCTTACCTGACACTAAATATTTATTAGTCTGTCTCCTCGCTCAAGAATGTAATCATCTTGAGGGAAGGGATTTTGTTCATTATTGTATCTCAAGTGTATAGAATAAGGCCAGTTTTATTGGCCCAATCAACATTTTTTTAATGAACAAATACATGAATAAGTGAAAGCAAAGTATAGCAAAAAGATTTATTAATTCAAGAAATACTTACTATGTGTTAACATGTCACACACTGTCCTAAGCCCTCGGAATTCTTCAGTGAACAAGCTAAAAGAAAAGTGGTTAGGCACTGGCAATGAACAGAGATGAAGAGAGAAGACAAGGAGGCAGCCTAGGACAGTGGTCCACAGTCCAGTCTCTGATGTCAGCTCCCTGGGTTTGAGTCTCCCCCCTGCCTCTTGAACAAGTCACTGAAGCCTTTGATGGTTCAGTTTCTTTCCATCTGTAAAGTTGGGGTGATGTATCTATTGTCTAGTGTTGGTGAGAATTACGAGACACAGTGCATATAAAACATTTGACATGTGGCAAGAATTCAATAAATATTGACCATCATTAGAGCAAATGAAGACATGGGAGCCAAACAGTAATAGCTTTTGAGATGAATACAATCCACAAGAAGTTTCGGGAGAGGACCAAGGTGATCTGGTGCTTGAAGCTGCAGTGCTGAGTTTAGTACATTTATGTTCAACACAAGGGAAAGAAGTCAGTTCAAAGAAACAGTGTGCAGAGGCAAGTCTAACTGAATGACCTGCTCTGTGTGATTCCACTATGTACCTGGAGCACAGACTGATGGAAAAGTCCAAAGCAATAGTTTTGGTTTTCTGTGGCAGGAAAGCCAGCAAATTTACTCCTATCTTGTTAAAGGAAAAGAAACATTTATATTGAAAGCATCTATTTTACTGCTTTTCCTATCCTTCAGAGAAACAATCAAAAAGAAGACAGATTCATAAAATTTATTTTACTAACTGTAAAAATGAGAATTGAGAGCACAGAATTAAATGCAGTTGGACTAAGAGGATGTTGAAGTTCCTGTTAACGTCACAAAAGTCCTGTGTGGGTTTTTTGTTTGTTTTGTTTTTGTTTTGCTGAAATGTCTTTTTAAAACATTGTATGGAAAATCACCATAGGTGTTGCTAATTCATCTCAAGTACAATCATGCATGGGAACATATAGCTTCTTCTGGAAGAGCAGCTCTGTCATAACTGGAAGGAAATATGACAAGAGCTAAGCTTTTTTTTCTTTTTCTTAGCATAGTACACCCAAATTTCAAGCAGGGTTAAAGGAGAGTCTAAATCATAAAATACATATGGTCATCCATGTGTATATTTCACATCTATTGAATATTTATAAAGCTAAAGTTTTTGGAGATACAAAGTTCAAAGGATTCCTTGAGAGTGGTCAGACCCTTCTACTCTAACTCTGAGTTATTTGATTTACATGTAGGAAATTTACATGTAGCCAGAATTTATATGTAGGAAAAAATCTTGCAACAAATGTTGCAAAAAAAAGAAAGAATTAGCAAATCTATGTATGGTCAGCCTTAGTGAGAATTCTCTTGAATTAATTATGCCCAGGATAGCTTCACCATCCATTAAGCCAAAACTAGTCCATCCCTGGGGGGATGAGAAGGGAGGGAAAAGGCAGATGTGCCAGGGAGGGGCTGCAGGCTGCCCTATGTGTTGCCTCACCCGCCGAGAGCTGGGAACGAACTTTGGAAAAAAGGCAGAATAAGCACCTGCAGTCTTAGATCATTCTTTCCTGGATGTCAGCCAGACTGTCACCAGCCAAACTGCCCTGAAGAACCATCTGGAGATGTGAATAGTCTCCAAAACAACTTCTTAAGGCAAAGAGAGACACAAAGGATGTTGGAGGGCAGGTGATGGTAGCTGGTCTCTACTAACCATTTTATGAGCTGATTACAAAAGGCAAACCTAGAGTTTTGAGTCCGTTTATTATATATTTTACTTGCACTGGAAAGAAATGAAAAAAGGCTACAACATGTTTTAGCTTGTTCATTATATATTTGGTAACTTAGAATTTTTATTATTTTAATTCAAATTGATAATCTTTTCTATATTTTGCATTTTGGTATTATTTGGAGCATAAAGCTGGAAAGCTAGTTAATAATATGCAAGGTTGATGAGCACATACCACCAACCCAGCAATTCTACTTCTGTGGCTATATTCTAGAGAAAATCCTGTGTAAGTGCACAGGGAAACACCTACAAAGGCTTTTTTTTTTTTTTTTTTTTGCAAAAAGTTGGGAACAATCTAAATGTCACTGAAATGGACAAACAAATGGATATTTATGGATAAATAAAGGGAAATGAATAAATAAAGCAAATTATAGAAGGTTCTTACAATGGTATGGCAAAAACTATGAACCAATCATCAAACGTGTTTCCTCTCCTGGAGCAAATAATTTCACATTGAGGAAGATGAGTGATGAATTTCACTCATTATTTAATGAATGACTTCTAAGTCATTAAGTATTATACTAGGGGCTATGGACACAGTGAGATAAAACACCTGCTTACGTGAAGAGTTATAGCCTTGCCATCTTTGTACTTTACTACCCAATGTATGATCTTAAAATTAATTTAGGGTTATCATTAGATTATTTTAGCAGGTGGTTCAGTGTTGGAGTCCATTATTAAATTACATTGAGAAATATTCAAATTGATGTCAAATGATTTTACTAAGAAAAGAGCAAATCCTTGACTTTGAGTTCAACCTTGGCTTCTCTGATCCTAATGATCACTTCCTTTCTAGACCCAGGTACTGTACTGCCAGCCCTCCTGAAGTTCTCATCACAAGGAGAAAGGAGAATTGATAAAAATCACTCCCACAGAGATCTTTCTAGGGACTTGTCAATGTGTTGCTCCAACCCCAAAGAACATTTCCATTTTAAGGGAGAAAAGTGTTAACCCAAAGTAATGGCATTACAAGTATCAAATTCTTATATTTACCCCTCAGAACTCTTTCATTTAAGTCACTGATTCTCAGCTCCAGCTGCACATTAGAATCACCTGGGGAATGATTCTAAAAGACACTGATGTCTGAGCCTCAATCAAGACCAATTAAATCAGAATCCTCAAGGGTAGAGCTTGGGACTTGGAATTTTCTAAAAGCTCCCGGTGCAACCCTAATCAGCAGACTTGGTTGAGATCAATCAAAATATCCATCTCAAGTAAAATCCTACAGGCATCTCACACATAAACAACCACAGAGGGACAAATACAAAGTTGTAAAGGTGGTTTTTAAATAGTAATGGTATTTGTTTGAAAAAGTTAAGATTGGGGAAATGGTTGAGAGAGAGCAGGCTCTAGAGTTAAACTAGGTAAGCTTATGTCAGTGCTGCACACACTAGCTGTGTGAGCAAGGACATCAATCCCTGGGCCTCTAATGGGGACAGGAACAATACCTACCTCTCATAAGACCATTATGGATATTAAATACTTAGAAAACTGTCTTCTCATTACCATTATATATAGCCTTCTAGCGTCACTTCAAATTTTCTTACTCTGTAAAACTTCCCTTGAGTCACTCAGGAAGAGTAAATCACTCCCCTTCTCTGGCCCCACGTACCCACCAATGAGACTAATAGTATTCACCCATTTATCCTTTGGCATTGTAGTTGATGTAATTTTTTGTCTATCTCCCCTTATGACAGGTTTCTGTTAAGTATGATGAGGCATTTCACACTAAGGAGGATCATTTTATCAACTAAGAAAATAAACATCAATCTTTATTTTACTGAATTTTTAACACTCTTCCCTATTTTAACTCTCTGAGAAAGAAGAAGCCACCAGGAGAGAACTTCTACAAGTACCCACCACCACCTCTACCCACCACCTGCCTCAGTGCCAATACATCCTACCTCCCCCAATCGCCATGGATGAACGATCCACTCTCCTAATCAAGACCAGCCCCTCCGCCAGTCGATGAGGTCTCATCCATTCCTTTCTACTGATACCTAGGCCTCCTGGGCTTGATCAATGTCAGTGGAGTCTGGTATTGGTGATGCCTCTGAAATTAGAGGCAGATGCTACTCAAGATTTCATAGGACAGGGGCGCCTGGGTGGCTCAGTTGGTTAAACGTCCGACTTCGGCTCAGGTCATGATCTCGCGGTTTGTGGTTTGTGAGTTCAAGAGATGCATCAGGCTCTGTGCTGACAGCTTGCTCAGAGCCTGGAGCCTGCTCTGGATTCTGTCTCCCTTTCTCTCTGCCCCTCCCCCCCGCCCCACTCTGTCTCTGTCTCTGTCTCTCTCAAAAATAAATAAACATTAAAAAAATTAAAAAAAGATTTCATAGGACTCTGGAGTTCTTTAAAATTCACCTATTACCTAGGTACTACTCATTAAAAATAAGGAAAAACCCTATATCCAACAGGGCCTCAACTTTAATATTAACATTAATGTTAATATTAATTTGGGGGCCATTATTCAGCCATTAACATTAATGTTAATATTAATATTAATAACAGCTAAGGGAAAAGCAAGACTTAGCCAGAACTTGTGAGTCTTAGTAGCTGTGTAAGTTTTTAGTCAAGATGAACTTCCCTGAGCTTCGATTTCTCTTTTGTAAAATAAATTATTGTGAGGATCAAATGATATAGAACTTAGCACAATGTCCGACACCTACTAAGTACTCAAAAAATATCAGCTATTATTATTGATCATCTGAGTTTTTCCTTAAGTATTTCTTTCTTAGAGATCCCTTCCCTAACCACACTGTCTGACATAGTATCTGTCATATCACTGTCTGTCCTCTTGTCCTGCCTTCTTTATTTTCTTCATAGCCTAACACTAACATTATCTGTGTGTGTGTGTGTGTGTGTGTGTGTGTGTGTGTGTGTGTGTGTGTGGTCTGTCTTCCCTAGTGTAAGTAACATAACAACAGGGACTTTGTTGATTCACTGCTAGGTTGGGAATAGTGTCTGGCACATGATAGCATGACAGGCGCTTAATAAATATTTATTGAATAAGTAAATGAATGATTATATTCCACGTGCTCATAATTTTAGGCAGAATCATGCTAAATCACCTGAAATAAAAGACAACTCCTCTTATTTTTAAAGTTAGCAAACCATTGCAGTTTTTACCAACTCACACTGGTGAGAAATACTTTCTTATGACAACAAAATTACTAACATTAAGAAATAATTTGTGGCAAATCTTCCTATCCTTTCACTCTCTAAGTTATGGATTTGAGAACTAGTGATCACTGTCTTCCCAGTGACCATTTTTGAGTTAAAGAGCATTAATAGCTCTTTCTTCAGCCTCCTTCTTCCTGGGCTGAGAAATTTCAGTGTCTTTACTAATTATTAAAATATATGGTTCTATGTGGTTCTCTTCTGAATTGAATCCCAAACCTTCACATCCTCCTTGGTTTGGAATTCAGAATTGGAAAGGATGTTTTATTACTGACCACTGCAAAGCATAACTGATGAACTACCTCACAAATTAGACTGCGGTTCTCCTATTTAAATATCCAGGAATTGGGTTACTGAGTTACATCAGTGACTTGTGGCCAGCACGTTATTCACAATGACCTCAGGAACTTTTTCTGCCCAATTTGTACATACACAGCCCATCTTCATCTGGTGAACAAGCTACCTAAATTTTTCCATTTTAACTGAGCTTCATTCTGTCTTTGACCACTGTTTTGGGCTGAATTCTGTTCCCCCCAAATTTATATGTTGGAGTCCTAACTTCCACTACCTCAGAATGTGCCTATATTTGGCAATAGGGTCTTTAGGAGGTAATTAAGGTAAACTGGGGTCATTAGGGTGGACTGGTGTCCTTATAAGAAGAGATTAGGACCCAGAGACACACAGAAGGAAAACCCTGCAAAGACAGAGAGAAGGCAGACATCTACAAGTCAAGGAGGCCTCAGAAGAAACCAATTGTGCCAACAGCTTGATCTCTAACTCCTAAGCATCTAGAACTGTAAGAGAATAAATTTCTGTTACTTAAGCCATCTGATCTGTGGTACTTTGTACGGCAGCCCTAGCAAGCTATTACAGCCACTTTTCCTATTTAACAAGCATACTTTGAATTCTGATACTGTCTCCCTTCACTCTGCTTGCAAAGTGCAGTCTGCTCTTCTGCAGTTACCTTCTGTCACCTTGTTCTCTTCTGGGTTTCCAAAAATTAACTTTAGAAGGAAAACACCCAGGGGTGCCTGGGTGGCTCAGTCGATTAAGCATCCGACTTGGACGCAGGTCATGATCTCATGGTTTGTGGGTTCGAGCCCTGCGTCAGGCTCTGTGCTGACAGCTCAGAGCCTGGAGCCTGTTTTGGATTCTGTGTCTCCCTCTCTCTCTGCCCCTCTTCCATGCTTTCTCTCTCCCTCTCTCTCTCTCTCTCTCTCTCTTTCTCTCAAAAATAAACATTAAAAAAGAAAAGAAGAAAGAAAGAGAAAGAAAGAAAGAACGAAAGAACGAAAGAACGAAAGAACGAAAGAAAGAAAAAGAAAAAACACCCAAAAGAGAATGGGCACCAAGTTTACTGCACTTGATAGGATCGTGGAAGGTAAATTAAACTTTAGTCTGAAGGATATTTGTAAAAGCACCCACAAGCAGTTATATGCTGGAAGTCAGCACTAAAGATGTTACCCAGAGACCCAACAATTGAGGATTTAGAATGAAATGAGCTTATCAAGGAATGCATCTGTACAGACCAGATAATACCAAGGACTGAACTGTAGGAAGCACTGGGGTCAGTGTGAGGAAGAGCAGGAGGAGCCAGAAATGGAGCCAGAATGGCAGCTGATGTGGCAGGAAGAGAACCAGGAAAATGCTTATGAAGCTTAACATTCAAAGCCAGGAGAAAGGAGAGTTCCTCTCATCCTCCTCCACCCCACCTGTCAGCATCCTTACAAGCACTGGCCACTAGTGACTTACCTCAGTAAATAAGGCACTTTCTGCAGATCCTGTCTTCTTTTATTTGAACCCCCTGATGGCACTTGACGTTGACAGTCATTCCTCCTTTTTGGAAATATTCTCTTCCTTTACCACAGCACTCTTTTCTGGTCTTCTTCCCATCCCTCCGACTGCTATCCCACTGCTGCCCAGTTTCCTTCTCCTTAAGTCACTCTTCAAATGTCAGCTTTATTCAGAAATCTGACTTTGCCCCACTTCTCATTTAACACATCTCTTTCACATCAGCCACTTCTGTAGCTCTCTGTTCCCATCATAGGTGGTACTCTGTGCCCTAAACTTTTCCAAATGCTTTGTCTCCTCCCAATATTTGCCTTCTCTGTGACAAAATTCTGTTGTTTTTTGTGCACCAGTTTCATTTACTCACCAAGTTCATTTACTCATCCATCCACTCTTTCATTCCCTCAACAACTGTGTACAGGTGTTAGGTGCCAGGCACTATGCAAAACACTGGACTTCAAAGTTAATGTCCAAATGAGACTCATTTACATTTTACCAGAAGACTTCAGTTCCTAAGTCCCAAAGAGTAAGTAGGAATAATATAGTTTGCATTTGTTACATTATATAAATAAAGTGTATAATATATGATGTAATAATCATGTGATGCTCATAAATATTCCATAAAATAGATTGATTGGACAGATATCATTTTAACCTCAGGAAAGTCAAGCTCATTGATTCTGACAAAATTATCTTTTTTTTTAATAAGGAGGCATTTCTATTCTATTATAATAACAAAAAGTAAACCTAATAAATACATCTAAATAACATACTGCATTCCAGTTCTATTAATTGGTATAGGAACAAACTGCTACAAAAATAAAACCTGGACAAACTTTATCTCTTAGCTTTTGGGTATAAACTGAAATATGAGATTAGCATAGAGATAGCTCATAGCAAATGCTAAGTAAAAAAATCTAGAATTATAGATAAAACCTTTTAAATAAATTTATTCCTCATCTCATAAAAATGACAGTCTGTTTTTTCAGGGTATTAATTTTCTGGTCTTGCTATAACAAAATACTATAAGCTTAGTTGCCTAAAACAACACAAATTTAGTATCTTTCAAATAGGGAGGTCAAAAGACCTAAAGTCAATGTATTGGCAGACTATACTCTGGAGGCCTTAGGAGAGAGTTTCTTTTCTTGACTTTTCCATATTTTATTTTATTTTATTTTATTTTATTTTATTTTATTTTATTTTATTTTAATTTTATTTATTTTATTTTTATTTTATTTATTTTATTTTTTAATATGAAATTTATTGTCAAATTGGTTTCCATACAACACCCAGTGCTCATCTCAACAGGTGCCCTCCTCAATACCCATCACCCACCCTCCCCTCCCTCCCACCCCCATCAACCCTCAGTTTGTTCTCAGTTTTTAAGAGTCTCTTATGTTTTGGCTCCCTCCCTCTCTAACCTCTTCTTTTTTTCCTTCCCCTCCCCCATGGTCTTCTGTTAAGTTTCTCAGGATCCATATAAGAGTGAAAACATATGGTATCTGTCTTTCTCTGTATGACTTATTTCACTTAGTATCACACTGTCCAGTTGCATCCACGTTGCTACAAAAGGCCATATTTCATTCTTTCTCATTGCCATGTAGTATTCCATTGCGTATATAAACCACAATTTCTTTATCCATTCATCAGTTGATGGACATTTAGGCTTTTTCCGTAATTTGGCTATTGTTGAAAGTGCTGCTGTAAACATTGGAGTACAAGTGCCCCTATGCATCAGTACTCCTGTGTCCCTTGGGTAAATTCCTAGCAGTGCTACTGCTGGGTCATAGGGTAGATCTATTTTTAATTTTTTGAGGAACCTCCACACTGTTTTCCAGAGTGGCTGCACCAATTTGCATTCCCACCAACAGTGCAAGAGGGTTCCCGTTTCTCCACATCCTCTCCAGCATCTATAGTCTCCTGATTTGTTCATTATAGCCACTCTGACTGGCATGAGGTGGTATCTGAGTGTGGTTTTGATTTGTATTTCCCTGATGAGGAGCGACGTTGAGCATGTTTCCATGTGCCTGTTGGCCATCTGGATGTCTTCTTTAGAGAAGTGTCTATTCATGTTTTCTGCCCATTTCTTCACTGGATTATTTATTTTTCGGGTGTGGAGTTTGGTGAGCTCTTTACAGATTTTGGATACTAGCCCTTTGTCCGATATGTCATTTGCAAATATCTTTTCCCATTCCGTTGGTTGCCTTTTAGTTTTGTTGATTGTTTCCTTTGCAGTGCAGAAGCTTTTTATCTTGATGAGGTCCCAATAGTTCATTTTTGCTTTTAATTCCCTTGCCTTTGGGGATGTGTCAAGTAAGAAATTGCTGCAGTTGAGGTCATGGAGGTTTTTTCCTGCTTTCTTCTCTAGGGTTTTGATGGTTTCCTGTCTCACATTCAGGTCCTTTATCTATTTTGAGTTTATTTTTGTGAATGGTGTAAGAAAATGGTCTAGTTTCATCCTTCTGCATGTTGCTGTCCAGTTCTCCCAGCACCATTTGTTAAAGAGACTGTCTTTTTTCCATTGGATATTCTTTCCTGCTTTGTCAAAGATTAGTTGGCCATACTTTTGTGGGCCTAATTCTGGGGTTTCTATTCTATTCCATCGGTCTATGTGTCTGTTTTTGTGCCAATACCATGCTGTCTTGATGATTACAGCCTTGTAGAGGCTAAAGTCTGGGATTGTGATGCCTCCTGCTTTGGTTTTCTTCTTCAAAATTACTTTGCCTATTCGGGGCCTTTTGTGGTTCCATACGAATTTTAGGATTGCTTGTTCCAGCTTTGAGAAGAATGCTGGTGCAATTTTGATTGGGATTGCATTGAATGTGTAGATAGCTTTGGGTAGTATTGACATTTTAACAATATTTGTTCTTCCAATCCATGAGCACGGAATGTTTTTCCATTTCTTTGTATCTTCTTCAATTTCCTTCATAAGCTTTCTGTAGTTTTCAGCATACAGATCTGTTACATCTTTGGTTAGGTTGATTCCTAGGTATTTGATGTTTCTTGGTGCAATTGTGAATGGGATCAGTTTCTTTATTTGTCTTTCTGTTGCTTCATTGTTAGTGTATAAGAATGCAACTGATTTCTGTACATTGATTTTGTATCCTGCAACTTTGCTGAATTCATATATCAGTTCTAGCAGACTTTTGGTGGAGTCTATGGGGTTTTCCATGTATAATATCATGCCATCTGCAAAAAGTGAAAGCTTGACTTCATTTTTGCCAATTTTGATGCCTTTGATTTCCTTTTGTTGTCTGATTGCTGACGCTACCTACCACTTCCAACACTATGTTAAACAACAGCGGTGAGAGTGGACATCCCTGTCGTGTTCCTGATCTCAGGGGGAAAGCTCTCAGTTTTTCCCCCTTGAGGTTGATATTAGCTGTGGGCTTTTCATAAATGGCTTTTATGATCTTTAAGTATGTTCCTTCTATCCCGACTTTCTCGAGGGTTTTTATTAAGAAAGGATGGTGTATTTTGTCAAATGCTTTTTCTGCATCGACTGACAGGATCCTATGGTTCTTATCTTTTCTATTATTAATGTGATGTATCGCATTGATTGATTTGCAAATGTTGAACCAGCCCTGCATTCCAGGAATGAATCCCACTTGATCATGGTGAATAATTGTTTTTGTAAGCTGTTGAATTCGATTTGCTAGTATCTTATTGAGAATTTTTATCCATATTCATTAGGGATATTGGCCTGTAGCTCTCTTTATTTGCTGGGTCTCTGTCTGGTTTAGGAATCAAAGTAATGCTGGCTTCACAGAATGAGTCTGGGAGTTTTTCTTCCCTTTCTATTTTTTAGAACAACTTGAGAAGGATAGGTATTATCTCTGCTTTAAATGTCTGGTAGAATTCCCCTGGGAAGCCATCTGGTCCTGGACTCTTATTTGTTGGGAGATTTTTGATAACTTATTCCATTTCTTTGCTGGTTATGGGTCTGTTCAAGTTTTCTATTTCTTCCTGTTTGAGTTTTGGAAGTGGGTGGGTGCTTAGGAATTTGTCCATTTCTTCCAGGTTTTCCCGTTTGTTGGCATATAATTTTTCATAGTATTCCCTGATAATTGCTTGTATTTCTGAGGGATTGGTGGTAATAGTTCCATATTCATTCATGATTTTATCAATTTGGGTCATCTCCCTTTTATTTTTGAGAAGCCTAGCTAGCTGTTTATCAATTTTGTTTATTTTTTTCAAAAACCAACTCTTGGTTTCATTGATCTGCTCTACTGTTTTTTTTAGATTCTATATTGTTTATTTCTACTCTAATCTTTATTATTTCTCTTCTTCTGCTGGGTTTGAGGTGTCTTTGATGCTCTGCTTCTAGTTCCTTTAGGTGTGCTGTTAAATTTTGTATTTGGGATTTTTCTTGTTTCTTGAGATAGGCCTGGATTGCAATGCATTTTCCTCTTAGGACTGCCTTTGCTGCATCCCAAAGCATTTGGATTCTTGTATTTTCATCTTCATTTGTTTCCATATATTTTTAAATTTCTTCTCTAATTGCCTGGTTGACCCATTCATTCTTTAATAGGGTGTTCTTTAACCTCCATGTTTTTGGAGGTTTTCCAGACTTTTTCCTGTGGTTGATTTCAAGCTTCATAGCATTGTGGTCTGAAAGTGTGCATGGTATGATCTTATTTCTTGTATACTTATGAAGGGCTGTTTTGTGACCCAGTGTGTGATCTATCTTGGAGAATGTTCCATGTGCACTCCAGAAGAAATTATTCTGTTGCTTTGGGATGCAGAGTTCTAAATATATCTGTCAAGTCCATCTGATCCAATGTATCGTTTGAGGCCCTTGTTTCTTTTTGATCCTGTGTCTAGATGATCTATCCATTGTTGGAAGTAGAGTATTAAAGTCGCCTGCAATTACCACATTCTTATTAATAAGGTAGCTTATGTTTGTGATTAATTGTTTTCTATATTTGGGGGCTCCTGTATTCGGTGCATAGACCTTTATAATTGTTAGCTCTTCCTGATGATAGACCCTGTAATTATTATATAATGCCCTTCTTCATCTCTTGTTACAGCCTTTAATTTAAAGTCTAGTTTTTCTGATATAAGTATGGCTACTCCAGCTTTCTTTTGACTTTCAGTAGCATGATAGATAGTTCTCCATCCCCTCACTTTCAATCTGAAGGTGTCCTCAGGTCTAAAATGAGTCTCTTGTAGACAGCAAATAGATGGGTCCTGTTTTTTTTTATCCATTCTGATACCCTATGTCTTTTGGTTGGAGCATTTAGTCCATTTACATTCAGTGTTATCATAGAAAGATATGGGTTTAGAGTCATTGTGATGTCTGTAGTTTTCATGCTTGTAGTGATGTCTCTGGTACTTTGTGGTCCTTGCAACATTTCACTCACAGAATCCCCCTTAGGATCTCTTGTAGGGCTGGTTTAGTGGTGATGAATTCCTTCAGTTTTTGTTTGTTTGGGAAGACCTTTATCTCTCCTTCTATTGTGAATGACAGACTTGCTGGATCAAGGATTCATGGCTGCATATTTTTTCTGTTAATCACGTTGAAGATTTCCTGCCATTCCTTTCTGGCCTGCCAAATTTCAGTAGATAAGTCTGCCACTAGTCTTATGAGTCTCCCTTTATATGTTAAAGCAAGTTTATCCCTAGCTACTTTCAGAATTTTCTCTTTATCCTTGGATTTTGCCAGTTTCACTATGATATGTCATGCAGAAGATCGATTCAAGTTACATTTGAAGGGAGTTCTCTGTGCCTCTTGGATTTCAATGCCTTTTTCCTTCCCCAGATCAGGGAAGTTCTCAGCTATGATTTGTTCAAGTACACCTTCAGCCCCTTTCTCTCTTCCTCTTCTGGATTTCCTATTATATGGATATTGTTCCGTTTGATTTTATCACTTAGTTCTCTAGTTCTCCCCTCATACTCATGGATTTTTTTTATCTCTCTTTCTCACCTTCCTCTTTTTCCATAATTTTATCTTCTAATTCACCTATTCTCTCCTCTGCTTCTTCAATCTGTGGTGTGGCCTCCTTCGTTTTATTTTGCACCCCATTTATAGCATTTTTTAGCTCCTCATTACTATTTCTTAGTCTCTTGATCTCTGTAGCAATAGATTCTCTGCTGTCCTCTATACTCTTTTTAAGCCCAGCGATTATTACTATTATTCTAAATTCTTGTTCCATTATATTGCTTAAATCGTTTTTGATCAATTCATTAACTGTCACTACTTCCTGGAGTTTCTTTTGAGGAGAATTCTTCTGTTTCATCATTTTGGATAGTCCCTGGGGTGGCGCCAAACTGCAGGGCTCTTCCCCTGTGCTGTCTGGACTAACTTGTGCTGGTGGGCGGGGCCACAGTCAGACCTGATGTCTGCCCCCAGCCACCGCTGGGCCACAGTCAGACTGGTGTGTACTTTATCTTCCCCTCTCCCAGGGACAGGACTCACTGTGGAGTGGTGTGGCCCCTGTCTGGGCTACTTACACACTGCCAGGCTGTGGTGCTGCTTCATTGGGATCTGGCATGTTAGCTGGGGTGGATCCGCAAGGTGCATAGGGGTGGGAAGGGCAGACTCAGCTCACTTTGCCTTCGGTGGTCTGCTTCGGGAGGAGCCCTGAGACACCAGGAGGGAGGCAGACCCATTGGAGGGATGGATCTGCAGAAGCACAGTGTTGGGTGTTTGCGCAGAGTTGGTGACGGGAACTGGTTCCCTTTGGGATTTCAGCTGGGGGATGGGAGAGGGAGATGGCGCTGGCCAGTGCCTTTGTTCCCCACTGAGCTGAGCTCCATCCTCTGGGGCTCAACACCTCTCCCTCTCAGTGTCCTCTCGCCCTCCCACTCTCCAAGAGCAGAGCTGTTGACTTATAACATTCCAGATGTTAAGTCCTGCTGGCTGTCAGAACTCACACAGTCTGGCCCCTCCACTTTTGCAAGCCTGACTGGGGGATTCTGCCTGCTGGGCGGGCTGCCCCTCCACCACCCCAGTTCCCTCCCACCAGTACCATGTAGCATGCACTGCCTCTCTGCCCTTTCTACCCTCTTCTGTGGGCCTTTTGTCTACCCTTGGCTCTGGAAAGTCTGTTCTGCTAGTCTTATGGCAGTTTTCTGGGTGATTTAGACAGATGTGGGTGGAATCTAAGTGATTAGCAGGACAAGGTGAGCCCAGCGTCCTCCTATGCTGCCATCTTCCCCCCTCTTTTGACTTTTCCACATTTCAGAGGCCATCACATCCTTGGCTCGCAGACCCCTTTCTCCATTCTCACGGACACACAACAACATTTTATATCTCTCATTTTTGCTTCCACCATCATGTTCTCTCCTCATTTCTGACTCTCTTGTCTCCTCCCTCTTATCAGGGCCCTTGTGATGAGGATAACCTAACAACATATTGAATTTCCTTACACTAATTTTGTTTTTGAATTTTCAAAAAAGTTTAGAAATTATTCTCAATTAAAATTGTTTTTCTCCAATTAGAAAAAAATTACTAGAATTTTTATCTATGAGGTGATCAAATTTACCAATAATAACCTTTCATTACAAGTTTTATAGAAGGATTTAAATATACTAGAGGATTGACTAAATAAAGTTGATGGATAGTAATTGAAAGTTGTATTTTCTTCCAATGAACCTTTTCATATTATTTAAAAAATTTTTTTTCAGTATAGCTGACACAAAGTGTTACATTAGTTTCAGGTGTATAACATGTGATTTGACAAGTCTCTCATTATGCTGTGCTCACCACAAGTGTAACTACCGTATGTCACCATACAATGTTATTACAATAACATTGACTATATTCCTTACACTGTACCTTTCATTCCCATGATTTATTTATTCCATAACTGGAAACTTGTATCTCCCACTCCCTTTCACCCATTTTGCCCATCTCTCCACCCCCTCCCCTCTGGAAACCATCAGTTTGTTTTCTATATTCATAGGCTTGAGTCTGCTTTTTGTTTGTTTGTTTATTAGTTTATTTGTTTTTTTTTAGATTCCACATGAGTGAAATCATATGGTATCTTTCTCAGTCTGACTTATTTCACTTAGCATAATACTTTCTAGTTCAGTCTATGTCTGGCAAAAATGTCTTGCTAAAAATTGGTAGAGTCAAAACTTGAGCCCAGTTCTTTTGGCTCCTAAACTGGTACTGATTCCTTTCCACTCCAGACACTCTCTCAGAGCTAGCTGCAAAGGACACTTTGATGTCTAGAGGGAAAATGGGGTTTCCATGGTGTACTGGTTTCTTATTGCTGTTGTAAAATTTACCATAAACTCGGTAGCTTAAAACAATGTGCATTTATTCTCCTGCACTCCTGGAGGAGTGGCTCATGGCCCCTCTTCTCATTACCTTTTCTACCACTGCTTCCATCATTACATTGCCTTCTCCCTCTTATGTCACATCTCCCTCTAGCTCCTTTGAAGGATCGTGTGATTACTCCGTTGGGCCCACCCAGGATAATCACCCCATCGCAAGAGCCTTAATTTATTTTTTATAACTTTTTTTTAATGTTCATTTATATTTGAGAGAAAGATAGTGCACAAGCAGGGGAGGGGCAGAGAGACAGAGACAGAATCTGAAGCAGGCTTCAGGCTCCGAGCTGTCAGCACAGAGCCTGACTTGGGGCTCAAACTCACAAGCTGTGAGATCATAACCTGAGCTAAAGTCAGACACTTAACCGACTGAACCCCCCAGGAGCCCCCCAAGATCTTTAACTTAATTACCTCTGCCAAGTCCTTTTCCCATATTTCCCCACCTTTACCATCTTTTCCCACAAAAATCAATACAGGCTTCAGGGATTAACACCTGGATATCTTTGGGGGCCATTATTTGGCCTATTACACATGATACCCTTTAAGTTGCACATTTAGGAAGCTACATTTTTTAAATAAAAAATCAGGGCACCTGGGTGGCTCAGTGGATTAAGTGTCTGACTCCAGTTCAGGTTATGATCTCGTGGTTTGTGAGTTTGAATCCCTCATCAGGCTCTCTGCTCTCAGCACAGAAGCACAGAGCCTGATTCTCTCTCTCTCTAAAAAAAATAAATAAACATTAAAAAATCACTCTAGGCCCTAGTCTCCCTTTTCCATTTCCTTACATCTAGATAAGTTAATCAGTGCTTCATTCATTCAGCCAAAAACCATGGAACTCCTATGTGTGTTAGGCACCATGTAAGGCAGTAGGCATACAACAAGCAGACGGTGATAGTGAAGGAATGTATAAAGTATGATTAGAGCTCATTTTGCCTGAATGACTCAGCAAGGTTTTCCCAGACATAAAATTGTTTGAGCTAAGTCTTGAATAGCAGTAGGAGTTTACTAGGCAACTTGAAAGCAATATAGACAAAGGAACAGAAACTGTATAAAGTCCAAAAATGTGAAACCCCGGTACCCAAGTCCTACAAGTAGTTGTTCAGTACTGCTGACAGGAATCACAGGTACCTCACAGAGAGATGGTTAGTTGTGGCGAATGACATTGTTTTTTCAGGCAGTTTACTCACTTATTTTAACAAAGAACATTTGAATTTCTCTGAAAAATTCTAATTTTGCTAAGTCTCTATCAAATGCCACAGCATTTTTCTCATTTCAGTAGTTATCTGTAGAAAGCAAAGCTCTATCTCATTGAATACACACAAGAACCTTTGAGTAGGTACAATTATATTAAAAGCTAAAATGATAAAAACAAGCTTAATAAGCATTCTCTATCTCTGAACTGAAATTTTGCTGTTTCAAGGGGAAATACATTTGACTGATAGACATTTACTGTTTAGTTCTACCACACATAATAAAGGGAAAGCAGCCAAAGTGGTAAGCAAAGGAAATCCAAATTTATAAAGAACCACTTCAATAAGAAATCAGGTTGGCATAAAATGAATCCTATTATAATCTAATTTCTGAATGTAAAGCTTTTGCTCTTTCAGGACATAGGATCAGGCTTCAACACTGAGAATACTTGCATTTTACTTACTTTACTTGCTCATGTGAAATAATTTCATGGCCAATATGTAGTTAACTTGGCTCATCAAACCACTTGCCTGGAAAAATAGTCAAAGAAATATTTTGGAAATGCTCATGGCTCTGTGTATGTGTGTGTGTGTGTGTGTGTGAGAGAGAGAGAGAGAGAGAGAGAGACAGACAGACAGACAGACAGACACAAACAGACATAGACACAGATAGATGAAGGGGAAGACAGTCTTTATTTCTCAACAATATTTGGGGAGTTTTTCATTAAATATTTGTACTTTAAGGTATTATACTGTAAATGTTCTTAAATGGAATATGTGAATGCTAGAGCTAAACCATTATTTTGAGTAAAATTATGGGATCATATTTAACTATCTTAACTCATCGACATAGATAGTCAAGGATCCCAGAATGTACTTCCTTCCTTCCTCTCAGTCATTCCCACATAGTCCCATCACTATATCTTTTCACTGCCTTTTCTCAGGTCTCCTCATCCTAGACAAGCCACCTCCCACCACCATCTAAACAATCAGCTTCTTTTGATTTTGTTAATCTCCTTAACTTTATTGGCAGTGTTTTTTAACTCATCTGTCTTTGTGGTCTCCCCTTCCTCACCACCTACTCCTATCTGTACACCTTGTACAATTTTTGTCCCTGATACACCACTAAAATTGCCCTTTAAAATATGTATTCTTAATCACCAGATGTGATCACTTTACCACAGTTTTTATTCTCCTGGACTTCCCTGGAATTTGATGACAAAATTTCATCCTTCATTTGAATGCTTCAAAGTAGCATTATATTTGTTCTCCTGACTCTCCTGTGCTGCCTTTTCTGACTCCTACAAGCCTCTAAAAGTAGGTGTTTCTCAAGGTTATCTTTTCTATTTAAAACGTTACTTTCAGGATCTTATCCACTCACCATTTCAACTGTTAAAAGAAGGTGGCTTCCCAACACATCTTCCACTGAAGCCAATTGTGCCTTGAGACTTGCTCCTTATATCTGATTAACAAGACCACCATTTTCCCAGTCCAAATTAAAGCCTTGAGGGGGCACCTGAGTGTCTCAGTTGGTTAAGCATATGACTCTTGATTTCAGCTTAGGTCATGATCTCATGGTCATGAGATCAAGCCCTGTGTCAGGGTCTGTGCTGACACCGTGGGGCCTGCTTGGGATTCTCTCTCTCTCTCTCCCCCTCTCTGTCTCTCTGCCCCTGCCTCGCTTGTGCTCTCTCTCTCTCTCAAAATTAAATAAACTGTAAAAATCTTTAAAAAATAAAAGTCTGAAAATTTCTGTGTCTTCTCCCTCTACCCCGTCTAATGAGCTGCCAAGGTCCATGGCATCTACTTCCCTATACCCCATTCACCATTTCATTTGCACTATTCACTCCTTTAATTCAGCCTCACACTGCCTTTTCCCCACACCATTGTCCTAGTTTCCTAATAATCTCTCTGCATCATTCTCTCCTTTTAAAAAAAATTTTTTAATGTTTATTTATTTTTGACAGAGAGAGAGAGAAAGATAGAGCATGAGTGGGGGAGGGGCAGAAAGCGGGAGACACAGAATCAGAAACAGGCTCCAGGCTCTGAGCTGTCAGCACAGAGCCCGATGGGGGGGTTCAAACTCACTGACAGTGAGATCATGACCTGAGCCAAAGTCCGACACTCAACCAACTGAGCCATCCAGGTGCCCCTCTTCTTTCTTTAATCAAACCTTAGCCACTGCCAGCTATGAGTCTGTATGCAAGAGCCTTCAATGGCCTTGCATTGCCTACTAAACTAAATCCGAATGAAGTGGTTGTAAACTGCATCAGTTACACTATGATGTCTAAAATAATAATAAGAGCGGAAGTAGACTCCTCCCCTGCACATTAATAGATTCAGAATTGTGTCCTATGGAGGTGTTTCACCTAAAGGGGGATATAAGAAACAGTTCAATCAGAGTACAGCGACCAGGATGGGGAAACATCCATGACCATGTCAGATAACAAGTGGTTAAAGAAGTGGAGATACTTTGGGCGTAAGAATCACAATTTTTTGGGGGCGCCTGGGTGGCGCAGTCGGTTAAGCGTCCGACTTCAGCCAGGTCACGATCTCGCGGTCAGTGAGTTCGAGCCCCGCGTCGGGCTCTGGGCTGATGGCTCAGAGCCTGGAGCCTGTTTCCGATTCTGTGTCTCCCTCTCTCTCTGCCCCTCCCCCGTTCATGCTCTGTCTCTCTCTGTCCCCAAAATAAATAAACGTTGAAAAAAAAAAAAAAGAATCACAATTTTTTTTAAAAGATAATTGACTTCAATATTTGAATAACTGCCATTTGGAAAAGGACTTCTTTTATTCCATGTGGCCATAAGAGGTAAAATTTGAACAATTAGGTAGAATTAGGTGTAAGAAAAATGATTTAGCTCAATATAAAAAAAAAAAATAGAACTAAACAAAGTTGGAACAGGAGCTCTCAAGAGGTAGCAGATTCTCCATAACCGAGGTTGTTATTTAAATTGGATGCATTTCGGGGCGCCTGGGTGGCGCAGTCGGTTAGGCGTCCGACTTCAGCCAGGTCACGATCTCGCGGTCCGCGAGGTCGAGCCCCGCGTCGGGCTCTGGGCTGATGGCTCAGAGCCTGGAGCCTGCTTCTGATTCTGTGTTTCCCTCTCTCTCTGCCCCTCCCCCATTCATGCTGTGTCTCTCTCTGTCTCAAAAATAAATAAACGTTAAAAAAAAATTTAAATTGGATGCATTTCTGAGAATGTTATGGCATTGAGTCAAGAATATAATTCTTTCAGTCATATAGTTGTTTGTGTAGCTCTTTCTTAGCCTAGAATGCAAGACCAACCCACTTTTCCAGCTTTCCCTCTTAATTTTTATGCATGTCCATGCCATTCCCTATGTGTAATTTCCTTGGCAGTTACAGTCAATTTATAGTTCCCCTGACAAAATTTTATCCGTTTTTCAATGGCCAAATCATATGTTGCCTTTTCTAGGAAAATCTCTCTCCTCCTATCTTAGATACTACCATGAATAGATGAGTTGTTCTTCTGTTCCAAAACTTCAGTACTTCATTTATCTATTTAAGGCACTTAATAGTCTTGCTCATGTTATTTGTGTATATTTCTCCTTTTACCTAATAGAATGTCAACTTCATGAGGCAGGAATTACTCTTATATTGATATATCCTCTATAAGACCCAGTATAATATAATTCCTTTCTTTATTCATTCAACATATATTTCTTCTACTTTGGAATTAAAGAACTAGACTAAATCATCTCTAAGGAGCCTTGTAACTTAACAAAAAGTCTATGAATTATGTTCTAGAACTTATTTAATAATGGATACATAAAAACCTCCTTGTCTCCATATTGGTTATGAATACAAAGAATAAGATACAGTGATGTCAAACTGGTTTTATAAGAAAGTTTTTTAAATCTGATTTTGAAATTTGGGTAACTTTATTTTTCAAGAACTTTTGCAACGTGCCTATGAGATATTTAACACATGTTCCTTATAGAATTTTGAACATTAAAAGAATTCTCCATCTGGTTTTATGAAATTAAGTGACACTAAATCAGAGCTCTACAAAGTTAAAGGTTGTATAATTAAGAAGATCAAGGGGCACCTGGGTGGCTCAGTCTGTTGAGCATCTGATTTTGGCTCAGGTCATGATCTCACGGTCCGTGAGTTCGAGCCCCGTGTCAGACACTGTGCTGACAGCTCAGAACCTGGATCCTGCTTTGGATTCTGTGTACCCCCGTCTCTGCCCCTCCCCAACTCGTGCTCTGTCTTGTTCTGTCTCTCAAAAATAAGTAAATGTTTAAATTTTTTAAAAAGAAGATCAAATGGTAAACAGTAAACTCTGGCAAGTCTTGAGTAAGGGAACATCTTATTGTGATATATCAGAAGTTTTTACCACTCATTTAT
This sequence comes from Felis catus, assembly GCF_018350175.1. Classification (NCBI taxonomy): domain Eukaryota; kingdom Metazoa; phylum Chordata; class Mammalia; order Carnivora; family Felidae; genus Felis; species Felis catus. Next base: position 58,894,986 of record NC_058374.1, on the reverse strand, counting down.
CTTTACCTTTTCTTCCTGTTTTTTATATAAATAAAGAATATTTGCATTGGTGCTGATTTCTGTTTGGCAAATTGCTACCAAGAGCTCAGATGCTTTTCAGTGTAACTTTACAGAAATTTGTGTTGTCCAAATTTCAGAAGTGCTATTACACTAGGTTAGATAAAACAAGATAAAAAAAAAAAAAGAGCAATTTATATTGAAAACTAAGCCTAAATTCTTTATTTGTTTCAACTGCTTTTGTTTCTCTTCCCCCCCCCCCATCTGTGTTTACTTCTCAAGTGACTCAAATTAGGGGGCTAAGAACCAAATTATGAGGTGACGGTATGACTTTGGCATCCAGGAAAATACAAATATATAGGAATCTAGTAAGACAGTTTCACCAGGTCAAAAGTGTCTTTTACTTTTGATAAAGGACACTTCTTAGGAAACAATCTTCCGAATCTTTTGACTGTCAGCCATTATAAAAGCCCCTTAGAATAAGCCTAAGAGAAAGCTCTCCCATGTGGGTCTGAGGCAAATGTGACACTGCCAAGACAAGGAAGTCCTGTGACTCCCTGACCACTTCAGCACCTCAGGAATTAACAGAGCTCAGTGATTTCCCTCTAAGTATATCTTATGCTTTCTGCTACAGTGCCCTTCTGTCTTCTGACTTCCCCTCCTCCTCGGCCTAAACAAGAGGAAGTTGGAGTGATGTGGTCCAAAAACAGGTAGCAAGACGTTTGTAGGTATTTTCTTTTTCAGTTGGATGCATGCCCTATAAAAGAGAAATTTAGGACTAACAAGTTGCAATCCAAGTCAGCTGTCCAGTTACAAGTCTGATTTCAACTATTCTGACAGATTTTTGATACCAAAATTAAATATTGCCCTACTCTCCCTCCTTCTGGTATTTTTAATTAATTAGAATAAATTTCTAGATATAAAAGGCGCATGGTTAGAAACAATCAAAGTTATTGACATCATTACCTGCAACATGCTTTCTGACATTATAGCACAGGAATTAAGATGTTGACCAACCATTCAGAAAAGAATTAACTTGGTTTTCAGCAAGAGTGGAGCATGAGAACTGATGATTAAGTATTGATTTTCTTTCTTATAAACTTGTATCTTGTGTTCCAAAGGCATTAGCTTTGTTTTGCAGAAGAATTGAATCTTCTCTGGGATTTTAATCCCCACAAATGTACTGCTCTTGTAAGGTGGGTAGGATGAGTGAGTGGTGGCTGCTTCAGGCTTAGCCTTGGTGTGTAACACTTTGCCAGTGCCAGGGACTCATAGAGTAAGCAGATGTGGGGTAATTGCTCACTGAATGATTGCTTTATGCCATCTATACTGATTTTAGTCTAATTGTGGGCTAGAAAGCATTTTTATAATTATTCCATGTGGAATATTCTTGCTATAAAAATATTAAATCTCATAATCCCTTCCTGGAAACATGGAAGGTACCTGAAACATCAAAGTAATTGGATCCTTTATTGTTAATGTAAAAAATGTGTGAAATGAAATATGTAACATATTCAGAAAACTACATATAGGTATATGTAATTTTAAAAATAAGGAAAATGAGGGGTGCCTGGGTGGTTCAGTTGTTAAGCATCTGACTCCTGATTTCCACTCAGGTCATGCTCCATGGTTTGTGAGTTTGAGCTACACATCAGGCTCTGCACTGACAGCATGGAGCTTGCTTGGTATTCTTTCTCTCCCTCTCTCTCTCTCTGCCCCTCCACTGCTCTTGTCCTCTCTCTCTGTCTCTCTCTGTCTCTCTCTCTCTCTCTCTCATTCTCCTTCTCAAAATAAATAAACATTTTTTTAAATAAGTAAAAAAACAAAATTATATCTACCACCCCACCCAAGAGATAGAACAAGCAGAAAATTAAAATGCCTTGAAGTCACCTATGTACCCATCCTGTGCCTGGCCCTAATAGGAACCTTCAACCATTACCGCAAGTCTTTGCATTTATCAGTTCTTTGCTTGTCTTCATAATTTTACCACTTATGTCTGCATCTCTAACATGTGCATCTCTGTGTGTGTAATATAATTTTGTAATTTTCAATTTTACATAAAAGACATCATACTTTTTTTTCCTGGTTACTTGTTTCCTTAACATGTTTATGAGAGTCATTCATGTAGATGTGTGTAGATCTAATCTATTTTTTACTGTTCTCAGATGGATAAATGCTTTTTTTATAAGTTGAAATGTTATTCTTTTTCCTATTGATCAACATATGGATTGTTCCCAAAATTTTGCTATTATAAATGATGTTGAAATAAACATACATATACATGTATCTTAAAGAGTCATTGCTGGGCTATAGGGAATGCATGTGTTAGCTCTGCTAGATAATGCCTCAGTTATTTTTAAATTTGATTTCTAGCAGCATATAGGAGTTTCTTTTTTTTATTTTAACTTGTTTTCTTTTTTATTTTTTAAATTTACATCCAAATTAGTTAGCATATAGTGCAACAATGATTTCAAGAGTAGATTCCTTAGTGCCCCTTACCCATTTAGCCCATACCCCCTCCCACAACCCCTCCCGTAACCCTCAGTTTATTCTCCATATTTATGAGTCTCTTATGCTTTGTCCCCCTCCCTGTTTTAATATTATTTTTGTTTCCCTTCCCTTGTGTTCATCTATTTTGTCTCTTAAAGTCCTCATATGAGTGAGGCCATATGATTTTTGTCTTTCTCTGACTAATTTCACTTAAGATAATACCCTCCAGTTCCATCCACATAGCTGCAAATGGCAAGATTTCATTCTTTTTGATTGCCAAGTAATACTCCATTGTATATATATACCACTTCTTCTCTATCCATTCATCCATCAGTGGGCATTTGGGCTTTTTCCATACTTTGGCTATTGTTGATAGTGCTGCTGTAAACATTGGGGTGCATTTGTCCCTTTGGAACAGCACACCTGTATCCCTTGGATAAATACCTAGGAGTGCAATTGCTGGGTCATAGGGTACTTCTATTTTTAGTCTTTTGAGGAACCTCCATACTGTTTTTCAGAGTAGCTGCATCAGCTTGCATTCCCACCAGCAATGCAAAAGAGATCCTCTTTCTCTGCATCTTCGCCAACATCTGATGTTCCTTGAGTTGTTAATGTTAGCCATTCTGAGAGGTGTGAGGTGGTATCTCATTGTGATTTTGATTTATATTTCCCTGATGATGAGTGATGTTGAGCATTTTTTTCATGTGTCAGTTGTCCATCTGGATGTCTTCTTTGGAGAAGTGTCTATTCATGTCTTTTGCTCATTTCTTCACTGGATTATTTGTTTGTTGGGTGTTGGGTTTGATAAGTTCTTTATAGATTTTGGAAACTAACTCTTTATCTAATATGTCATTTGCAAAGATCTCCCATTCTGTCGGTTGCCTTTTAGCTTTGCTGATTGTTTCCTTTGCTGTGCAGACACTTTTTATTTTGATGAGATCCCAGTGGTTCATTTTTGCTTTTGTTTCCCTTGCCTCTAGAGACATGTTGAGTAAGAAGTTGCTGCGGCCAAGGTCAAAGAGGTTTTTGCCTACCTTCTCCTCAAGGATTTTGATGGCTTCCTGTCTTACATTGAAGTCTTTCATCCATTTTGAGTTTCTTTTTGTGTATGGTGTAAGAAAGAGGTCCAGGTTCATTCTTCTGCATGTCGCTGTCCAGTTTTCCCAGCACCACTTGCTGAAGAGACTGTCTTTATTCCATTGGATATTCTTCCCTGCTTTGTCAAAGATTAGTTGACCATACGTTTGTGGGTCCATTTCTGGGTTCTCTATTCTAGTCCATTGATCTGAATGTCTGTTTTTGTGCCAGTACCATACTGTCTTGATGGTTACAGCTTTGTAGTATAGCTTGATGTCTGGGATTGTGATTTATCCTGCTTTGGTTTTCTTTTTCAAGATTGCTTTGGCTCTTCAGGGTCTTTTCTGGTTCCATACAAATTTTAGGATTATTTGTTCTAGCTCTGTGAAGAATGCTGGTGTTATTTTGATAGGGATTGCATTGAATATGTAGATTGCTTTGGGTAGTATCAACATTTTAACAATAGTTGTTCTTTGTATCCAGGTGCATGGAATCTTTTTCCATTTGTGTGTGTGTGTGTCTTCTTCAATTTTTTTCATAAGCTTTCTTAGTTTTCAGTATATAGATTTTTCACCTCTTTGGTTAGATTTATTCCTAGGGATTTTATGGTTTTTGGTGCAACTATAAATGGGATTGATTTCTTGATTTCTCTTTCTGTTGCTTCATTGTTGGTGTATAGGAATGCAACTGATTCCTGTGGGTTGATTTTATATCCTGCAACTTTGCTGAATTCATGAATGAGTTCTAAGCAGTTTTTTGGTGGAATCTTTAGGGTTTTCCATATAGAGTATCATGTCATCTGCAAAGAGTGAAAGCTTGACCTCCTCCTGGCTGATTTGGATGACTTTTATTCCTTTGTGTTGTCTGATTTCAGAGGCTAAGACTTCCAATACTATGTTGAATAACAGTGGCAAGAGTGGACATCCCTGTCTTGTTCCTGACCTTAGGGGGAAAGCTCTCAGTTTTTCCCCATTGAGAATGATATTAGCGTTGGGTTGCTTATATATGGCTTTTATGATCTCGAGGTATGATCCTTCTATCCCTACTTTCTTGAAGGTTTTTATCAAGAAAGGATGCTCTATTTTGTCAAATGCTTTCTCTGCATCTATTGAGAGGATCATATGGTTCTTGTCCTTTCTTTTATTGATGTTATGAATCACATTAATTGTTTTGAGAATATTGAACCAGACCTGCATCCCAGGTATAAATCCCACTTGGACGTGGTGAATAATTTTTTAATGTATTGTTGGATCCAATTGGCTAGTATCTTGTTGAGGATTTTTGCATCCATGTTCATCAGGGAAATTGGTCTATAGTTCTCCTTTTTAGTGGGGTCTCTGTCTGTTTTGGAATCAAGGTAATGCTGGCTTCATAGAAAGAGTTTGTAAGTTTTCCTTCCATTTCTATTTTTTAGAACAGCTTCAAGAGAATAGGTGTTACCTCTTCCTTAAATGTTTGGTAGAATTCCCCTGGAAAGGCATCTGGCCCTGGACTCTTGTTTTTTGGGACGTTTTTGATTACTAATTCAATTTCCTTACTAGTTATGGGTCTGTTCAAATTTTCTATTTCTTCCTGGTTCAATTTTGGTAGTGTATAAGTTTCTAGGATTTTTTCCATTTCTTTCAGATGGCTCATTTTGTTGGCATTCTGCTGTCATAATATTCTGTTATTATTGTTTTTATTTCTGCTGTGTTGGTTGTGATCTCTCCTCTTTAATTCTTGATTTTATTTATTGAGTCCTTTCCTTTTTCTTTTTGATCAAACTGGCTAGTGGTTTATCAATTTTGTTAATTCTTTCCAAGAACCAGCTTCTGGTTTCATTAATCTGTTCTACTGGGTTGTTTTTTGTTTTTGTTTTTGTTTTTGTTTTTTGGTTTCTGTATCATTAATTTCTGCTCTAATCTTTATTATTTCCTGTCTTCTGCTGGTTTTGGGTTTTATTTGCTGTTCTTTTTCCAGCTCCTTAAGGTGTGGTTAGGTTGTGTATCTGAGATCTTTCTTCCTTCTTTAGTAAAGCCTGGATTGCTATATACTTTCCTCTTATGACCACCTTTGCTGTGTCCCAGAGGTTTGGGGTTCTGGTGTTATAATTTTCATTGACTTCCATATACTTTTTAATTTTCTCTTTAACTTCTTGGTTAGTCCATTCATTCTTTAATAGGATGTTCTTCAGTCTCCAAGTATTTGTTACCTTTCCAAATTGTTTCTTGTGGTGATTTCGAGGTTCATAGCGTTGTGGTCTGAAACTATGCACGGTATGATCTCAACCTTTTTGTACTTATTTAGGGCTGATTCGTGTCCCAGTATATGGTCTATTCTGGAGAACGTTCCATATGCACTCGAGAAGAATGTATATTCTGCTGCTTTAGGATGAAATGTTCTAAATATATCTGTTAAGTCCATCTGGTCCAATGTGTCATTCAAAGCCATTGTTTCCTTGTTTATTTTTTGATTAGATTATCTGTCCATTGCTGTGAGTGGGGTTTTGAAGTGTCCTACTATTATGGTATTACTGTCGAGTTTCTTTATGTTTGTGATTAATTGATATATATATTTGGGTGTCCCACATTTGGCGCATAAATGTTTACACTTGTTAGGTCTTCTTGGGGAATTATGATATAATTCCCTTCTGTATCTCTTGATAAAGTTTTTATTTTAAAGTCTAGAATGTCTGATATAAGTATGGCTACTCCAGCTTTCTTTTGTTGACCATTAGCATGACAGATGGTTCTCCATCCCCTTATTTTCAATTTGAAGGTGACTTTAGGTCTAAAGTGGGTCTCTTGTAAACAGCATATAGATGGATCTTGTTTTCTTATCCATTCTGTTACCCTATGTCTTTTGATTGGAGCATTGAGCCCATTGACGTTTAGAGTGAGTACTGAAAGATATGAATTTATTGCCATTATGATGCTTGTAGAGTTGGAGTTTCTGGTGGTGTTCTCTGGTCCTTTCTAATCTTTGTTGCTTTTGATATCTATCTATCTATCTATCTATCTATCTATCTATCTTTCATCCTTATATATTTATGTATATTTTTGTATATATTTTTCATCTTTCGTATATATATACATGTGTGTGTATATATGTGTATATATATACGTATATATATACACATATATATTTTCCTCTTTTTTGCCCTCAGAGACTTCCCCTTAAAATTTCTTGCAGGGCTGGTTTAGTGGTCACAAACTCCTTTAATTTTTGTTTCTCTGGGAAACTTTTTATCTCTCCTTCTATTTTGAATGACAGTCTTGCTGGATAAAGAATTCTTGGTGGATATTTTTCTGATTCAGCATATTGAATATATCCTGCCACTCCTTTCTGGCCTGCCAAGTTTCTGTGGATATGTCTGCTGCAAACCTGATCTGTCTTCCCTTGTAGGTTAGGGACTTTTTTTCCCTTGCTGCTTTCATGATTCTCTCCTTGCCTGAGTATTTTGTGAATTTGACTATGATATGCTTTCTTAATGGTTGATTTTTGTTGAATCTAATGGGGGGGGGTCCTCTGTTCTTCCTGGATTTTGATGTCTGTGTCTTTCCCCAGGTTAGGAAAGTTTTCTGCTATGATTTGCTCACATAACCCTTCTACCCCTATTTCTCTCTCTTCCTCTTCTGGGACCCCTATGTTTCTGATGTTGTTCCTTTTTAATGAGTCACTAGTTTCTGTAATTCTTAAATCATGCTCTTTTGCTTTAATCTCCCTCTTTTTTTCTGCTTCATTATTCTCCATAAGTTTGTCCTCTATATTGCTGATTCTCTGTTCTGCCTCATCCATCCTTGCTGCCATGGCATCCATCCATGATTGCAGCTCAGTTACAACATTTTTAATTTCATTCTATTTTTTACTTCTTTTATCTCTGCAGAAAGGGATACTAATCTATTTTTGACTCCACCTAGTATTCTTATTATTGTGATTCTAAATTCTGGTTCCAACATCTTGCTTGTATCTATGTTGGTTAGATCCCTGGCTATCGTTTCTTCATGCTCTTCTTTTGGGGTGAGTTCCTACTGAATTCTGTGGTTCAGGTTGTGCAGATTGTTGTGTTAATCATCCAATCAGTTTTCTAGGTGTGTAGGATGGTTTAGTGTTGGTCTGGCTGTATTTCATGGACGGGAGACATGCAAAAAACTTCCACGCCATTCCACCATCTTGGCTACCCCCAGGAGTTTCTATTCTTTCATAGCCTCACTAAGATATTGTCATACTCTTTAATCACATTTGATGGGTTAAGCAAAGGCTCTCATATTTAATTTTTTTGTTTCTCTAATTACTAATGATACAGAGCATATTTTTCATGTTTAATAACCACACAGTTCTGATTGTTTGCACATTTTCCTATTGGAGTATTTTATTTTTACTTATTGGTATACAGGCTTTCCTCCCATTTTAATTGTGAAATATAGTAGCATACAAAAAATGCTGTGTGAAATATCTATGTATAATTTAATATATAATTTGAAATTACAACTTAATAGATACTTTCAAGGAAATATTTTAGTAATTACAACATACATCATGAAATAAACATTTCCAGGATCCTTACATGTGTCCTTCTCTAATTCAACTCTAATTCAACTTCAGTTTTGTTCCAGAGGAGACCATTATCTTGATTTTCCTGATAATCATTCCTTGCTTCTCTTGATAGTATTATCTTCTATATATATATTCCTAAACAATATAGTTTAATGTGGTCTGTTTTGAGCTTACTCTCTATATATTCTTTTGGTTTTTGCTTCTTTATTTTGTTTGAGGGGGAGATTGCTTCTTTAGATCAACGTTGTTTGTGAGACTTAGTCTGATCTCATATCCTATCTTGCAGGGTTCAGCATTTGGGGTCCATCTTACTGTAGTCTTATAGCTTTGCCTATAACTCAAATTAACATTGGATTATCAGTTGAACCATAAGCCTAAAAAAATAATTCTCATCTAAATCCATTTATGTCTTCCTTTTTACCTGAACTTACAAATCTATGTTAATTCCAGCGGAGTCAGGAGATTTCACTAAATTGCTAGTTAGTTGCTATGGTAGCAGGTTTATTTTAGTTTTATTGCTACCTTATCCTTGAATGTTTTATGTTTGTTATAGTCATGAATTAACTTTAATACATCCCCACTTTACATCTACTGCCTTTGAGGCATGGCCAGTTCTTTTTTATTCTTTTCAGTAGCCCAAATATATACCTTAGAAGAACTTCTGGTCTTCTGGGTTTATGTAAATATAATAGGAAATAATTAGATAAATTATAAATATTCACATTTTCTGCTTAAGCCATGGTGCCTAATAAACACTAATAATGAGTATCCAAGCACATTACAGGTTATATATATACTAATTAAAAAGAAACTTTACTACTTTGTACCTAGTTGTCTTGTTCTCTCACTGTCTTTCCTAAAACACCCTGAAGAATTCGATTCAAATTAGGTCAGCTCAACAGTTATTGAAGGCCTAGGCAATATCCCCTCCTCCAACCATAAAAAAGGGAAGAAAGAAAGTGGGAAAAAAGTACTTATTTCTTCTTCAATGGACTTATAGTCCAGATGAGAAAACATAGATATAGAGCAATAATTACTATGTAGTATAAGGGCAATAATAAAAGCAAGAACAAGGTGAAAGTCACATAGAGAGAGAATGAGTAACTCTATTAGAGTTCAGTGTGTTAGGGGAAGACATCACAGAAGAAGAAAGCATCAAACTAGTTTTTAAAGGATGAATAGAAAATTTCCAGCCAAGGGAAACAGGAAGAGCAAAAGCCTGGAGGTTATAGTGAGTTCAGTGAACTGCAGATGATTCAGTATTGCTGGAGTTTAAAGCACAAAGAGGAAGCATGAAGAGAGATGAGGCTCCAGAGAAAGTCCATGTCTTGTCAAGGTTTGTCATGGACTTTGAACTTTATTCTATGAGAAAAGGAAGCCATTTAAGTATGGGGACGCTATCAAATTTGTGTTTCAGAAATATTACCTTCAAGATGTTGTGGAATTTAGGTGCTTAGCTGTATGGTATTAGGATTGGCTTCATTGACAATAACGCAAAATAATTCTGCTTTAGAAAACTAGTCCAGAGATCTAGTTCAGAGCTGATATGGCATCAGAGACTCTGTGGTGTCAAAGACTCAGTCTCTTCCTATATTATTGCTCACATATGTTGCTGTCATATATCCCTCTTATAATGTGTAAGATGGCAGTGTCCAGGCAGCAAAGTTGAATAGGAACACAGTAAAAGAAGGCAAAGGTGCCCACCAACTGTCTTTTTAAGAAGAGCTCAGGAACTGCAACACGACTCTTCTACCTACCCTCCATTGGCCGGATCTTAGATACATGGTCACATCCAGCTGCAGGGTAAGCAGGGACGTATCACAGAAAAAAGGGTCAATGGAGGACAAGTGGCAGTTTTTGTCACTGAGAAATAAGACATTGGAAGTGAGAGAAGCCAATAAAAGACTACTGTAGTATTATAATGGGAAATAATAAGTACTGCATTAGGGCACTGTTCGTGAGGATGGAGAGTGAAGGGAAGATCTAAAAGCTGTTTGGGAAGCCAAATGGTTTAAGAGTTGGTGATCTAGTGGATGGGGTGATAATTCTTGGCTTCTGGCTTGAGTGGCTGAGTAGATAACATAAGGAATTTTCAACATCATGAAACAGGTGGAAAAAAATAAAAGCAAAACAAGAAAAAAATCAAAGTAGTATTTTTACAATATAAAGACTCCTTGCCTTTGACAATATCCTTTCCCAAGAGCTTTCCTCAAATGTTTGGATCTTACTTAAAAGCAGAAGGGGATATACAAGTCTCCAAATAACATAGGATGCTGGCTCTTTCTCTTTTACCCAAGACATTGAGGTAGGAAAACTTCCAGACCTGACTGTCACCAGACAAATGAAAGACAGATGGCAGGTAATTATATCCTCTGGACTCTAGTTACTTCATATGTAGAGTTAGAAAGTTTCACTAGATAATGTCAAAGGTATAATCAGCTATAGAATTATTTGATTCACTAATCAGACCAATGCCCCATACAAATCAACAGCACAATGTGAACAACCTTGCATCACTCTGGCCATGCAATCCTTGCCAGTGGAAAAAAGTGAGTGAGGCGGTATCTTAAAGTTCAAGTAAACACAATTTCCTGTCTAATTGCTTCACATCTCTTTGCACTTGGCACTTAGAAACCCAGTTTGGTGTGGTCTGGTGGTATTAAAATTTGGCGAATTTGCAATCTCTTATTAAAGTGGAGGGGATTTTGCCAATTGCATTTCAAGAATACTTAAAAAGTTGTACTTGGGAAAAAAGAATTGCTTTTCCTATTATGTATGTAAGTCTACATGTGCTGGCTGAAAATATCTCCCTTGAGTTAAGAAGTGTTTTTCCCTTTTGGTTGGTTGAGTACACATTGTTCCACCTACTACAAAGGATTAAAATGACCTGTTTCAGAGAGCAAAGTAATGGTGGCAGTATGTGATTTTTGGCAGAAAGAACACTTTGTAATTGCTAATTTCCTATATCCAAATTCAGCTGAAGATCACAGCCTGAGACCATAGTACTTTGCAAGTCTTAACAAGCAGGACCGAAGGATGCTGCCAGGTTTTGTAAAATGCCAGTGAATCTAAACTAGCAGGGAGTTTGCTGAAGATGAGCCTTTTGGAAGGAATGTTCAAATCCAAGACCCCAAATGCCTTATGGAGACATGAAAGAGTCCAGTTGGTAGACTTAGGTGTTTGCTTTGGCTCATATCTCTCTTCTCATCTCCATTGTGTTCTGTGCCAACTGGCAGCTGTCCTCAAGGTCACTCTTCTTAAAAAATCAGCAACTTAAATGAGAACCAGTAATGCTTTCAGCAGGTATAATCCATTTTACTTGGAAAGTGTTTCAACTAGTATTTCTTTTGATACAAAAAAGTTTGGAAATCTGATATAAATGTAATATTTTAGAATTCCTATCTAACACCAAATTTGCATTTCTCACACTAAGAAAAATATTCCTTGCTGAATAAGTATTACATCCCAGTCTATTTATGAAAATCTACATTTTTTAGGTGGCCCAAAGAAAACAAATGAAAATAAGACTGTCCTCATATAATCAACTTTGAAGCCAGTTTTATGTTCAAGTTCCCAAATAATTTTCGACATTGTCAGTTGTATTTTTTTAATTAATCATTCTTTGCATTTGACAAACAAACGTTAAAATGCAAAGTACTTTACTCTTTATCAAAGCATTACATTGTGGCACATTTGCAGGATGTGGGACCTGGGGTGTTTGACATCACCAGAACCCTGCATACCTGATTAGGTCTATAAAATATCTTCGATTATGTAAGATCTGGGAATTATCAAATTTCCAAACACTATATAGAACTTTTGCTGAGCAAAAACTTGAGATGTGCACAGGAGCCATTGTTCTATAGGGCAAAGAGAATAGGTTCAGTGGTTACATTAAGGCCAAGCTTGTCCCTTCTTAGCAAGCTAACCTTAGGTGAACTAGTTAGCTACGCTCTCACAATTTCTGATTGTCTCAGTCTCACTTTAAGTAAGAAAAATCAGGACTGTGTTGCACATATAGATACATATGTAGATAGATAATGTATCAGTGTATTGATGGATAGATAATTTATTATTGCTATTATTATTATTATCATCCATCCATCCATCCATCCATCCATCCATCCATCCACTGGCAGCTTAAATACTATAGTTGATCAGACCTAAATCCCTGGAATCATCTTGTCTCTTCTCTCACACTTCACATCTAATCTACCAGCCAATTCTTCCAGCATTTCCTCCAGAATATATCCAGAATATCACCATATGTCATCGCTTCCACTGCTACCCATGGTGGTGCCCAGCACCATCAGCTCTCCCTGGATGATGGCAACAGTCTCCTCCTCTCCAATTTCTCTGATTCTTGCTCTCCTTCAGTCTATTTTGAATACAGAAGCCAAAGTAGCCTTCTTAAAACAGAAGTCAGATCCTGTCACTCCTCAGTTCAAAGCCCTCTGATGACGTTCCTTCTCTCCCTCATGTTCTTCCCATGATGATGAAACCCTGAGGATCTGGCTTCTCCGTCAGCTCTCACTCATCTTCCATCACTCTGTAACCCCTCCCCTGCCCCTACTGTCCCCAGACTCACCAGCCTCTTGCCAGATACACCTTGCCTGCAATCTCTATTATTGCTCCCTATCTCAGCAAAAGCTGGTTTACTAATCCAGGTTTCAATTAATAAGGACAAAATATTAGAGTTGAATCATTGGGAATAAAAAAGATACAGTGAATGCAAAGCATGTTTAAGAATGAGATATTATAAGACTCAGTAACAAATTATAGCAAAGGGATTAAAGAGGATAAAAACAAGTCTCTGTTCCTATAATAACAAAAGATATTTTTAAATATTTTATTATTCAAGTAGTTTATTATATATCATATAACATAAAGTTCTTCAAGTGTTGGATTCACATGTATTTCAAACTCAGCACTTCAAAGTATCTTCTAAATCTAAAATTCTATGATTAACAGGTACTATAAAAATAACTTAATCAAATACAGATATACTTTTCCACATAATTGTGTTTAATAGAATATTGATACAGCATTTTATTTAAATACCAGATTTAGGTTGCTACATTTTAAAAAATTTTTAGCTATGTGTTTTCATGAGAAGCCTTTTTCTACTTCAAGAAATTTATCAAAAAACAGTAAAATTTTAATTTTCCTGCCTATTGAGATCTCATTTTGAGCATTGTCCCTTTCTCTCAATAGACTGGATATGTGTGTGTTATGTGTGTGTGTGTGTTTAATGAATTCATCAGTTCATCCATAAAACAAAAAATAAAAATGGGTATCAAATTTGGGGAAAATTCAACTACTTATTACTTCTTCTATGCATAAAGTAAAATTTGTTTTTTTTTTTAAAGAAGAAACATATTTCAATACATGGATCAGATACAGAAAGACTCTCCCTACCTGTCCCAGAACCCATTGCCAAGAAAAAAGAAAGCTGAAAGACTTCTTTTTTGTATTTAATTTTTATTTTTTAATGTTTATTTATTTTTGAGACAGAGAGAGAAAGTGCGGGGAGGGGAAGAAAGAGAGGAAAACAGAGGATCTGAAGCAGGTTCTTTGTTGACAGCAGAGAGCCCGATGTGGGGCTTGAACTATGAGCAGTGAGATCATGACCTGAACCAGTTGGATGCTTAACCAGCTGGGCCACCCAGACCCTCCTTTAATTCCAGTGTTGTTAACATATTGACTGTTATTTTCACTTCAGGTGTACATACAGTGATTCAACAATTCTGTACATTACTCAGTGTTCATCATGATGAGTGTACCCTTAATCCCCTTTGCCTATTTCACCCATTCCTCCTCCCCACCTCTGGTGACCACCAGTTTGTTCTCTGTAGTTGAGTCTATTTTATTTTTTGCTTTTTCTTTTTTTTCCCATTGTTCATTTGTTTTACTTCTTAAATTCCACCTATGACTGAAATTATATGGTATTTGTCTTTCTCTGACTGACTTATTTCACTTAGCATTTTTCCTTCTAGATCCATCCAGGTTGTTGCAAATGGCAAAATTTCATTCATTTTTGTGACTAATATATATATATATATATATATATATATATATATATATATATATACATTCTCTTCTTTATCCACTCATCTATTGATGGGCACTTAGGATGCTTCCATAGTTTGGCTATTGTAAATAATGCTGCAGTATACTTCGGAGCACATACATTTTTTTGAATTAATGTTTTTATATTCTTTATATAAATACCAAAAGTGGAATTACCAGATTATATGGAGTTCTATTTTTAATTTTTTGAGGAACCTCCATACTCTTTTCCACAGTGGTTGCACCAGTTTACATTTCCACCAACAATGCACAAAGTTTCCTTTTTCTCTACATCTTTGTCGACACTTGTTATTTCTTGTACTATTGATTTTAGCCATTCTGACAGGTGTGAGATGATACCACATTGTAATTTTGATTTGCATTTCTCTGATGATGAGTGATGGCAAGCATCTTTTTGTGTATCAGTTGCCCAGTTATATATCTTCTTTGGAGAAATGTCTTCATGTCTTTTGCCCATTTTTTAATTGGATTATTTGTGTTTTTTGGTGTTGAGTTGTATAAGTTCTGTATATATTTTGGATACTAACCCTTTATCAGATATGTCATTTCCAAATGTCTTCTCCCATTCAGTAGATTATCTTTTAGTTTTGTTGATGGTTTCCTTTCCTGTGAAGAAGCTTTTTATTTTGGTGTAGTCCCAGCAGTTTATTTTCGCTTTTGCTTCCCTGGCCTCAGAAGACATATATAGAAAATGTTTCTGTGGCTGATGTCAGAGAAATTACTGTCTGTGCTCTCTTCTAAGATTTTATGATTTCAAGTCTAGCATTTAGGTATTTGATCCATTTTCAACTTATTTTTCTGTATCGTACAAGAAAAAGGTCCAGTTTCATTCTTTTACATGTAGAAGTTTTCCAGTTTTTCCCAAACACCATTTGTTGAAATGACTCTCTTTTTACCATTGCATATTCTTGCTTCCTTTGTCAAAGATTAATTGACCATATAATCATGGGTTTATTTCTGGGTTCTCTGTGTCTGTTTTTGTGCCTATACCATACTATTTGACTATTATATCTTTTTAGTATATATTGAAATCTTGGATTGTGATTATATCCAGGTTTTTCTTTTTCAAGATTGTATTGGCTATTTGGGTTTTGTGGTGCTTTCATAAAAATTTTAAGATTATTTGTTTTAGGTCTGTGAAAGATGCTGTTGGTATTTTGATAGGTATTGCTTTAAATCTGTAGATTGCTTGGGGTGGTATGGATGTTTTAACAATATTTGTTTTTCCAGCCCATGAGCATGAAATATCTTTCCATTGATTGCATTGTCTTTAATTTCTTTTATAACTGTTTTATAGATTTCAGAATACAGGCCTTTCATCTTCTTTGTTAAGTTTATTACTAGGTGTTTTATTATATTTGGTGCAATTGTAAATATAATCGTTTTCTTAAATTCTCTTTCTGTTGTGTCATATTTAGTGAATAGAAATGCAACAGATTTCTGTAGTTTAATTTTTTATTCTGTGACTTCACTCAATTCATGTAACAGTTTTAATAGTTTTTAGTGGAACTTCAGGGTTTTCTATATATGGTATCATGTCATCTGCAAATAGTGACAGTTTTACTATTTCCCTACCAATTTGGGTGCCTTTTATTTCTTTTTCTTGCCTGATTTCTGTGACTAGGACTTACAGTACTACGTTGAATAAAAGTAGTGAGACTGGACATCCTCATCCTGTTCCTGCTCTTGGGGGAAAGCTTTCAGTTTTTCACCATTGAGTATGATATTACCTGTGGGTATTTCATATGTGGCCTTTATTATGTTGGTGTATGTTCCCTCTAAACCTACTTTGTTGAGGGTTTGTATCATGAATAGATGTTGTACTTTGTCAAATTCTTTTTCTGCACCTACTAAGATGATCGTATGGTTTTTATCCTTTCTCTTGTTGATGTGATGTATGATGTTGATTGATTTGTAAATATTGAGCAACACTTGCATCCCAGGAATAAATCTCACTTGATTGTTGTGAATGATTTTTTTCATATATTTTTGGATTAAGTTTGCTAGTATTTTGTTGAGGATTTTTATATCTATGTTCATCAGAGATATTGGCCTATAGTCCTCTTTTTTTTGTAGTGTCTTTATCTGGTTTCAGGGTAATGCTGGTCTTAAATGAATTTGGAAGCTTTCCTTCTTCTATTTTTTGGATTAGTTTGAGAAAAATAGGTATTAACTCCTCTTTAAATGTTTTATATAATTAGCCTGTGAAGCTATCTGGCCCTGGACTTTTGTTGGGAGTTTTTTGATTATTGATTCAATTGCATTGCTGGTAATCAGTCTGTTCAAATTTTTTATTTCTTCCTGATTCACTATTGGGAGGGAGGTTATATGTTTCTAAGAATGTATCCATTTCTTCTTAGTTGTCCTATTAGATAACATGTAATTATTTTTTATAATATTATAAACTTTTGTATTTCTGTGGTGTTGATTGTTATTTCCCCTCTTTCATTTCTGATTTTATTTGGAGTCCTCTCTCTCCCTCTCTCTCCCTCTCTCTCCCCCCCCCCCCTCTCTATTTTGGATGAGTCTGGCTAAAGGTTTGTCAAATTTGTTGATCTTTTCAAAGAAGCAGCTCCTGGTTTCATTGATTTGTTATTTTGTTTTTTTCAGTCTGTATTTCACATATTTCTATCCTAATCTTTATTATTTCCTTCCTTCTACTGGATTTGGCCTTTGTTCATTCTTCTTTCTTTAACTTCTTTAGGTGTAAGGTTAGGTTGTTTATTTGAGATTTTTCTTGCTTTCCAGGATAGGCCTGGATTGCTATCAACTTCCTTCTTAAAACAGCTTTTGCTGCATCTCAAAGATTTTGGACGACTGTGTTTTCATTTTCATTTGTGTCCATGTACTTTTTGATTTCCCCTTTGACTCCTTATTTAAGACCATATTTAAGACCATATTAATTAACTTCCATGTATTTCTGCCTTTCCAAATTCTTTCTTGTGATTTATTATTAGTTTCATTGCCTTGTTATTAGAAAAGATGCATGGTATGACTTCAATCTTTTAGAATTTATTGAGACGTTTTTGTGGCCCAATAAGTAATCTGTTCTGGAGAATGTACCATGTGAACTTGTAAGAATATACAATTCTGCTGTTCTAGGATGGAATGTTCTGAATATATCTGGTAGATCCATCTGGTCCAATGTACCATTCAAAGCTACTGTTTCTTTGTTGATTTTCTGTTTGGATGATATAATTGTTGATATCAGTGGGGTGTTAAAGTCCCCTACTATTATTGTATTACTATCAATGTATTCCTTTATGTTTGTTATTAGCTATTTTATGTATTTGGGTGCTTTCATGTTGGGTGTACAAATATTTACAATTGTTATATCTTCTTGTTGAATTGTTCCCTTTATGATTATATAGTGTCTATCTTGATCATCTGTTACAGTGTTTGTTTTAAAGGCTATTTTGTCTGATATGTGTTGCTATCCCAGCTTTTTTTTCACCTCCATTTGACTTGATAAATTTTTTTCAATCCCTTCACTTTTAATCCTCATGTATCTTTAGGTCTGAAATGAGACTCTACATGAGCAGCATGTAGATGGGTCTTGCTTTTTTATCCATTCTGTCACCCTATGTCTTTTGATTTGAAGTATTTAATCCATTTACATTCAAAGTAATTATTGGTAAGTGTGTACTTATTGCCATTTTGTTACTTGTTTTATGGTTGTTTTGTGGTTCTTCTCTGTTCCTTTCTTCTCTTGCTCTCTTCTCTCACTGTTTGCTGACTTTCTTTAGTGGTATAATTGGATTCATTAGGTTTCTATAAAACATCTGATGCATATAGCAGTCTATTTTAAGGTGATAGTCTTTGAGAGAGAGAGAGAGAGAGAGTGAGAGAGAGAGAGAGAGAGAGAGAAGGAGGGTCATAGATAGAGAGACACATAATCTGAAGCAGACTCCAGGCTCTGAGCTGTCAGCACAGAGCCCAATGTGGGGCTGGAACCCATGAACTGTGAGATCATGACCTGAGCTGAAGTCAGACACTTAACCTACTGAGCCACCCAGGAGCCCCAATGTGATAGTCTTTTAAGTTTAAACACCTCTATATCCCTCTCCCATCCCACATACCCACGTTTTAGGTATATGATATCATGCTTTACATCATTTTATTTTGTGAATCCCTGGACTGATTTTTATAGATATACTTAATTTTACTGCTTTTGTGCTTCCTGCTTTTCTTACTCCTGCTTATGATCTTTCCTTTCCACTCAAAGAGTCCCCTTTAACATTTTTTGTTGGGCTGGTTTAGTGGTCTTGAATTCCTTTAGCTTTCATTTGTCAGGGAAACTCTTTATCTTTCCTTCCATTCTGAATGATAGTCTTGTTGGATAGATTATTCTTGGTTGCCCTTTTTTTTCTTTCATCACTTTAAATATATCATGGCACTTCCTTCTGGCCTGCTAAGTTTAAGCTGAAACATCTGCTGATAGCCCCATAGGGTTTTCCTTATATATAATGGTTTTCTTTTCTGTGTGTATGTGTGTGTGTGTGTGTGTGTGTGTGTGTGTGTGTGTGTTAATTCTCTCTTTAACACTTTTAGCCATTTTAATTACTATGTCTATTGGTATGGACCTGCTTGAGTTGATTTTTTTAGAGAGCTTTCTGTGCTTCCTGGATTTGGATGTCTGTTTCCTTCCCCAGATTTGGGAACTTTTCAGCTATTATTTATTCAAATAAATTTCTGCCCTTTCTCTCTCTCTTTTCTCCTTCCGGGATCCCTATTATGTGAGTGTTGTCGTGTTACTGAGTTCCCCCAGTCTATTTTCATTTTTTTGGTTATTGTTTTTATAGTTCCTGTTCAGTAGCTTAATTGCTTTCTGTTACTCTGTCCTCCAGGTCCCTGATCCATTCTTCTCCTTCCTCTAGACTACAATTTATTTTTTATTTCATTTATTGAGTTTTATTTTTATTTTATTTTTTTTTAATTTTTTTTAACGTTTATTTATTTTTGAGACAGAGAGAGACAGAGCATGAACAGGGAAGGGGCAGAGAGAGAAGGAGACACAGAATCTGAAACAGGCTCCAGGCTCTGAGCTGTCAGCACAAAGCCCGACGCAGGGCTCGAACTCACGGACTGCGAGATCATGACCTGAGCCAAAGTCAGATGCCCAACCGACCAAGCCACCCAGGCGCCCCTTATTTATTGAGTTTTTAAATCTGATTTGTTCTTTTTTTTAATGTTTTCTCTTTGTTGAGTGTTTCACTGATGTTTTCCACTCTTTTCTCCAGTCCAGTGACTATCTTTATGACCATTACTTTAATTCTCTATTAGGCATATAGCTGATTCCCTTTCATTTAGTTCTCTTGCTCTGACTTTTCCCTATTCTTTCATTTGGGACATATTCCTCTGTCTCCTCATTTTGTGTAACTCTCTATATCTGCTTCTCTGTGTTAGTAAAGTCAGCTACCTCTCCAGCTCTTGAAAGTAGTGGCCTTATGAAGAAGTCCTGTAGTGCCCTGCAGTATAATGTCCCTTGTTCACCAGAACTTGGCACTTCACGGGTATCTTCTATGTGTGTTGTGTGCATCCTGCTATTGTAGCTAAGCTGCTTTTGCCTTCATTCCATTCACTTACAATGCCTCTCTTTGATTGTTGTGGGCAATGTTTTGTTATTGAGTCAGTGTGGGACCACCTTGGGCTTGAGTTGAATCAGATCAGGTGTTATCCAGAGATGCAGTAGTACAGAACTGCAGAGTGATTTCCCTGTGTTGTCCTTGGCAAGCTTTTGTTGATGGGTGGGGCCTGCAGTCAGACTAGATGTCTGTCCCCAACCCATTGCTGGGGCTGCAGTCAGAACTGGGTATGTGGTTATCTTACCCTCTTCCCAGGGCAAGAATCATTTGGAGTGTGCTGGTCCCTGTTGGTGCTGCTTTCACAAGGCCAGGCTTGTGGCACCACTTTGGATGGGCTCTGGCCAAGGGCTTATTGGAGAGGACAGGTCTGTAGTTGAACATAGGGTCAGGGTGCACAAGGTTAGCAGGGTCTGTGTTGGTCCACTGTGGGATAAGAGCTGCAGCCACAGGGAACCAAGGTAGTCCAGGTTGAGGGAGGGGGATCCACAGAAGCATGCAGAGGCAGGACACATGATGTTAGCAAGGTTTGCATGGGTCTGCTGTGGGAGACCAGGGACCAAGGTCTGGCTGTAGGGGACATGTCCACAGAAGAATGTGGGACAGGGCATGCTATTAGCAAGCTAGGTAACAAGTATTGGAGTCCTGCTGATTCCCACAGATCTTCATGTGTCTAGCTCAGGGGTTGGGAAGGGAAATGGTTCCAGATAGCTCCTTTGTTCCTGGAGAAGTCTCCCAATGATCTCTTCACCTGAAGCACATGCTCTGAGATTAGTAAACAAATGTCCCTCTCATATACCTTAGATGTTTTGCAAACTGAAAAGCAGAAATACTTCTAATTTCTCAATAGCTTATCCAGAGGAGGGCTTCTGTCTTTGGAACATGCTGTAATTTCTTAAGTAGTATTAAAATATTTCTTTAAAGTAGTATTTGCACAGTGATTTAGAAGAGGGATTGTTTAAAACGCAGATACCTAAGCCTCATCTCAAACTTTCTGAAATAGATCTGTAGTCCTGGGGCCCAGGAATTTACATTTTAATATATTCTCCTAGTTGGCTTACATATGTTAAAATTTGAAGATTACTGCAGAGAAATTATATTCCATATTATGAAAATGAACACCTAATGAACATTGCTTGAGGATTCTTGTTTTTAATTTTTTTTATGTTTTTATTTTCTTTTTGAGAGACAGCATGTGAGCAGGGGAGGGGCAGAGAGAGCTTCAGAAGCAGACTCCAGGCCCTGAGCTGTTAGCACAGAGCCTGATGTGGGGCTTGAACTCACGGACCGTGAGATCATGACCTGAGCTGAAGTCGGATGCTTAACTGACTGAGCCACCCAGGTACCTCGTGTGTTGCTTAGGGATTCTAAGTCCATAACATGGCAGGAATATGTTTTGTGCCAGTAGGTGTATATGCCTGCTATGTTAATTGACTTAGAATTGCCAGACTATTTACCAAAGAGCACTGGTAATACAATCGTTATAATAATAATTATTATTATTATTTAATAGCTTTATTCAGAGATAATTTATATACAAATCTCCCACTTAAAGTGTTATTCAGTGGCTGTTAGTATATTTATAGAGTTGTGCAACCATCCCAACAATTAATTTTAGAACTTTTTAACCATTCTCAGAAGAATCTGTGTATCCTTTAACTATCACTTTCTCACCTCCCCAGCCCTACAGCCCAAGGCAAACACTAATCTAATTTCTGTCTCTCTAGATATGAGGTGAACATTTTTGTACAATTTTTTGTGTGGACATGTGTTTTAATTTTTCTTAGTTTTATACATAGAGTGGAATTGCTAGTCAAATTGTGACTCTATGTTTACCTTTTTGAGCACTTGCCAGGCTGTTTATCAAAGTGCCTGCCCTATTTTACATTATCCCCACAATGTTTGAAGATTCTGATTTCTCTCCGTTTTCACCAACACTTATTATCATCTATCTTTTTAATAATAGCCATTCTAGTGTATGTGAAGTGGTATTGGTTTGCATTTCCTTAATGAGCAACAAAGACATGTGCTTCTTGGCCACCTATACATATTCTTGAGAGAAATGCCTTTTCAGATCTTTTGTCTATTTTTAAATTGAGTTATTGGTCTGTTTTGTTATTGAGTTGTAATATATTTTTAATATATTCTAGATAGTCTCTATCAGACATGTGTTATGCAAATATTTCCTACCATTCTTTGGATTATTTTCATTTTCTTAATAATGTCCTTTAATGCACAAAAGTTTTTAATTTTGATGAATTCCAATTTGTCTATTTTTTCTTTTGTTGTTCATGCTTTTATTGTCTTATCTAAGAATCTGCCGCCAAATCTAAGGTCATGTAGGTTTACTACTATATTTCTCCTAAGACTGTTATATTTTAGCTCTGAAATTTAGATCTTCAATCCAATTTGAGCTAATTTTTGTATATTGTATGAGGTAGGGGTCCAACTTTATTCCATTACATGTAAATGTCCAATAGTCCCCACACCTATTGAAAAGATTATTCTTTCCTCCATTGAATGGTTTAAGCACCCTGTCCTGTAGCACAAAAATCAATTTACCATAGAGGTGAGGGTGTGTTTCATAACTCTTAGTTGTATTCTGTTGATCTATATGCCATTTTTATGCCAGCACCATCATGCCTTGGCTACTGTTGCTTTATACTAAGTTTAAATTTTTTTTTAACGTTTTATTTATTTTTGAGAGAAAGAGACAGAGATTGAGGGGAGAGGGACAGAGAGAAAGGAAGACACAGAATTGGAAGCAGGTTGCAGGCTCTGAGCTGTCAGCATAGATCCCAATGCAGGGCTTGAACTCATGAACCCTGAGATCATGACCTGAGCTGAAGTTGGACACTCAACCGACTGAGCCACCCAGACGCCCCGCTTTATACTGTTTTAAAATCAGGAAGTGTGAGTCCTTCAGTTTTTTCATATTTTTAAACATGGTTTTAGCTATCCTGGACCCCTTGAGCTTCAATATGAATTTTAGGATCAACTTAAAATTTCTAGGGGCGCCTGGGTGGCTCGGTTGGTTGAGCGTCCGACTTCGGCTCAGGTCAGGATCTCGCAGTCTGTGAGTTCGAGCCCCGCGTCGGACTCTGTGCTGACAGCTCAGAGCCTGGAGTCTGCTTCGGATTTTGTGTGTCCCTCTCTCTCTTCCCCTCCTCTGCTCATGCTCTGTCTCTCTTTCTGTCAAAAATAAATAAACATTAAAAAAAATTAAAATTTCTACAAAGAAGCTAGGTGGGATTCTGATAGTATTACACTGAATTTGTAGATCAGTTGGGGGAGTGTTGCCATCTTAACAATGTTAAGTCTTCCAGTATATCAACAGAAGATGTCTTTCTGTTTATTGAGATCTTCTTTAATTTTTTAAACAATGTTTTATAGTTTTTACAGTGTGTGTTATGCACTTTGTTACAGGTATTCCTAAGTATTTTGTTCCTTAATGCTATTGTAAATGGATTTTTTTTTTAATTTTATTTTTTGGATTGGACAGACAAGTGTATAGT
Organism: Felis catus; assembly: GCF_018350175.1. Lineage (NCBI taxonomy): Eukaryota > Metazoa > Chordata > Mammalia > Carnivora > Felidae > Felis > Felis catus. The sequence goes on along the minus strand of NC_058374.1, from coordinate 58,871,699 downwards.
AAAACAATTGATTTTTTACATATTGACCTTATACCTTGCAACCTCGCTGAACTTGTCTTTTCTTATAGATTTTGAGTGGATTCTTTAGGCTTTTGTATATGTAGGATCATGTCATTTGCAAGTAGAGATAGTTTTACTTCTTCCTTTCTAATCTGAATCCATTTTATTTCTTTTGCTGCCTAATTTATCTGGACAGTACTTCCAGTACAGTGTTGAATAGAAGTGGCAGGAGTAGACATTCTTATTTTATGAGGAACTCATCTTGGGGGAAACCTTTCAGTTTTCACCATTAAGTATGATTTTAAAACAAACAAAAAACAAGAACAAACTCTTACACAAATGAGCTTATGATCTAAGATGAGACAGACAATAATCAAGTAATTGCACAAATATAGGTATCCCCCCTTTTCAAAAGATAGTGTTTTTTTTTTACTTTTATGAAAGACCTACAGTAGTGACAGTTTTCATTAACTAAAAGAAATCCAAAGAGTATTTTTTCTTTTATAGAAAAACAAAAACAAAAAATCAAAAATAGCATTCAGTGTTTATTTTGCAGCTGAGCCCTTATAGAGGCCACATGTACCCTAAACACTGAGAGTGGTACTGCCAGCTCCTTCCTGGAAACTGCAATAAGCATCTCAGCATCAAACCACTATAGCTTTGCATTCTGTGAGCATCTGTGCTTTATCTCCATTTATCTTGTGCATTAATTAGCCAGGTATGACCTACGGTATCAGAAAAGCCTAAGAAGGGTTACTTTTGGGGTCCAGGAATGCTAAAAAATCTTTTAATGTTAATTAATGGTAATTTTTTCTTTGCTTTACACAATTTCAGCTTACAAAAGTTCTCATAGGAATATTTTACTTTCAAATAGTGGAGGAGATCTTTATAATTAAATTATGATAACTATGATGGTGAGAATGTATCCTTGACCTCTGTAGATAGATTACAATGACCATGTGCTTTCTTTTGCTTCAACCCCTGAAGGGCACAGTTAACTTAAAACAGGACAAATCTTAACCACTGATGCCTTGTTGGGCTATTTTGGTTTGTCTATCTCTTGAAGGAGTGTCCAGTCTATAATTTAATCTTTATTCAGGACCCTTCCATAGTTTCTAAGACTTACTTACTTCAAATAATGCTACATTTACATACAGAATCTGTGTCAGCTCTGGATATGGAGAAATTCCTAAGTCTATGTATATCTGTAGATTCCTAAGAGGTAAACCATAAAATCAAAGGAGCTTATTCAAAGGACAAGGAAGGCAAGTAACCTGAGACCTCTATAGTAACAATATCCACTACTTTGCCCGAAACTTTTTTTTAAGTTTATTTATTTATTTTGAGAGAGAGAGAGCACAAGCAGGTAAGGAGCAGAGAGAAGGAGAGAGAGAATCCCAAGCAGGCTCCACACCATCAGTGCAGAGCTTGATGAGGGGCTTGCATTCATGAAACAGGAGATCATGAAGTGAGCCTAAACCAGAGTCGGGCACCCAACCGACTGAGCCACCCAGGCACGCCCAGAACTTCTAATTTATAAAACCTAGGTTGAGACAGGGAACAGAAGCAAGGATTCCAAGAAGTATTTCAGAATTATGCAGGTTTTTTTGTTTGTTGTTTTTCATACTTATTTCCTGCTGAACCTGACAATGAGATTATTCTTAACTATACAATCTCCTAAATGTTTCATGTGATTCTTTATAGGTTTCAGACCAAGACTGTCATTTGGAGACAGACTTATGTAAGGTGAATTATGTCTTTGTATGCAATTTACAGATGAACAGATATTAAAATAACAGCTGATTTAATTTGTTAAATTATAGAATAAGTTTGGAAGTAAAGTTTTCACACCAACTTAACCATCCCTGGTGACACCAATATATAAACGGAACTATTTGGATCTGCAAAAAATGTGAAGCAGACAGTGAAAGGAGGAAATCACACTGACCTCTTCCCTGAATTCTTTTGGCCACTCTTTGTTATATGCTAAAAATCCATATTGAGTTACCATATAATCTTGTTCCTCAGTAAGAAAAGATTTCACACTTGTTGGCTAGCGGCTATGATGCCAGGTTTTTATTCCTTCACATGAATGAAGAGGGATAGAAGTAGAATAGGGAAGTAAGTCAGGGAAATAAAAGTAAATACATTTTCTTTTTTTTTTTCAACGTTTTATTTTTATTTTTGGGACAGAGAGAGACAGAGCATGAACGGGGGAGGGGCAGAGAGAGAGGGAGACACAGAATCGGAAACAGGCTCCAGGTCCTGAGCCATCAGCCCAGAGCCTGACGCGGGGCTCCAACTCCCGGACCGCGAGATCGTGACCTGGCTGAAGTCGGACGCTTAACCGACTGTGCCACCCAGGCGCCCCAGTAAATACATTTTCTAACCTAGATTTAACCTGTTGTAATATCAGTTATTTCTGTCAGTTTTCCATGTTAGAGTTATATGCCTAGGACAATAGAATTTAATCAAAAGAGTAATATTGTGGAACAATTGTTTTTTGTTCTCTTGGTTTTATTACTAAATTTTGTGACTTAGAGATATTCAACTTCTTTTTGTCTCATAATCACCTTTCCTAGTCTTAAGAGATTCAGAGGGTTATATAAATAAAACCATTCTGATTACATTACCAATCTTGACAATTGACCTACCAACTATATTACCTTGTTACTTCTCATATTTCATCTGCAAAAGTTGCTCCATTGAAAATGGATTCAGATGTTTTAAAACCAGATGCTTTAGGGATAAAACACCAGTAGTTCCTGTTTTGAAAAATGAAGAGCTGTCTTGGGCTCTTTAATTTATCCCTAGTACATAACACCAGCCATATGAGCATTTCTCAGTCACCCACAGTCAGAATTGGCTTATAGTAACAGGCATGTTGTCCATGTGATGGACTATGTATAGCTTTTATGGGATGCTGCCAGGGGATATGTGCCTCATGTGCCTTTTCTTACTCTCTTTCTGACTGGAGAGATTGCTATTCTCTCAAAATGAAAAGTTATTTACTAACTTAAGTTAGTTCCAAGTATATCAAAGCTTACTGTCCATGTAGGATTATATCCCATATACTTAAATACGTGATCTCACTTAGTTCTCATAACAACTCTATAAAGGAGGTATCTATTTTTCTGTTTTTGAAGAAGAGAAAATTGATCTCATACACTTTACCAAAATCACATAGTTTTTATGAGATTGCTCTCGATTCAATTTTAGGTTTGTCTGATTCCAATGTCCAGGCTTTCCCAGCCCAGTTTCAAGAAAGGAAAGTCATAAGATTACCCAAACCACCTATTATATGTATCTGGCTCCTGAACTCATCAAATCCAGAGTGTAATTTTTATCATCAAAGAGGTCCATGATCATTTGGGTATAAATCAGAGAAACTTCATAATTATTAAGATAAAAGTAATGCTGTTTTTCAGAGAATTACTATGAAGACTGATTGTCTCATTTTATTTATTTCATCAAACTTATAGGGTACACCTGTATACAAGCATTATACCAGTCACTGAAAATATGAGTATGGATAAGATACACGGCCCCTATCCTTTATCTCATATCATCGTGGTAGAGATATAGATGAAATAAGACCTATAATCAGGAGTGCCATTCAAAATGTTTAATAACTATACTGAACAAGCACCAACCAATCAGAGCATGACTAGTTATATATAGCTGCTGTGTTTGAAAATCATGCTCGTTGCTTATCAGCTTTGACTATAATAATGTAATTAATACTCAAATAGAGGTATGTGGGAACACAGATGGAGACGGGTGGAAGGAAGGGATGAAGGTGATCATGAACAACCTGAAAATAGAGATGACATGATCGTAACCTTGAAGGATAAGTGGGAGTTTTCCATTGGACAAAAGAGGACACGGCCTTTTAGGCAGAGGAAGCAACTATATTAAACAAGGGCTATATAGTGGTTTTAGGGGCTGGGAATGTGGAGTTACCAATCAACAAGCATAAAGTTTCAGTTAAGCAAGATGAATAAGTTCTTGAGATCTGCTGTACAACATTGTCCCTATAGTTAACAATAGATCCCATCTTAAGTGTTCTTACAGCAATAAAATTAAATTAAATATAAATACATAAATACATAAATACAAACTAAGGCTGGGAAGCACTGAGAAATGCCTAGCAGCTATGATTAGATTATGGGGTTCATGGGGAGTAATGGCTAGAGACGATGGTAGAAAGTCATTTTAAGCCAGATCATGAACCTAAGCTAAGAAGTTTTTACTTTTCTTCCCTGGGCATCAAAGAACCTAAACAATTACATCTTTGCTTGAGATAATTTCGGTTGTATTGTAGAAAATATACTAATGGGAAAAGGCCATGTAGAGGCTATATTAATAATTTAGGTGAGAGATATGATGTGGATCTATACTGGTATTGTTGTAAAGAGGAGAGGGATGTAAGAGACACTGTATGTATTGGTTGATTGCCTATATTGAGGCGGGAAAGAAAAAGTCAAGAATGAATTTGCCTTGAGCAACTTTAGTGGTTTTACCTGAGATAGTACAAGCAGATGGAGATAACATATCCAGTATGTTTGGAAAGTGAGCAAGATAATGATCTTGGTTTCATACATAATATGTCATGCAGAACACCCAGGTGGAGTAGTCAAACAGACAATTAGAAATGTAGATGAGGGGCGCCTGGGTGGCGCAGTCGGTTAAGCGTCCGACTTCAGCCAGGTCACGATCTCGTGGTCTGTGAGTTCGAGCCCCGCGTCAGGCTCTGGGCTGATGGCTCGGAGCCTGGAGCCTGTTTCCGATTCTGTGTCTCCCTCTCTCTCTGCCCCTCCCCCGTTCATGCTCTGTCTCTCTCTGTCCCAAAAATAAATAAAAAACGTTGAAAAAAAATTAAAAAAAAAAAAGAAATGTAGATGAGTAACAGTACTTATTCTATGCTACACACACACACACACACACACACACACACTCACTTGACAACTCAACGTATGGAAGAAATACTTTGAAACTAAAATATGTTAACTACTCTCCCTTTAGGAAAACAATTTGTTTTAATTTTATGGTTTGAGTCAATTTATAGATTGCATATCATAACTTATAAATATCAAAATGTATTCAAAAACTATGTTTTGCTTATTTTGATATTTTATTGTGCTGGTAAGTTGAAGGTTAGATCTTGATGGCCCTACAGGTAAGTTTGATTTGCAAATATCCCTCATATACTTCTTTTATTATTTTGTTTTAGTGAATTCCAAGATTGCATGCTGTTGTATAATAATAAACTGCCCATAAAAACTCCAACACTGACTTAGAAAATGGCAACTGGGGGAATTGCTCAGTATTGGTAGATAGTCTGAATTGGCTCAAATCTACAATAATGGGAGTGAATCTTTATATCAATAAGCAATACAGTATTAAGAAACTCCCTCATTTACATGGTTTTGCATTAAACTGATTGACATATGCATATAATATATTATGAGACCAGTATTTCAAGTCACACTGAAAGCATATTCTGTTTCTATTTGGTTACCTGCCCTTACCACTCTCCCCAGGGGAAAAAAAAACTACAAAGATAATTGATTTGTTTTCACTACATTCTCATCTACTAGTGTCGCTGTTTTCCTAAACTTTAGGCATCCAAATCCTCAAACTAACTCTGCTTGCCCAAAGGCTACCATCGCAGTATTTCACTCAAACCTGCCCTTTATAGGTGCCTAGATCACCTTTCTTCCTCCTGTCTGGTGTCATTTAAACTCCCATTTAAGCAACAGCACATTTTAGGGATTTAGGTTTATTCACAGTAGTATTAAAAACGGTCAGCCAGTCTTCCCAAGGTGTGTCCAAGGTGTGTCTGTGCACTTGTGTGTGTACGTGCATGTGCATGTGCACACATGCACACATGTGTGCCCCATAATGTCCGCATACATGAATGACCTGTTTCCTATTGTGCTCTGTGAGATCAAGTAGGTGAGGTGGACAACTAGACAAGTGAACAGAGCAAGAAGCCTCGCCTCAGTGTGAAGCTGAGACACTAGCAGATACAAGGAGTCAGTATATTGGGACTAGAGAAATAGGTTCTCACCATCTCCTCCTTAACCCTAACTTTCTCCTCCCAGTAGTTTGCTAAGACATGTTGATGAGACCAGCACAGACCCTGAAATGCCCTACCCTCTCAGAATCTGTTTTCAGAATGCAGAAGCTGCTTCCTAACTGGTCTCTGGAAGAAAGGCAATTGGCCTTGGTGAAAATGTCAAGGAGACCAAGGTTTGTTTTTTCTATCTCCCTCACTGAGTTATTTGCAGACCTTCTCCTTACTTGATGGAAAAAAACATATTACATTAATTTTAAGATGGTAATTTTTCACAATTTAACACCTCTGTATCATCAGTGGCATCCTATGGCATTGGTGTTGCCTGGATTTAATTTCTTATATAAACATTTATTTCCAACAATTACCTAGAACTACTATTGGCCTGGTGCCACTTTAAATTAAACTTTATTCTTGAGGTTTTTACATCACACTAGTGGTGTGAATTCAGACCTCATATCTATATAATGGCTGTGGTTCAGAATCTCAGGGGAGATTTTTCTTTTCTTTCTCCTCCCAGTACTAAGGTTAAGAAGTACAAGTAGTCCCTTAGGAATCCCAGCTTTATGCCAGGGTATCTTATTAGATTCCCTATCTTGGACTGTTCTTCTTCGTATTTGATAAAATAATGGTGTATCTTATAGCCAAAAGAATATAAGAAATTTGGTATTGGGATTGAAAAGGTTCACCAGGGACAAAAATTCTCCACAGTTTATTACTTCTGCACAGCAGCACTGCCTTCTTCAGGTCTTTACTTGTCTTTGAGAGCCTGCCAACACCTCTCAATGAGACCTAGGTAATCACCCTCCAGATGAGTGATTCACTATGCAATTTGTAGGTATAATGGGATTTGTTAATTTGTAATTTCATCAAGATGTAATTTGTGGGTAAAGATTGTGATAAAGCCATAATTACCACTGTGGTGATTTTGTTCACTGCTTTTGCAAATACTTATTAATGTATCTATCTTGTACCCTGAGGAAGGAACAAAGATTCCCAAGAAATGGTCCCTGACCTCAAGGATCTTAGAGTCTATTTTGATTGAATAAAGCATGTGCAAAATAACTGTAATGTAATGTGGAAAGTAATGCTGTGGGATGAAAAGTAGCCCTGTGGATATTCAGGAGAGAAAGGAATTATTTCTAGTTTGAGAAGAACAAAAATACTTTACAGAAGAGATGGGTAATAATATTAATAATAAAAATAATAATTACCATTTAAAATGATTTACTCATGTTATTTTATTTAATCCTGTATAAAATATATATTAATTATACTTTATTGCTGAGAAAACTTGTTCTGAAAATGAATAAATTTTTAGACATAGAAGCAGTGTTGGGAAGGGTGTTACTTACTAGTGGGAATAGTCAGAAGAAAGGCATGAATGGGAAAGCAAGACACACATACAGAGATACTACATAGATTAACTTGGTTGGAGCATTGGGTGGGTAAAAGAAAGTAATAAGAGAAGTAAAACTGAATATTTTGTTTTAGTTAGGTAATGGAGGAATAGATGGGAGTTGTCATGGAGATAGAATAAAATAACTTGGCAGACAGTTTATTACAGAATAACAGAGGAGGAAGATTTATCAAAGATGAAGAAGTGATTTGGGGATTAAATGTCTGAGAGAACCTGTCAGAATGGCTAAAATTAATAACACAAGAAACAGGTGTTAGTGAGGATGTGGAGAAAGAGGAACCCTCTTGCACTGTTAGTGGGAATGCAAACTGGTACAGTCACTCTGGAAAACAGTATGGAGGTTTCTCAAAAAGTTAAAAATAGAACTACCCTACAATCCAGCAATTGCACTACCAGTTATTTACCCAAAGGATACAATGATACAGATGCAAAAGGGTACATGTGCCCCAGTGTTTATAGAAGCATTATCAACAACAGCGAAACTATGGAAGGAGCCCAAATGCCCACTGACTGATGAATGGATAAAGAAGATGTGAGATATATACACAATGAAATATTGTTCAGCCATCAAAAAGAATGAAATCTTGCCATTTGCAAAAATGTGGATGGAACTACAGTGTATTATACCAAGTGAAGTAAGTCAGGGAAAGACAAATACCATATGATTTCACTCATATGTGGAATTTAAGAAACAAAACAGATGAACATATGAGAGTGGGGAAAAAAGAAAAGAGAGGGAAACAAGCCATAAGAGACCCTCTTTTAATTTTTTTAATGTTTATTATTTTTGAGAAAGAGAGAGAGGACAAGCACAAGCAGGTGGAAAGCAGAGAGGGAGACACAGAATCTGAAGCAGGTTCCAGGCTCTGAGCTGTCAGCACAGAGCCCGGCGTAGGGCTCGAATTCACAAACCATGAGGTCATGACCTGAGCCCAAGGAAATCAGAAGCTTAACTGACTGAACCACCCAGGCGCCCCCCCCACCCCCCACCAATAAGAGACTCTTAAAGATAGAGAACAAACTGACAGTTGATGAAGGGAGGTGGATGGGGGATGGGCTAGATGGGTGATGGGTTTTAGGAGGACACTTGTTATGATGAGCACTAGATGCTGTAAGTGACGGATCACTGAATTCTGCTTCTAAAACCAATATTGCATTGTATGTTAACTAACTAGAATTTATTTTTTTAATGTTTATTTATTTTTTGAGAAGGAGTGCAAGTGGAGGAGGAACAGAGAAAGAGGGGGACAGGGGTTCCGAAGCGGGCTCTGCATTGACAGCTTCAATGCTGAGCCCAATGCAGGGCTTGAACTAATGAGCCAGGAGATCATGACCTGAGCTGAAGTTTGCCACTCAACTGACTGAGCCACCCAGGCACCGCAACTAATTAGAAGTTTGATAAAAATTTGAAAAATAAATGAATGGGAGAGAGTGATACTAGAAGAAGAAACAGTAAACACAAGAGAATATGGTCCATTGAGGCTCTAACCTAACAAGCTTAATTATAAATGTCCTAACACTCCCTTGCAAGTAGAGAAAAGGCTTGGGGGAAGGACCAAGAAAAGTATGATATGTAATCAATGGTGGTAGGTTTATAAAGTTCTGAACATCAAGGATAGTCTCCCTGAATGGATAATCTTAGATGAAGGTGTGTAAACTCAAATCCAATTTAAGGAGGTCCAATGCTGTACCAGAGGTGAGCCTCCTAGCATGGACCATGGTGACTCAAGAAGTAAGGGGAGACTAACTGTCACCAGGGAAGACCTTTCAAGGCCAAATGAGAGAAATTGAAAGCAAAATTGAGCCACAAGGAAAAGGATTTACTTAGGCTAAAAGGGTTTGCTTATCCCAGTTCTGTCCCACCGCTAGTTACCAATTTCCTAGGGCACAAGGTTGACTTTTGAAAAGGATACTTTCCATTCCACCCCTTGATAAACAGGCAGAAAAATTGGGCATCACCAACCTAGGCAAAATGTCTAGCCAAGAGTTTTCTGGGTGGGGTTTTGTGTTCTTTCAGTGAAAGAATAAAATGTTATGCTATCAGCCAGTTTAGGGCTCTGTTCATTTTAAAGCATTATATGCATAATCTAAAAGGAAAAAACCACCCAACTGACAGACAACAGATTGGTGGTTGCCAAAAGCAGGGAGTGGGGGGTGGTTGAAAAGGTTGAAGGGGGTCAAAAGGTACAAACTTGTGCTTATAGGATACATAAGTCTTGGAGATGTAATATACAGCATGGTGACTTAATAAAAAAGGAAGGAAGAAGGAAGAAGGAAGGAAGGAAGGAAGGAAGGAAGGAAGGAAGGAAGGAAGGAAGGAAGGAAGGAAGGGAGGGAGGAAGGAAGGAAGGAAAGGTGGATTATGCTAGCACAATAGCTCTAAGTTGAGAAGGTTTTCTTTTTAATTATCAAATTTTTGAAATTTGTCTTTAGAAATAGGTATACCACCACTAACTTTTTATTGTCACACTGTTTCTATTTTATGAAATTTGGATTCCTAAGGTCCTGGATTAAGTCCCCACTGCCATATACTAGCTTTACGTTTTCCATTAAGCACAAGCTGTATGATTTTGATAAGTTACTTAATCATACATTTTTCATGAGCAAACGAACTATTTCTCTTTGTTTACTTTGTGATCTTTTCTCCCAGGAGAATGTCTGTTTAGGTTAGTTGTCATCACTCAATCCGGAACACTCCTTCTGCAAAGAATGGCCCACCAAAACATTTTCAGAGGTACTAATCAGTGTGAATATGGTTTTTACAAAATAAATGATTATGAGTCTAGAATAGTAACACCACCTTATGCTACTTGTATACTTGTATTTTTCTTCAAACATTTAAAAAGACCTTTCATAGACATTTTCTCATTTAATTTGCATAACATACTCTGTAAAAGTAGGAAGAGAAGAGTGAAGTAGCTATAAATGAACAAGATAATGAAGACGAAGAAATATCACCAAGTAGCAAGACAAATTTGAATCTCACCTTAAATTTGTCATGTAACTTACAGGCTATAGGATTAATTCTTTTGTCTAACCCCGATACTAAAAGAAAAATGGTGGTGGTGGTGGTGTGTGTGTGTGTGTGTGTGTGTGTGTGTGTTTACTAACTAAAGACACCAATATAATAAACAGTGAAGTCAAAAGGCATACAAATATTTTGTTTAAACAATATGAGGATAAGTTTTTACTAATGGCTGTCCAGGTAATTTGTACTAACTCTCCTACTAAAAACAACTAGGAAAGCTGGGAAAATGTATCAGAACTAAAGACACCAGAAAGCTCTCAAGGCATTCAATTATCCTGATTCCCATGATCCAGAAGAACAAAAGGACCCAAAAGGATAATGCATCTTTACTGTCAAATTTGCCCTAAAGTTGTCAGGTTATTTTAGGAAGAGTTTGCTAACAGTATGAACAGAGAGTTTACAGATTTGAGAATTTAGAGGACAGAAGTTGGAGTAAGAGGCCCAACAAAGAGAGAAGTCCTGGTAACATCTTCCTCCAGACTTTGAGTTTGAACCTTGAAAGTCATACCTTAGGAGTAAGGATAAACCAGAAACAGACTGACCTTCACAGGAACTGAAACCAGCCTCAAATGATCTCAATCCCTGATTGAACTAATTAAGTTAATAGGGACTTCCTAGTGTCCCTAGTCACTTAATATAAATTTCTGAAGGAATATAATGTCACTTTAGACCTAAGTTATATCTCATAATTTTTTCATTAACTGTGTTTGGTGCTCCATCAGGAATACTCAGAAATATGAGGGAACAAGACAGGTACCTGAGCGCACACAGAAGTAACACATATAAGGAATTCATACAACACAGTAGCAAAATAATAATAATAATCATCATCATCATCCAATTAAAAACAGGTCAAAGAACCTGAACAGACATTTTCCCAAAGAAGACATACAAATGGCCAACAGGTACCTGAAAAGATGCTCCACATCATTAATCATCAGAGAAAGGCACATCAAAACCACAGTGAGCTATCACTTCACACCTGCTAGAAAGGCTTTTATGAAAAAGACAAAATAACAAATGTTGATGAGGGTATAGAGAAAAGGGAACCCCTGTGCACTGTTGGTGGGATTGTAAAATACAGGCATAACCTGCAATCAAAATGATAAATTTTAATATTACTCTCTGTAATTTTTATAATACATAGGAAAAAAATCAGTATGGATATAAATGACTTGAATAACAATTATTACAATTAAACTAATTGAGACCTATAAAGCACTGCAACTGAAAAAAAAATCAGAGTATGCATTCTTTTCAAAAATACATAAAAGTTTTACAGAAATGGACCATATGCTGGCCATGAGGTAAACTCGATAAATTCGGGACTTAAATTATTCAGAATATGTTCTCTGACCACAAAGAAATTGGCTAAAAATCACTAAAAAGGGAAAAAAAACCTAGAAAATCTTCATATGTTTGGAAATTAAGCTACAGTTTTTTTTTTAATTAAGTTTTTAGGGGCATCTGGGTGGCTCAGTCGGTTGAGTGTCCAACTTTGGCCCAGGTCATGATCTCCCCATTCATGAGCTCAATGTTCACGAGCATCAGGCTCTGTGCTGACAGCTCAGAGCCTGGAGCCTGCTTCAGATTCTGTGTCTTTCTCCCTCTCTGCCCCTCCCCCGCGCATGTTCTCTCTCTCTCTCTCTCTCTCTCTCTCTCTCTCTCTCTCTCAAAAATAAATAAAGACACTTAAAAATTATTTTTAAAAAATTAAGTTTTTAAAATATGATCAAATAAGTTATAAAAATATTACATACTAAATTTCAAAAAAAGGTAAAACCATGGTTAGTGGGAAATATATAGCCTTAACTGCCTATATGAGAAAATAAAAATGGCCTGCAAGGCAATTATCTAAGCATCCGCCTCAAGTACTCATAACTGAGCAACAAACTGAACACAAAGAAAGTTTAAAAAAAAGTATAAGAAAAGGAAAATGTGTCATTAATCATGTAATAAAGAAGATCAAAAAAATCAATAGATGGTTCTTTAAAAGAATTGATAAAATTTAGAAAAAAAGAGACAAATGACTAGTATCAGTGATGAAAATGGAGATGACACCACAGATTCCACCAACATTAAAAAGATATTAAAAGGATATTTTGAAAAAAATTTGGTAAAAGTATGGGTTACCAAAAACCAACATAAAAAAATAGAAAATATGATCAGTCCTATAACTACTAAAGAAATTGAATTTTAAAACTTCTCAGAAAGTGAAGTCTATAACCAGAATGTTTCATCAGTAAATTGTACCTTGGATATAAGGAAGTAATAATGCCAATCTTACACAAATTCTTCCAAATGATGGAAAAAGATATTTGCCAACTGCTTAATGAGACCGGCATAATGTTTATACCAAAACCTGACAAAAATATTACCAGAAAGGAAGATTACAGGTAATCCAGTATTTCCAAATTGATCTGCAGATTCAGTATAACCCCAATAAAAGCCTAAACTGTTTTTTTAATTAATGTGATTCTAAAAATTCATATGGAAATCAAAGAACCTAGAATAGTAATAATAACATTGAAAAGAACAAACTTGGAAGACCTATACTATACTATACTACACTATACTATACAGTTACATTAATTAAGACAGCGTGCTAACAGCACAAGGATAGACAGACTAATAGAACAGAACAGAGACCCAACAATATGGTCACATGACTTACAACTAAGGCACCATTATCTTTCAATACTGCTTTTCAGTAAATACAGCAGGATCTATTGGATAGCCATGTGAAAAAAGAACTAAACCTTGAATCTTTTGGCATACCATAAGCAAAAATTAATTTAAGGTAAATTATAAATGTGAAAGAGAAAAAAGTATAACTTGTAAGAGAAAAAACAGTCCAATATTTTTATGACCTTGATATAGATAAACATCTTAACAGGACACAAAATCATTAAGTTAAAAAAGTTTATAAATTAAACTTCATTAAAATTAACAAACTCTAATGGGGCGCGTGGTTGGCTCCGTCGCTTAAACGTCCGATTTTGGTTCAGGTCATGACCTCGTTGTTCCTGAGTTCAAGCCCCAAATCGGGCTCTGTGCTGACAGCTCAGAGCCTGGAGCCTGCTGCTTCAGATTCTGTGTCTCCCTCTCTCTGCCCCTCCCCCGCTCACACTCTGTCTCTATCTCTCACAAAAATAAATAAACGTTAAAAAATTTTGTTTAAAAATTACAAAGTCTACTCAAAATGTACCATCTGGAGAGTTGTAAGACAAAGTACAGTTTAAGAGAATACATTTATAGTACATAAATCCAGCAAAGAACTTTGATCTGGAATATATAAAGAATTTCTATTAAAAAAAAAACAACCCCTTTCCAACATCCACGCACACACATACACACAAATATAAGCAAGAAATTCCTGAAGTGTCCTATAATGAATCTAATTATTGAACCATTAGGAACAAATAAATGCCTGCATTATGCATACTCCTTGGTCTAGGTGTAAGGCCTTCCACAGCCTGGTCTCCCGTCTCTCTGGTTCTACTTCACACTGCACATCCAGCCTATCTCTCTGTCTCAGCCATTGATATGCTTATGCCATGTCTACCCCTGCATTTTGAGGCTTGCCAGAAAAGCACATTCCAAACTGTCTAGCAACAGCAAACAATTATGGCATATTTGTTAAATGAATGCATGCCTGAAATAATAAGTTAATAGATGTCTTCCTTCCTGTTCTCTGACTTTTGAAATCCTATCTTTTGAGGCTCACCTTATCTCACCTCTTCTGTGAGGTGACAAAACAACAGCACAAGTAATTCTGTGCTGAGTTCTTGTAGCTCTTAACAAACTATTCCTTTGATTCACATCATGTTCTGTTATGCATTGGTTTTTTTTCGTATTCAGATACTACTGTCCCATCAAAAGACTAAACTCCAGAACAGCAAGGAACATGTTTGACATCTGTTTATATTATTACAGAGTCCAATTGCCTTGTAAACAGCAGTGCTCAATATTTTTCAGAGAATAGTGTGGTGTAATGGTGAAGAAAGTAATCCCTAAAGTGATACCAGACCTTAACTCTGGCCCTTGCTCTGCTACTTTATAGCTGTGTTACTCTGGGCAATTACCTGACTGCTATAGGCATCAACATGCTAATCTGTGAAAGGCAGATAATAATGCATCCTTAAAAGGGTGACATGAGATCATATACGTGGAGTACTTAACACAAATAGAAAACATGGTAAATAATAGCTGATAGTAGCAGTAGTAGTATTCACTATTGATTATGGCTGACTTTGAATTGTAAGAGGATACACTCAAAAAACTAAGGGAGAAACAAATGTGAACAAAGAACAACAACAAAACTAAGACTATGTTGTAACACTTACATATAAGAAGTGGCTGTGTGTCGGGGCGCCTGAGTGGCTCAGTGGGTTAAACGTCCGAGTTCGGTTCAGGTCATGATCTCACAGTTTGTAGGTTTGAGCCCCATGTTGGGCTCTGTGCTGACAGCTCGGAGCCTGGAGCCTGCTTCAGATTCTGTGTCTCCCTCTCTGCTCCTCCCCCACTCATGCTCTGTCTCTTTCTCAAAAATGAATAAATGTTAAAAAAAAATTTTAAAAAAAAAGAGGTGGCTGGCTGTGTGGGGACTGTCTTCACAGTAACTCTGAGACTCAAAAGATTACTAAATGTATCATGTCACCACAGAATGGTGCTTCAGAATCTTGGCTCTGTAGTCAGATGGACGTGGTTCTATTTCCAGATCCCACCACTTAATGATTGTGTAACTGCAGGCAGGTTGCTTTATCTCTCTGGACCTCAGTTTTCTCATGAGCCTGATAATAGAACCTGTAGCATTTACTTATTGTGAGGATGAATTGAGAGAATCCACAGGAAGTCCTTGTACTTCACCTTGACACCTGATACGCACTGATTAGCCACTATCTACTGAAAGCTCACTTTTCCTCAGGGCTATGTCCCACAGTACCCCTGTTATATCACTGAAATGGGACCATTCCATTTATGTTCAACATCATTCTGTTTTTCTAGGAAGTCATATCTCAAAGGATCATTGTGAGACCAGCTTTTTAAGAGTTATATACGCTAACCCTATAAATTCTTTTTTTGTAACTTAAATCCAAGTTGGTTAACATATAGTGTAATAATGATTTCAGGAATGGAATGTAGTGATTCATCACTTACATATAACACCCAGTGCTCATCCCAACAAGTGTTCTCCTTAATGTCTCTTGCCCATTTAGCCCATCCCCCCACCCAATACCCCATCAGCAACCCTCAGTTTGTTCTCTGTATTTAAGAGTCTCTTACAATTTGTCTCCCTCTCTGTTTTTATATTATTTTCCCTTATGTTCATCCCTTATGTTCCCTTCCCTTATGTTCATCTGTTTTGTATCTCAAATTCCACGAGTGAAATCATATGCTTAGCATAATGCACTCCAGTTCAATCCAAGTTATTGCAAATGGCAAGATTGTGTTATTTTTGATTGCTGAGTAATATTCCATTGTATACATATACCACATCTTCTTTGTCCATCATCAGTCGATGGACATTTGCTAAGCCTACAAATTCTGATTATAATCATTTGACTTGATTTGGAGCTCTTGAGGGTGGTATGTAACTGTGATTTTTAAACTTTTCTCCTGATAGAACACCAGTGAAAAGGTTACCACTATAAAATTAGAATTTTTGCCCAAATTGTAGTAAAACTAGTAAATGGAGGGGCACCTGGGTGCCTCAGTTCATTGACTGTCCAACTTTTGAGAACTCCATTTGCAAACAGTGCATGGATTTTCTCATTCCATCTCAGGTGTCTGGATTCTCACCTCTTTCTAACATAGTAAAATTTCAGACACAGTATTATTATCCACCCCAGTGGCTTTTCTGTTGCTAGTCAAAGTCACAAGTATCCTCTTATAAAAGATATAACTCAAATCTCAGGGTCATCAATAGTATTAGAAACATCCTGATTTCTTCTGTTTTCTCATTTGCACATGGAGAAGAAAGCTGCTAACTTAAATTAAATTTCCCAATTTAAGTTTACTTATAACTCAAACTGTCAGTAAAATAATAAAAGCAGCTTCATTTATATAAATAGTATCATGGGATTTTTCAAGAATAACTAATTCACCCTTGGTGAACTGTACCTCTCAATTGCCACCTATCACCATTATCAATAATGACTAATGCTAACAGTAGGTACCACAGATCAAATTTGTTATATGTGCAGAGGAAGAGAAGGAGGTGCCCTTTGCCTGGGTGTGCTTCCACTTTGAGCTTGGCTGGGCTCCATTTAGACGTATTTTTGCCTGAGGCCCCTGGAAGGGTTTATATTCAGGCTTCTAATAACTCTCTTTTGTACTCTTTTAATCCGGTGCTTATCACACAGTGTTCCTATGGGATACGAGTGTTCCATAAGCTGTAGAGAGAGAGCATTTGACTGTAATATTGAATAATGATTGCCTTTACCCTGCTTGCAGAGGGGAAAAAAAAGTTAATGGATAACATTTATTCAATTCAAATTGTTTTCCAATGATTTTTTACAAGTCTTTGGTTCCAGATACCACTTTTCTGCTAAAGTTTGCCAATAGATGACAGAAGAAAATGAAATTGCAAATTCATATTGATCGAAAAACTCAAAACCAACCATTTGTTCTTGGTTCAACAGTTTGTTGGATGTTTTAAGATGTGTAAGCTGGTGGTTGTGAGGTTGTATGTTATACAAATAATATACGATGGATTTCTTTTTGCTAGTAAAAATATATTAGAATAATGTGTAGATGAAATAAAAATATTGATTTATATTTTTTTAATATTTTGCAAAGAACATGGTGCTCTGCAAATAAGAATGTGATCTGGGTCTCTGCCCCCTAAACAAGTCTGAGATAACCTGTCTTAGAATAATAAGCATTATATTCCTCTAAAGAAAATGGATAGAAACTATTGATGGATAAAGACTAAACCTAAAATACATGTACCCTATGTGTGAAATAACTATGCAGTTATTTATGAGCCAGTGCTAAAACTGATAGGAATGTCTGAGGGTTGAAACCATTGCTTGATACTTAACACCACATAGGCAGATCTAAGATCTTAGTGTTGTTTCTGAATAGAATTCTGTGACAGGAAAGACTCGTGAAGGTATTTGGACAAACTATCTGAAACTGGAACCTCCCCCAAATGGTTCTTTATCCTTTCTGTGAACATCTCCAGTAGGATCTTAACATGACCCTGACTGCAAGGTAAAATAATAGTATCTATGTTTGCAGCTCTGTTACTTATATGTGGATCTTGGGAAGGAGATGAATCAACCTAGTTCATTTTTACACTAGGAAGATGCTTTGCAATAGGAATTTATACTATATTTATGTAGGTGCAAATGTGAAACTGTATTCCTATATATACGAACTCTTGAATCTTAGCTAGTGAAATATGTCATGTTTTAAATTGTAATCCTCAACTGCATATTACTGCATATGAATATTCCCACCCATGGCCTGAGAGGGGATGGAAATTCTCTTTATATATACAGTCTGCATTCACACAAGACATTTTATTTATATTACCAATTTAATAAAATCCCCTACTGTGTAAATGTTCTCCATATGTGGAAACAGAGGACTAGAATGCATAAAGCCAGTTCTTTGTGTTTTTCAGCTTTTAAAAAATTATGTGCATGTAATGTTTCCCTGGTTTTTTAAAATTGCTGAATATGGTATTTTGCCTCTTTTAATTTTTCTTAATTAAGGTAAAAGCTCACAAAATAAAAAAAAAGTTTTCATTATCCTGTTTTACCCTATATCTGTCTCATGGGGAGTACTTCAATTTCTCATGCAAAATTCTAGCAGTTTTCCAACAAAGGATAAGACCAAAGAGAGAATTGACACAGGTTCTGGAAGCCAGGGGAGAGAGTCATTGGAGATCAAAGCAGAGAGAAACCAGGGAAGAGCTGGTTCAGGAGTAAGTGGTCAGGCAGTTACCATGGAAGGAGTTAGGAAGATTTTGGATTAAGAATTACAGCAGAGAAACGGGGTACAGTGAAGGAGTCTGTAACAAATAAATGTGAGACCATATTCTGGCTCTGCCATCTATTGGTGGTATAACCTTGGAAGAGGTATTCATCTCTCTGAACTTCTACCCCCTCATTTGAGAAAAGGGAGCAATTCCTATCTTCCAGAGCTGTGATGAAAGGATCTGTGTAAAGACTATTGTACTTCATAAACAGTAGGTGCTTCTGCTTTTCCCCTTCAGCTCTTGCTTGACCCTATCCTTCCTGAGCTAGAGACAGCCATGATGATGATACCATCAATGTTTAAAGTCTACAGATCCCAAAATGAAACGTGTGTTCTAGCCTTTTTACTCTAGAAAAATCCAAACATTTAAAGAAGAAATAGACATAATGTATAACAAACCTCCTTGTATTCATTATTGAGCTTCAACAGTTACAAATCATGCCCATCTTTTTCATCTCCATCTCCATTCACTTCTTATGATCTGTATTATTTTGAAGCAAATCTAGACATCATATAACTTTATGTAAAAAGCTTCAGTATGTATTTCTAAACAGTAAGGATTATTCTTAACGAATACAATCATAATGCCAAACACACCTAAAATATTTAACTTTTATTCCTTAATATTATTAAATATCACGTTGATTTTGTTGTTGTTATAGCTATTATTTTTTCTACCGTTATTATGTATTTTCAGGTACATTATATAAATCACATGAATACACCATGTGGTATTAGCATTGATGGTGTAATTTTTCTAAACTGACAAACAACTCTTTGAAAAGTTCTGAACAAACCAATACACTCTTCCTCAATGTAAACAAATAGTTACTTCGTGGAGATTTTAGTATATATTTAAAGTTTGCAAAAATATTTTGTATTTATAGGTAATATGGAATTGGGCTTTGCACTCAGATAATTATAAACTAGTTTTCATCTTTGTCTGGAAAATTATGTAGTATGTGGGAAAATTATTTGCAATATTTAAGAAAGTCTCTGGCTCGTATCCCCACCAATCTTTATGACTACTGTCACTGTTCTTTCACATTTGCAAAATGCCCTCCATGGTTCACTTCATACCCTGTTGAAAACCACTTACTTAGTTTGAGCTTAGTTTTAGTTGCATATATGCTATAACTTTGGGAAAATAAATAAGAAAGATCCTGTATGGGGAATGACTAGTGGAACATTCGCAAACTTAAAGCTTTTCAAAATTTTTCTCAGTTGATGAAATTTTGTTTCTCCAAACTATGTTGCAGAATGTGAATAGGTTCTCTGATAAAACAAGTGAGATCATAATGACTTCATGGTAATATATGTAGTTCAAGTACAGAAAATTTTAACAACTAAGAAACCAGTCAGGTAGAATCAGGGAAACTGGGATAGTGGTAAGAAATAATAAATTCATTTTTACTTATTTCCTAAGAATAAGTATAAATTTATAAATCTCTTTATGCTATGTTTACATAATTGGCCCACAACCCTAATAAGGAATTATGCTTCATCTCCAAGACAGAGAAAATACAGTCAAATGTTTACCCTCCTCTAGCTTACTTGCTTCACTATAACTTCAAGTAGTATATTTCTTGTCATTTCTTTTTTTACTCATTTTTTAAATTCAATTATAATTAATATACAGTGTTATATTAATTTTAGGTGTACAATATAGTGATTCAACAATTCCATACAGTACTCAGTGCTCATCATGATAAGTGCACTCTTAATCCCCTTCACCTATTTCACCCATCCCTCCACCCACCTGTCCTCTGACAACCACCGGTTTGTTCTCTATATTTAAGAATCTTTTTTTTTGTTTTTCCCTTTTTTGTTTTTTTTTCTTAAATTACACATATGAGTAAAATCATATGGTACTTGTCTTTCTCTGACTTATTTTACTTAGCATTGTATCCTCAAGATCCATCCATGTTGTTGTATATTGTAAGAGTTCACTATTTTTATGGCTGAGTAATATTCCATTGTGTATATACCACCTCCTCTTTACCCATTCATCTATTGATGGAACTTGGGTTGTTCCCATAACTTGGCTACTGTAAATAATGCTGTAGTAAACAAGAGGGTGCATATATCTTCATTCATTGTTTAGTACCATGTTGTTTAGCTTCCATGTATTTGTGTTCTTCCAGATTTGTATGTGTGTGATAGATTTCTAATTTCATACCATTATGATCAGAAAAGATTCATGATATATCAATCTTTTTGAATTTTTGAGACTTGTTTTGTGACCCAACATGTGTTCTGAAGAATATTCCATGTTCATTTGAAAAAAGAAATGTTTATTATGCTATTTTTGGATGGAATGTTCTGAATGTATCTGTTAGAGCCATCTGGTCCAGTGTGTCATTCAAAGCCACAGTTTCTTTGTTGATTTTTCTGTCTAGATGATATATCCATCAATTTAAGTGGATGTTAAAGTCCTTTACTATTATTGTATTACTATAGATCACTTCCTTTATGTCTGTTAATAGGTGCTTTATGTAATTGGGGGCTCCATGTTGGGTGCATAAATATTTACAATTGCTTTATCTTCGTGTTGGATTGTTCTCTTTATCATTAAATAGTATCCTTCTTTGTTGTTACAATCTTTATTTTAAAGTCTGTTTTGTCCAATATAACTATTTTTACCCAGGCTTTCTTTTCACTTCTATTTGAATGATAATGCTTTTTCCATCCCTTCACTTTCAGCCTGCTTGCATCTTTAGGCTAGAAGTGAGTCTCTTTCCGTAATTTGGCTATTGTTGATAGTGCTGCTATAAACAGTGGGATGCCTGTGCCCCTTCAAGACAGCATTTTTGTATGTGTATTGACTGATAAATGGATAAAAAAGATATGAGATATATATACATATATATATATATACACACACAACGTAATATTACTCAGCAATCAGAATGAATGAAATCTTGCCATTTGCAACAATGTGGATGGAACTAGAGTGTATTATGCCAAGCAAATAAGTCAGAGAAAGACAAATATCATATGATTTCATTCATATGTGGAATTTAAGAAACAAACTAGATGAACATAGGGAAAGGGAAAAAAATGTAAGATAAAAACAGAGAGGGAGGCAAACCATAAGAGACTCTTAAATACAGAGAACAAACTGAAGGTTTCTGGAGGGGAGGTGGTTGGGGGGATGGGCTAAATGGGTGACAGACATTAAGGAAGGCATTAATTGAGATGAGCACTTGGGTATTATATGTAAGAGATGAATCACTGTGCTGTACTCCTGACACAAATACTTCACTGTATGTTAATTAACTTGAATTTAAATAAATAAATTAAAAAAAAAGAAGTGAGTCTCTTAAAAGCAGCATATAGATGGTCTTGCTTTTTTATCCATTTGGTCATCCCATGTTTTGATATGAGCATTTAATCCATTTACATTCAAAGTAATTATTGATAGGTATGTAGTTATTGCCATTTTGTTACTTGTTTTATGGTTTTATGGTTTTTTGTTTGTTTGTTTGTTTTGTAGTTCTTCTCCCTTTCCTCTCTTGCTCTCTTCCCTTTTGGTTTGTTTTCTTTAGTGATATACTTGGAATCCTTCCCCTTTATTCTTTGCATATCTCTTACAGTTTTCTATTTGTGATTATCATTAGGTTGATATATAAGATCCTATGCATATGGCAGTCTATTTTAGGATGATGGTCATTTAAGTTTGAACCCATTCTAAAAGCACTGAATTTTTACTGTCCCCTCCCACGTTTTATGTATATAATGTCATACTTTACATCCTTTTATTTTGCTTATCCTTTAACTGATTTTTTATATATATGATTTTACTGCCTTTTTGATTTAGCTACATTGGCTTTATAAGTAATTAATCTACTACTTATTATGTTTGTGTATACCCGTGAAACCTTTTCATTTTGTAACTTTTTTATTCTTGATTATGGCCATTTTCTTTCCAGTCAAAAATTCCCTTTAACATTTTTTGTAAGGCTGATATAGTGATGAACCCCTTTAAATTTTATAGGGGTTCTATAATTAAATTTAAATTTAAATAGTCTAGGAAACTATTTTATTTCTCCTTCTGTTCTGAAGGATAGCATTGTTGGATAGAGTATTCTGGGTTACAGGTTTTTTTCTTTCAGCATTTTGAATATATCATGCCACTCTCTTTTGGCGTACAGTTTCTGCTGAAAAATCAGCAGATAGCTTTATGGGGTTTCCCTTGTATGTAACTGTTTTCTTCTCTCGTGGTGCTTTAGGATTATTTCTTTGCCATTACTTTTTGCCATTATAATTATTATGTGTCTTGGTGTGGACCTCTTTGCATTGATTTTGTTGGGGGCTCTCTGTTCCTCCTAGATCTGGATGTCTATTTCCTTCCTCAGATTAGGGAAGTTTTAACCTATTATTTCTTCAAATAAATTATCTGCCCCTCCCCTTTCTCTGTCTTCTTTTTTTGGGATACCTATAATATCAGTGTTATTGTGCTTGATAATGTCACTGAGTTTCCTTGAAATATTCTCATTTTTTACTATACTTTTTTTTTCTTTTTGTTGTTCACTTTCTTTGCTTTTCATTATTCTGTCTTCCAGCACACTGATCCATTTTTCTGCTTTCTCTTATCTACTGTTGATTCCTTCCAGTGTATTTTTTAATTTCAGTAATTTAGTTCTCTATCTCTGATTGGTCCTTTTTTATATTTTCTGTCTTTTTGTTGAAGGTTTCACTGAGATCCTCCACTCCACTCTTTTTTTGCATCCAGTTAGTGTCTTTATGACCATTCCTTTGAATTTCTATGAGGCATATTTCTCATCTCCAAATCATTTTGTTATGATTTTGTCCTGATCATTTGGGATATATCCCTCTGTCTCATTTTGTCTAAATATGTTTGTTTCTATGTATTAGGAAAGTCAATTATATCTCTTGAAAGTAATGGACTTATGAAGAAGAGGTCCTATAGTGCCCTGTAGTGCAATGTCCCTTGTTCATCAGAACCTGGCACTTCAGAGATGTCTCCTATGTGTGTTGCATGCACACTACTGTTGTGGTTGAGCCACATTTTCCTTCACTCCAGTCGGCTAGGTGGTCATCTTTGTTGTGGGCAGGGTTTGGTCTCTGTGCTATTATGAGGATAGTCTGGGACCACTTTGTGCGTGTAGTTGGGTCAGACCAGTCGCTTGCCCTCAACCTGTTATCCAGAACTGTAGTTGTGCTTACCTGCAGGCTGCTATCCCTGCATTGTCTCCTGAGTGGCTTTTTTTGGTGAGTGAAACCTATCAGACCAGATGTCTGCCCTCAGTCTGTCTGTTTGCAGTGGCCCCCCCAACTACAGGGCTTTCTCTTTGTTCTGCCCCCTGTGAAGTTTTTGTCAGTGGGCAGGGCCAGCAGTTAGATCAGATGTTTTCCCCCAGCCCACTGCTAAGGCTGCAGTGGAACTGACCTGTGTGATTATCTTTCCCTCTCACCAGAGCAAGAGTCATTTTGGAGTGGTGCTGGCCACTGTCAGGGCTGCTTGTAGAAGGCGCTGCATCAGACATGACTTTGGAAGGATTAAGGCAGGTTGGATGGGGCAGTCTTCAAGAGAATGTGGAGGCAGGGCACATAAGTGTTATCAAGGTAAGTGCTCATCTTCTTGGAGGATGAAACCTAAGCTAGGTACCAAGTGTTCATGCTGGTTCCCACAGATGTCTGGCTATCCATGCTGGGGATAGATGGAGATAATGGTGCCTGCCAGCTCTTTTGTTCTTGGAGAAATTTCTTAAAGATTCCTGTTCCTCTAGCACACATTCTGACATTAGTAAATAAATCTTCCTGGTGTACCCCAGGTGCTTTTCAAACTGCTGTTTCTATGCTGTATCTTGTCAAAGTTGTGTGCTGTTTTGTTAAGGGTGGCAACTGTTTCCTGTCACCTTCTGGCTCTCCTGGAGCTGAGCCCACTGATTTTTAAAGTTCCCAGTGTTAAAACCCAGTGATTGTGAAAACTCAAAGTTAAGAATTTCTGATTTTCAAAGCCAAACGTTATGGGGACTCATCTTCCCAGTTCAGGCCCCATATGTCTGGGGTGCCTGGTGTGGAATCTGTTCTCCTCCTTTTCTGTGCTTGTGGTGTCCCTCTGGTATTTGTGGTTAGTCTCACAGGTTAGTTTGGCTCCCAAATGGGGTTCCACCCTTTCTACCATTTTTTTATGTGGCCTCCTTTCCAAAATTAACTGTGGAGAGTCTATTCTGCCAGT
Organism: Felis catus; assembly: GCF_018350175.1. NCBI lineage: Eukaryota > Metazoa > Chordata > Mammalia > Carnivora > Felidae > Felis > Felis catus. Next base: position 58,846,978 of record NC_058374.1, on the reverse strand, counting down.
CTTCATGTCATTTTCTGAGTTAGTTACACTGATGTGGCTGCTATCTAGGAGTATCTGTGTGAAGAGGTAAGTTTAGGATCCTCCATGCCACTATTTCATAGGTTCTCCAAGAAATCTTTTTCTTTTGACTTATTAAAGCAGTTACTTTGTTCGTTGGCCTTTGTATTTAACTATTATTCATCATTCCCTGATGGAAGCTATTTTCTAATCTAAATTGGAAGATGTTTATCTTTATTCCTTGAAGAAGGAATTGTTAGTGCCTATCTGGTTCCTGGTACAGAGTGGATGCTTATTTAAATATTTATTAAATGAACCTACTCACCCAGTAATCATCATTGTTAATCTGCCTTATTACTGTGTACAGTCATGCACCTTCCTATGTGTTAATTTTATTCTTATGTCATAATTATCATAAAGCATTAAGTGTGAATCTTTTATTCAAGGTTGGAATCTGAACTAAGTGATTTCTTCTAAGCCATACTGCTGGCATAACTAGGAGAAGAATTTAGGTCCTCCTGGCTTTGATTTCACTATTTCTACCAATAGGTTTCTTTCTGCCTGAAAAGTATACAAGTTTTCTGTTCCTGCTGCTTGGCCATTTGTGTGTGTTCAAAGAACATTTGCCAAAACAAAATAAATTAAAAAAAAACAATTAAAAACAGTAACTAATGCTCCCAGTATTTATATATAGGCCTTGACTCTCAGATATCCAAAATAGGATATTGAATATTTTGGTATCAAAATTTATCTGATGAGAGATATGGCTCTCCTAAAAGCAAGTTACCTTATTTACTGTCTGCAAATTGAAAAGCAGGTGCAGCATCAATATAGTAATTGCTCAGAGACTGGAACTTTGTAACTATGGAGACATTACCTCACAGTGTTCTAACATGCAGTGTTGGCCAGATGTGAAAGTTATAGTCATAAAGGTAGCCTTGCTGGGTTGCCGCCCTGCCTCTTGAGCTGCTTCAAGTGAATGTTACACACCTTCACCTTGATTTGCATAATATCATTAGCCAATACCAGTATTGGCTATGTCAATATTTACATATTTACATTAGAAGCCTGGCTCTGGCACCAGTTTGGGAAAGAAATTATTTAATCTGGCATATGCTTTGAGGTAGTTAGATTAACTGGTGAGGTCACTTGAAAATAAAGTCTACCTTCAAATTCAGCTATATTTATTCATAATACCATGATTTTTTTTCCCCAGGAAAGAAAAGAGACTTTTCTTCTAGCCAAGATGAAAGACATGCAAGCCAGTCAGAAAACTTCAGTGGCCCTGCAGAGTGAAGTCCATGAGCAGGAAGATAAAATGGAGAATCAAGCACAGTAAGAATGGCATAAGTGAGAGGAGAGAAGGATCTGAGTTTTAGAGGATAATGAGGGCGTACTTGGCCTCTTGTTTCAAAATATCTTATGAAGTAGTTGTAACTAGAATTGATTCCACACATTTTCTAAAATTAACTATAACATACAACTATTTCCCCAACCACTGTGTTATAAAGTACAGTCCTTGAGTAATACAAAAGTTCACCTGTACAGATCTCTATCATATGAGTCATGGTTGAGGCTCCAAAACTTATATCTAGCGTGTTAAGGAAATTGGCAGATAATTTCTTTAGAACTACTTTACTGACCTTGGGGACAAAGAATTGATAGAGAATTTTGGTTTGGAAAATGCCTGTGAGGATGTGAAATAAAAACTGCAACTCACCCCACCACCACCAAAAAAAAAAAGAAAGAAAAACAAAAGCAAAAAACTACAACTCCCTGTTTTTACTAATTAAATCATTCTATCAATTAGAGGATTAGCATAGGTTTTCCAGTTTTTTTTTAATGGCCTCTAGTATTGAATATACCCAATTTAAATACCTAAATTTTTTTTAAATAGGCTCCATGTCCAATATGGGGCTTTAACTCACGATCCTGAGATTGAGAGTCTTGTGCTCTACAGACTGAGCCAGACAGGAACTCCCTGCATATACCCAATTTAAAGCTAATGTTATTTCGCACCTAGGTGTCCTGTGTTTACTGTTCAGTTCAAGTCCATTTTTTAAATGGTCATCTGAGGTCATCTGAGAAATGATTGGTGTCAGTATTACCAAGGTAGTACCCCTTAAAATAACATTGAAATGTGGGAATTGAACTTTTATAACTACCTCTGGTTTAGTGCTAATCAATCCCAGAGGTAACAAAGTACTAACAAAGAGCTTAGAATATTCCATACAATAGAGTCAAAGCTAACTAAGCACTAGGACAAATCCCTTATCTTCCAAAAAGAGTCTAACAAGTCAGGGAGTACAGGGTTTAAATAATGTGTCTAGACATGTGTCTCTTCCTGAAATGTTGGAGCTCTTACAAAAGTATGTGCACCTATTAGAAATTTCTTATTCAACTACAAAAATAAGAATACTTTGTGGCCCTAGGCCAGATTTCTTTAATCACAACATTTGCAAAAGCTTATTAGGAATCTTCTGTGGAATTAAATTATTCCAAAATGCTATTGTTTTACTGGAGGAAGAAAAAAACTTTGAAGCTTATAAAATGAACATGCTGAAAAGATATAGGCAGTTTTTAATGAAACCCAGATAGATGTAAGGAACTTTGAAAGAGAAAAGTACTTTTCCTGCTTATTCTAGCTAGTATCAGGCAGAAATCATATCATATGATCCTGTCTCAGGTTGGACAGAGACAAAATATTTTTAATTTGACAGTTTACCTCTATAGTCTCCTTCCCACTACCCACCACATCATAGACAAGAGTATATTTTCATGGGTTAGAGCTTTTATAACAAAGATGAGTGCTTAGGATGTCAGCAAAATGGCAAATGCTCGAGCTTAACATGTATTGGGCTAGTAGTACAATTTTCAAAGCCAATGCCATTTAATTATTTAAAAAAAATAACTAGGATGTCTGTGCCTTCTGAGAGGTACATTTAGAGAAGTCTGGTTTTGAGTACAGAACTCTCCAGATACAATATTTCTGATGAAGGAACTTACAAATTGCAGAACAAAATTATGAATATATCTTGGTAAACAAAGAGATTAAGACTGATATCACTTTGGTGGATTAGGAAACTTCAGGCCCTTGTTCCCTTATGAAAACATTTGGAAAAAAACAAACAAACAAAAAAAAACAAACAAAAAAACAGAAGACTTGCTAAAATATCTTCATAGGAACTCTGGAAAATAAAGAGATCAAAATAGTGACAATCCATGAAGGCAAATACTTAGCTCTTGACTAACAGAGGTAGATAAGTGGCCCCCAGTAAAGGGGTGCATAAGCTGACCATTTACCAAGTTTTTCAGAAATCTAAAGGATTTTGGACCCCAGGACTTTGTTGATAATTCAAGTATTAAACACACACACATGCATACACACACACACACACACACACACACACACACACAGATTGCTTTGAGGTAACTAAATCTCAATGTGACTCATACAAAGTTTGTCACAAACCTTTTCATGAGTCGTGCCATGGGAATATTGTTTTACTTGTAAAATAGTTGTGTTGTAGTTTAGAGGCTTTGTTTAAATGCACACTAGTTAATAAATGCTTTATGCATTTAAAAAAGAAAGAAAGGAAAATCTTTGTTCATAGTAAGATTTACTTATAAAAATAATACTGGCAAATTAAGTCTTTCTTCTCTCTCTTTTCTATATTCCCCTCAACACACACACACACACACACACACACACACACGCATGTACACACACATGTACACACGTGCTCTGCATTTATAGAAATTAATTTTCAGACTATATTTGAAAGTAGACATTAACTCTAGAATTTTTATAATTAGAAATAGAAAATTAGTTAAGCAACAGGAATTGAAAGAAAACGGTTTAGTAAACAATGATATATTAAACAGGTATTATAATCATGCTTTTTAAGCTAATTGAAAGGGAAATATTATGTAACAAGTGATAAAAGTGGGATATAAATGGTTTCTAGAGTCTCAATTTTGAGTTAAAAAGAATACACTAAAAGGCCTGGAATTAAATTGTAAAATTTTTGGTTGGTGGCATTTTGGTGACTTTTGTTTTCTTCTTTCTACTTTTGTACGTTTTCAAAATCATCTACAGTCGCAATTTACTTTTTAGGTAAAAAAGTAAATAAAAGCATGTCTTGAGGCTTAAAGCATCTTACTCAGATCGTTAAAACTACAACTGTAATATGTCCTTATGCGTACAAGATGTATAATTCTTTTAAAAAGCAGAACTCTGAGTAATAATCATAGTTCATGATTCTTATGTTTGTATCTATTCGTTTTGACTTTCTTACTTTGTTTATTATACTATTTTATGTGCACAGAAGAGAAGACACACATGATGGTCACCCAGTGACACAGCGATCTTTAGTACATTTTTTTCCGCAAACAGATTCAGATGCCACACTGCCTTTGTCACAGTCATTAACCTATGACACACCTCTCAGTTACTATATGTCTGGCCCTCAGTTTAGTGGGATAACTGTATCAACAACTGGGCAGAACACTACTAAAACTACTATAGAGGGCCATTCCCAATCAGCAAACAGCTTGGGTAAGTAAAACATGTATCAAAAATTTTAGACTATTTTTTAAAGCATGCAGTTCAATAGGTTTTTTATGTGCCTAGAAGTCAGAGTGATGTGTTATGATTTGTCTCCAATAACACAAATCTCTTAATGTCATATGCAGAGTAACTTGATTATCCTTACCATTGATCTTAGCACTGGAGTCATACTCAGGTCACATAAATGTATGTGGCCAGATGTATCATCCCCATGATTAAAATATCTTGAATTGTCATAATGTTCATGGGCTGATGGCTGAGGTGCTCTAGAATTGCTAGATGAAAATTCTAATGTGTAGCATTTACTCCCCTTCCTCTGAACACTATCAGAAAGACTAAGCGGTGTCTTGTGTATTTGTGCCATTGGAAGACTTATGGCTTATGTAAGGAAAAGACAGATAACAGAAAGAAGCAAAATAAATGGTAACAAAACGGTGGAGAGAAAAAGAACAATAATGAATTTGGAGGAGAAGAAAACAGAAGCAGTTCTATAATAGGAAAAAGTCAGGTTTTGACAGTTGCCAACAATGTAAACAATGCACTTTAGCAATACCCACAGGATGTTTGTTTTTAACCAAGTGTAGGGAACTTTGAGGGTATATTAATTATCAAGGTTTACTGAAAAGACCATGGTCTTGGAAACAGAGGACGTAGCTCTAAACTATATTTCTACTTCCTGCACTGGGAGATTTTAGGTAAGGGCATTTAACATCCCTGAGTTCCATTACCCACAAGTGCAAAATAGGGATGAAAATGTCAACTTCACAGGGCTGGCCTAAGAATTAAATAAAATATTTATGAAAATTACCTAGCATACAGTAAGTACTAAATAAAAGTTAGTTGTGAATCTGAATATATCTACAAGCACCTTCTCATTAAATAGGTTAAATTTGGGGTCTGTATTTCAATTACCAGTCAACAAGTTTCCAAACTGGTAGCACAAACACACCCATGACTCTTGATGCCTCTGTTTTCCTCTATTATTCTGTGGACAGTTAAGCCTGGCTGCTGTTTATCTGTGTTTCATTTTGTTTCTGATATTTTCCTATTTCATTTGGGGATTTCACCTAATGCCATTATTACCTATGCTTCATTGTTTGTATGCCTAAAATATATTTTTTACAAAGACCTCCTAAGATCACACTGACCTTTAGCAGTGACCAAAATCCATACACTCAAAGGTGAAAATACCAACTTTACATCTAGGGAGGGAATATTTTTCCTTCTTTGTCACTGTATCATCATGGTGTATGTCCTATATTTGGATTAAACTGTGCAATCTCTTAGTATTAGGGGGAAAAACAAAACATAGTTGTTTCCCCTTGCAAGATGAGACTTGAGCTGAGCTGTATTCTTCTCCTTCAGTTACCGTAGATTCAACTTCTATAGATAGATACCTGGGTTCCTTTCTAGATTAAATAACAACTGGCACTAAAATTAATCCATCTTCTTTCTTTTTAGAATACAAAGATAATGTATAATCTCCTTCCCCAAAGAAATTTAATGATTAAGTAAATACTCACTTGACTGGAAATGAACTAATTGAATTCCATACATTGCTTCTAGACAAAATACTTTGAGGAATTCTTTTTAGGAACTACGTGTTTACTCCTTTCCATCTTTCATCTTGTTTTGGCTTTGTTAAAGACACAAGAATATAAAGCAGACTCTAGATTGCCTTAATCCTTTGATGATTTTGGACCCAGTGTCACATTAACCAAAGTCCCTGAACTACAATAATTGCTATCACTTACTGAATATTTGCTGAATACTAGACACTGTGCTAGACAGTTATCTACATTTTCTTCAATCCTCACATTGACTTACACAAGGTAGTATAATTTGTGTTCAGGAAAATGGAGAATTAAAAAGTTTAAATCCACTGGCTTACTAAGTGGCAGAGCCTGGATACAATTGCAGGTCTGTGTAAATCCAAGATATTTTGTTCTATCCACTCCATCATGGTCCCTCTCTGAAGTGTTACTCTCTCTGCAGACACATGATTAGGTTTACTCAGCATGGTTCTTTCCATGCAAAACCATAATTTAAAAAAAAAAAACAAATTTCCAAGAGTATACTAGAGTCTGATTAAGCATTACTTTATCTTTCTAATAAAGAATTTTAGTTCATTAGAGGAAATTTAAGTCTTTATCTGGCACAATTACTAATTGTTGGTAGGAAGAATTCATTTGAGGTTTTAATTTATGGGTAATAATTTGGGGAGGATGGCTAATATGAAATAAAATAAGGTTGTGTTTATATATAACATATCCAAATTTGAGAAACTCAAATGTTTTACCTCCTGGAAAGTTTATGATGCTTCTAGTACATACGAAAGCTTATAATGCTTCTAGTATTTAATAATCAGTTGAGTAAAAGTCATTATGCCAGTGATATTATTGATAATTTAAGATTATTGAAATAATCTCTAGAAATTATGTGTTACTAAAAATAATCACTAGTTATTTTATAGACTTTGGCTTAAAGCTTTTAATTATCCTCATTGACTTTGACAGTGACCGTAAAATGTATAAAGAATATAATTTTGTAGAAGCAAAGAATAAAGATAGCAACTTTGGGTTCCTTTAATGCCTTTTTATTTAATTCTCTCTCTGTTGCTTTCCTCTTTGACTGATTTCTTTAAAAGGAGTCAACAGCTTCATAATGACAAAGAAACAGCCTCTGTCAGTCCTTGCTCCTGAGACAGCTGTAACTGGGGAAGGAGAAGATTATTTCCTATCTTTGTTTGGTGATTCAAAGAAATTTGCTGCATGCTCATTCCAGGCAGAGAACACCCGGAAGCACTTTTCCATGATTCTTGAAGAAGTGGGCCAATCTAGATCCAGGTACATATTCTATTTGAACTATTTAATATCTTCTCTTGGGATAGAAGCTACTTTATATCAGTAGAGAATTTTATTTCTTTTTTCTTAATGTTTATTTATTTTTGAGAGACAGAAAGAGTACAAGCAGGGGAGGGGCAGAGAGAGAGAGGGAAACGCAGACTCCAAAGCAGGCTTCAGGCTCTTAGCTGTCAGCACAAAGCCCAGTGCAGGGCTGGAACTCCTGAACCATGAGATCATGACCTGAGCCGAAGTCAGACGCTTAACTGACTGAGCCACCCAGGCGCCCCAGAAAATTTTGTTTCTAATCTGTTGTTACATCCATGATTTCATCTAAAACCCTAAACAGTTTGTTGAAATACAACTGTTTCACGTTCTGAACAATGATAAGAAATCAATGTAACTTTCTAGGGAACCAAACAAGGATGCTGATTTTTCAAAGATGCCAGAGAAAATAGCACTACATAATCCCTACAAATAAAGTCAATTATATTTTTTTATTATTGGGAAATCATTCAGATGGATTTAGTATCTTTTTTCTCTTCTACTAGTCTCTTGAGTTCAAGATATAAGGAGAAAGGTGGACTTATTCCTTGATCCATTTTTATGGTTGTTGGTATCTGGCAAAAAGAATTATCAGGATGAAAGTTGATATTAGAACTGAAATAAAAGAGTAGACTCATCTATACATTTACTTAACCCTGATTTTCTTGTTCCTTAACAACAGATTGAATTGTGAATTATTAGTAATAAACACATGTTGACAGAGGGTGTTAGAAGGCTAAAAGAAGTTGTTAGCCAGGTTTGATGATCAGACATAAAGGAAACATTTCCCCTTAGGTCACATTTCCTAAAATCACCCACTATTACCATTCAACTGTAGTGAACACCTAAGTGTTCTTTCAACCATCCAAAAACACTTCATCAAATTGTTCATTCAGTATCTATCTACCATGTTAAAAATGATGACTTGTTTGGGGCAAAAATTCAAAAAAGACTTGTGAATATGGTTTTAAGAACTTTCACTCAGGTAGATCAGAAAAGAGCTGCAGGTGTAAGGATTGAGAGAGAGGCAAATAATGTATCAAGGCATTTAGAGGAGAACTTTCTCCCAGCTAAGGATGATCTGGGAAGACTTTGTGAAGGAGTTATCATTTAGAATTATCTTAGAAAGATAAGTAAATTTGGGGTATGCAAATTTGGAGTCTTTGAGAACATCCTAGATCACTAGTTCTCAACCCTACCTACACAATTGAATCACCTGAGAAGTTTTTAATGTCCTGATCCTACCCTAGACTCTGAGTCAGATGTTCTAGTGCTGGAATAGAGCATGGTATTTTTTTAAACTCCATAGTAATTCTAGCACACAGCCAAGGTTGCGAACCACTATCTTACTTAGAGCAAAGGAACAGCATAAACAAACTGAAGGAGGCAGAAAAAGCTAGGATCTAGGAGATATAAGGCATTTTACAGCATTGCTCCACTGAGCAGTGTATCAATTAGTGTAACAGGGCTGTAGGGGCCAGATTTGGGGAGTGATCACAGTGAGCCTTGAATACCAGGCTGAGGAATTTGATCTTCACAATGGGCATGGGAAGCAATGGGAAAATTTCAGACAAAGGAGTAACAGGATCATGATTCAGAACGTTTAATTGTGGCAATGAATATTATGAATGAATGTTGGAGTAGCATTTTGTCAAATGCTTTTTATGCATCTACTGAGATGATCATATAGTTTTTCTTTCTCAATGTTAAAGCAACCCTGTGCTCTTAAAATAAATCTCATTTGATCATAATGTTAACCCTTTAAATATATTGTTGAATTTGATTGGCTAAAATTTTGATTCAAATGTTTACATCTATGTTTGTAAAGAGTATTGATCTGTAGTTTTCTTCTGTAATGAATGTCTTTGTCTGCTTTGGCATCAGGGTAAAACTTGCCTCATAGAATGAGTTAGGATATAATTCTACTCTCATTTTCTAGCTGAGTTCCTGTAGGATTGATTTTTTCTTAAATATTTCATAGACTTCATCAGCAAAGCATTCTGGGCCTGAAGTTTCTCTGTGGGAAGGTTTTTACCTACAAATTCTATTTCTTTAAAATAGATATCAGTATATTCCAGTTATCTGTATCTTCTTGAGAGAACATGAATAGTTTGTGTCTTTCAAGCAATTTGTCCATTTCATCTAAGTTGCCAGATTTATATTCATAAACTTGTTCAAGATATTTCCTTATTACCACTTTAGTATCTATAGAATCTGTAGTGATGTAACATTTCTTATTGCTGATACTGGTCAGGTGTGTCTCCTTCCTTTTTCCTGATCAATCTTGTCTGAGAGTTATCAGCTTTATTAAACTTCTTAAAGAACCAGTGTTGGGGCGCCTGGGTGGCTCAGTCGGTTGAGCGTCTGACTTCAGCTCAGGTCATGATCTCGCGGTCTGTGAGAACAGTGTCCAATATCTTGGAAAACATCAGTTCATATAATTTCCCCTAGATTCTTAGTTGTTTCAGGTGAGAAGTCAAATCAATTTCTGTTACTGAAACTCAGCTAGAAACAGAAGCCTCTTCTCAATTTGATTGTTTTCAGTAAAATATGCTGTTTATTTCCTGCTACCACTCATTATCTCTAAGGATGTTTAATATATTCCAGCAGGAGGAAAAAATAGTAGACAAACAAGAAACAAAATGAAGAAATTATTAGAATTTTCACTAGCTATGCATGATCTTTCTTTCTACCTCTGAGACCATATATTAACTTCCAGGTCAGTTCTAGATGCCTCAGGAGTGACCAAACTACATTAAGAAGGCTACCTTCCCACTCATTCTCATTCTCTACACTTCCCTAGGCAGTTGTTCATTCTGTAAATCTAGAATCAGGATGGTAGGAAGCTGTGGGCCAAGATGGGTCTCACCAAGATAATGATAACTACATGAATAGTTTTTGTCCAAAATAGCTTATAATGTTACAAATCTGAGGGCTTTTCTCTTGTAATAGCAATGAGCTGAATCAAACTCCCTGAGTCTTCCTAAGTTTGTCTTCTAAAAACGTATAGGTCTTGGGGCGCCTGGGTGGCTCAGTTGGTTAAGCAGCCGACTTCGGCTCAGGTCATGATCTCATGGTTTGTGGGTTTGAGCCACCATTGGGCTATGTGCTGACAGCTCAGAGTCTGGAGCCTGCTTCCGTTCTGTCTCCCTCTCTCTCTCTCTCTCTCTGCCCCTCCCCTGCTTGTGCTCTCTCTCTAAAATAAATAAACATTTAAAAAAATTTTAAAAAACCTTATGAGGTCTTAAATACTGTACCCCTTCATCAAACCTCCCACAACTATAAACATAGGTGCCAATCTGTACAGAGAATTGTTAGGTAGGTGTCTATTGGAAGAACTGACACTCTAAGGTAATTTTAGCAAACTTTAGAGTTGTAGAAACCTTAATGTAGATAAGTAGCATGAAGCTATCAAGAAGAACCTAAGAACTAGATAAATCAGGGCTTAAATAATGGAAAGTGTTTGTTTTTTAAAAAGTTACATAGCCATATGTTTCTTCAATCTCTTTACTAATCAGTCCCATGCCAAGACTCCTGAAAGAATGATTGGTACATTTTACACTCTCAGCATATCATGACTTATAAGCAGAGGTCTGAAGTCACTTTTCTACTAAAGAAAAGTGGGAAGGCTTATTGTAAAAAGAAAAAGATAACTAGTAAATGCTGTGTGATAGCAGTTTAACAGCCCTGCCTCTGTGAATTTCTATGTACTGTGTGAAGTATTTTCCTATAGCTTTTGGCCAAATATCAAAAGGCAGGGAAATGAAGTGATTAGCCCTGACATGGGTGAAGTTATTTTTTCCTTCAGACAAGCTAATTTATTCTATTTATGTGCATAAAATAAAAATTTAAGATCAATGAATAAACAGTTCACGTAAATAATGGAAGGTTTTTGAAAAGCAACTGTGCATATTCCATTATGTGTATGATAACAAAAGGATAACGGAACTATTCTAGGTTCTTATCTGTTTAAAAGCAAAACTCAAAATAGTGCTCATCTCCCATGCAAAAAAAACAAGTCTGAAAAACAAAAAGGCATCTTGTCAAGAAATTAAAGTATCTCACAGAGAATTCAGTAACAGTAGGATGAGGATGACATAGAGGAATTCTAGGCAAAGAAGAGTAAAATGTTATACCAACAATTTAGTAAGAACCATAATGGTAATGCAAAAGAAAAAACAGGTATGTAAATTACTCAAAAGTAAACCTCTGCAAAACAGCCATTCTCATATAATGCAATGGAAGTATGAAATTAGACCGCTATTTTTAAAGCAGTTTGGTAGTGCATATTGAGATTTCATGGATGTTTACATTCTCTGTTCTCACAATTCCTCTTCTAGGAGAGGAAACTCAGAGTGATAGCCTGACATTTTAAGCCATTTTCTCCTCAAAACAGTTGCTAATTTGAAACCAGCAGCTAAGAAGCTGAGAAGTTAATCATATATTGGCAGTCTCATAAGACTAGGTGAATAAATATTGAGATTCAGGGCCTGTCAAGAAGGAGGACCATTGATAAACAACCCAGGCTTTCAGGTGGAACCTCAAAGGGTCACCCAATAGTAAGAATTTACAAGGCATACAAAATGACAAAAGTTGACCAAAAACTAAGGTTAAAAATGGACATTAAAAACAGGCCTAGGTAGGGGCACCTGGGTGGCTCAGTGGTTGAGCGTCCAACTTCAGCTCAGGTCATGATCTCATGGTCTATGAGTTCAAGCCCATGTCAGGCTCTGTGCTGACAGCTCAGAGCCTGGAGCCTGCTTCAGATTCTGCGTCTCCCTCTCTCTCTGCCCTGCCCCCGCTCATGCTCTGTCTCTCTCCCTCTGTCAAAAATAAAAATAAACATTAAAAAAAAACTTAAAAAAAAACAGGCCTAGGTAGTAAAGATATTATGGTTATCTGACAGGGATTTTAAAATAACAATGACTAAATATTCAAGGAATTAAATGACAAAATAAATATTTTATTAGCTTATTCTCTTATGAAATTATCAAAAAGAAATTCTAGAAGTAAAAATTCCAATAAGAGAAATTACTATTTCAGAAATAGTTGGGTTTAACAATATATTTGATGCAACACAAGAGAGAATTATTACACTAAAGCATTCTCAGAAGAAAATACCCAGGCTGAATTGCAAATTTTAGAAGAACAGACATTTGAACTACTTGTAACTGAAGTCCCTTAAGGGGGGGAAACACAGATTAAGACAAAACAGTATTGGTCAAAATCCAACATAGAAGTTTCCCAACCTAATGAAAGATATCAAGCCACAGATGCAAGAAGCACTGCCAACTCCCAGAAAGATAAAAGGCAGAAAAATAACAACCCAAATCTCTGATTACATTGTAGAAAAACTTCTAAAACAGAAGACATAAGGAAAATCTTAGAGAAAAAAAGACACTTAAACAAAAGATTGGTAGTGGTTTATCATTAGAAAAACAGAAGACAGAAAACAGAAGACTTTGGCAACATTTCTAGCACACAATTTAAAAATTTATAAGAAGTGTATGTTAGTTTTCTATTGCTGCCATAACAAATTATCACCAATATAGGAACTTAAAATTACATGAATAATACTTTTATTACTGCACAGTTCTTCTTCCAAAAATATGTGTATATATTTAAATGCTATTTTAGAAATACTATTAACTCAATTATAAAAATGTAAAACAACCTTATAGAAGTGGAAAAAATAATATGAACAGGGAATTCACAGAACAAAACTGTGTGGCCAATAAATAGCTTACTCAACTTCTCTATAATCAGGGAAAACAAATTTTGTACCCATGATATTGAAAATATTAAGAAATTTGAAACTTTCAAGTGTTAGTAGGGATGTGGGGAATAAGAAGAGTGACTACCAACACTTGCAAAGACAGTGAGTAAAGCATGCAATGGCATGAGTTATCACAAGTCTTGTGGTAAATTTTAAGACTTCATGGTTACAGTTTAAGCAAAGCTAGGCGGTAGGGGGAAAAAGAAATTATGTACAGCCTCGTTTCCATGCTATGAAGCTGGTGTTTTGTCTGGAAGTATATGGTAAGATACTGAAGGGTTTATCCTTGAACAAAGATTGCTCTGGAAGCAAAATGGAGACTAGTTAGGAGGGTACAATACTGGAGAAACCAGTTAGGACACTATTACAATATCATACAAAGGTGATGAGAGCCTAATGAAGATAGCAGCAATAGGGATGGAGAAAAAGGGATGTATATAGAAAGATATAGGAATAGAATCAATAGTATTTGGCCACAGATAAGGCAAGGTTAAAAGAGTGCAAAAGTAATGGAAATTCCAGGCATGGCCAACAGAATGAATGATGACATAATTAACTAGAATAAGTTTCCCACTCTTCCCAAATGATGAGTTCAATTTGGGGAATGTTGATTTAGAGGCACCTTCGGGGTCTGTGGTCAATTGTTTCTATGGGTTGAAAGCTCAGCTGGAAAGTCTAATTTAGATTTAGCAGTCATCAGTGTATTAATGCTTACTTAAGCCTTATTCATAGATGATATCACCTATATGGAGTGTGATGAGAATAAAAGAGGGTTAAAGACAGAATCCTGGGGATCAATATCTGAGAGATGGGTGAAGAGGAAAAATCTGAAAAAGAGACCAAAAAGAAAAGAGAGAGAGAGAGGGAGGGAGAGAGAGACTGAAAAGGAGCAACCAGACTGAAAGAAGGAAAACAGTCGACTTGGGTAAACAAGAAGAGTTCCAAAAAAGAGGCCATATCTGGCAGAGGCAAATACCACCGAGATATTAAGACAAAGACTGAGTTGGTGGGAATGTAAGTTGGTACAGCCACAGTGGAAAACAGTATTAAAGTTCCTCAAAAAATTAATATCATAGGATCCAGCCATTCTACTTCTGGGTATATACCCCCAAATGAAAGCAATCTGAAGAGATAGATAGATGGCACTCCTATGTTTATTGCAGCATTTACAATAGCCAAGATAATAGAAGCAACTTAAATGTCCATCAATAGTTGAATATCTATCTATCTATCTATCTATCTATCTATCGAAATCTTACTCAGCTGTAAAAAAGAATGAAACCATTTGCAACAACATGAATGGACCTAGAGGGTATACTTCTAAATGAAATAAGTCAGACAGAGAAATACAAATATCATATGACTTCACTTATTTGTGCAATCTAAAAAACAAAACAAACAAACAAACCAGAAACAGACTCATAGATAGTGAAAACAGACTGTTGGTTACTGGAGTTGTGAGAGCTTGGGGCCAGGTAAAATAGGTGAAGGGGATTAAGAGATACAAACTTTGAGTTATAAAATAAACCAGGCTGATGTAATGTACAGCATAAAAAATATAGTCAATAATATTGTAATAACTTTGTAAGGTGACAGATGGTAACTAGACTTATCATGGGGATAATTTTGTAATGTGTAAAAATATTGAATCACTATGATGTACACCTGAAACTAATAGGATATTGTATGTCAATTATACTTCAATAAATATACTGTAATACATATTTGACAGTTGCTAAGAGAGTGGATCTTAAAATTTTTTCTCACAAGAAACAACGTAACTCTGTATGGTGGTGGATGTTAACTAGACTCATTGTGGCAATCGTTTTCCAATGTATACAAATATCAGATCAATATGTTGTAAACTTGAAACTAATATAATGTTTTTCAATTATATATCAATAAAAAAAATAAGTAACCACTCAATTTATCTCAGTTTACTAACCAAGAGGATATTGGTCATCTTGGTCTAAGGCAGAAGTAGATGGTAGTGGATCGAGGAGTGAATAAGAGGTGAAGAATTATTGACATAGTCTTTCCAAAAGCTTGATTGTAATAGCAGTATGAAGTGGAAGATGAAGGAAGATTGTTTTTTTAAGGTGGTGGCTTTGAGGTGGTTTGAGGATACATATACATTTGGGGAAAAGGGGCACTGTGGAAGGAGAGGTTAGTATCAAAGGACAAAAGAAAAATAATGGATTGAGATGCTGAAGCAGTGGGAGGAGGTGGTGAGCAGAGGGTTTCACTGTAGATGGGAGAAAGGCCCCTCTTCCACTGAAACAAGATGGGCTGGAACAGAGAAGAGGTAAAGTGGGTATGGGTGAACCTGCTTCTAAGAGGAAAGCAGGAAAACATACTTCTCTCTAATGGCCCTGTTTTCTTAGTGAGATTATTTGCTGAGAGTAAGGATGGAGATGTGAGGCAGGGATTTGTACATTGTTAGAGGAATAATGGACCGTGCTGGTTTAGCTCGTATAGAACACAACTTGCTAAAACACACACACACACACACACACACACACACACACACACACACACACCTTGCTGCCAGTTACTAAGAGAGTCATTAAGGGCCCACCTGTGGTTGAAGACCAATTTATTCTGTGGCAGTAATTTATACGTGTGTGTGTGTTTTCTAGCAGTACTCAACCACCAGGCTATATAGACTTTAAACAATTTGAATGTTTGCATCAAACCTCTTTGAGAATGCATTAGTTGAGTGAGACAGAAGAGCTAATGCTAACATTTATTGGGTACTCTTGGACACGGCAATCTCTCTCTAAACATGTCTGTAAAATGCCCTTGTCTGTAAAATGGGACTAAATAGTACTTGTCTCACTGGTACTTGTTGGAAGAATTACATGAAATATTAGTGTTCCTCAGATTGTTTACCATGACCTTCAATAAGAAATGGGTAGCCTTATTGTGAGGATTAAATGAATATCTGAAAGTTCACAATGCCTTTCCCAAAATATCTGAGGACTTAATGTGTTTCAAAATTCTGAATTTGGGGAATTTGAGGAAAGTAATATGATGACCAGAACACATATTACATAACATCCCATCAGGGCTTAGAAAAGTATCCAAAATCAAACATTAATTTTTCTACAGCCAAACATAATTAATATTCACACAAACCACAAATGAAGACTCTTAATAGCCTCCCAAGAGTTTCAGGTCGGATTATGCCACCGAAAGAATTCAGGTCAGATTTTTCCTCAAATGTATATTTTTGTCAAGTTTTTATTTAAATTCCAACTAATGGACATACAGTGCAGTATTAGTTTCAGGTATAGAATTTAGTGATTCATCACTTCCATAAAATGCCCAGTGCTCATCACAATATCAAACGTATTTTTTTAAGCTTTGGGGTTTTTTAGGATTTTTTGGATTTTGGAATTGTGGATATGAAATTGCAGTTATAGATACAATCTTTACAAAGTACCCAGCACATAATAATTATTGGTTATTATTACTGGCATTTCACTTTTAAAATGATGGCTATAACCCACAAATGGGATTTCATGTGACCCACACTCTAAGAAATGCTAACATACAGATGTTTAGCCTGGTCCCTGGTACACACTAGGCTTTCAGCATGTTGCAGGGAAAAATTACCATTTTATATTTGTATAACATTTTAAGTTTCAATCATTCTTTTTAAGCATGTAGTTGCTATTCATCTTCACAGTAACTTTATCTGAAATAATCTGAATGGTTTAACTTTCCTCTTCATTTAGATGGTAGTTTCATGTCTCAGTGCTTTTATGATGAACAGAAGGAATGTAAATAATGATAAACACATCTTCCTATGGCATTTATACCTTGACACCTAAAGTGCTTTCTAACTTTTCTTTAATTACTTTATGTGAAAGAATTTTGTTGCATAGATAAACAAGCAGAACCAAGAGATCAAGCCATTTGTCTTAGGTTATAAAATACACTATTTCTATATAGACTGTGTCCAACAGACTATACAGCTATTTGAAAGTTGTACTTTCAAAGCATATTATTCAATCCTTAAAATGAGCTAAAGACACGTTTCTCTAAAGTCGCCTTATAATCTTTGTGTTTTATTTTTTCAGTGCTCTTGGAGACATTAAAATAGCTGAAGTAAATGTCAAGGGTTTATTCGTGAAGCTCATTAACTCTTCCCTTGACAAAGAACTGGAGATTGGAGGTCATATTCTCCAGCAAAATGTGAATGGACAAACAGTCTCTTTGTACCGCTTCCTTCCAAATACCATAATGCAGGCCAATCGCACAGTAACAGTGAGTGCCAGATATAAATGCTGTGATGCTCTGAACTAGAATTGTACAGGAAAAACTTATCTACCCAGCCAGACTGGCTCAACACCAGTTGTTTCTTCATCATTTGATCTCTACGTAAAATGTGGTTTCTCGTTGTTGTTGGTTATTTGTGCCACTTTGTCCATCCCTAGATGTAAATTAACACCCGTAATTCAATTTCCATTGCTTTCCTCAATTTAGTGTACAATACCTTTTGTTTTTATGATTTCACTATTAAAATGAAATACTTAGGTTCCCAAAACTAAGCAAACATAATCCTTAAAAGCAAAGAGATTGTTTGCTTAGAGAACAGGTAATTAGTTGATGCTGGAAGGTTTCCTTTCTTTTTTGTGCTTTCCTTTAAGTCATGTACAGTAGCTTGGTTTACACAGCTGATATTATATATTATGCAGTCATATTTTAAAACCTCATTGTTCAAAATGACACATTTCAATGACCCCCTGACATATACAAAACTATGTGAAGCTGCAATGGCATTTGTCATTAACAAACCATTTTTCTTATAGGTATGGGCAGCTGCATCTGAAGCAAAGCATCAGCCACCATCAGATTTTCTTTGGAGAGAACAAAAAATGTTTAAAACAAGCCCAGATTGTACAACAATTCTGTGCAAACCTAATGGTGAAGTCAGTGTCTGATTCTCAACAATAGCTTTTAAAAGAATGCAGAGCTCTCCTTAGGTTCCCCTTCTCCTCTTAGCTGACTCAATTATTTTCCATCCTTAAGAGCTCAGATAGAACCATCACCAACTGCAATAACATGTCAGGCAAATCAACAGCATCCTCTTCCCAGGGCCAAAATGCCAAAGAGCTACTTACAAGTTGGCAAAAATAATTTTCATAGCCCATATTTATAAGAAGTTACTTCAAATTTTAGAATCAGGGATGGATTTTATTTATGATATTTAGCCCAAAGAGTGGAATAAGAAAGGAAAGTACTACATAGAGACCTTTTCTATTCATTTCTCAATTATTTGTTGAGATTATTGTCCATTCCAATGGCTGTAATAAGTGCTGAGAATATAACAGAGTAGGATATGATATCTGCTCTTAAGATATTAATATTCTAATGAAAGAATCTATAGTCTAATTTGTAACAACTATACTTTAAATCAACTTCACCATAAATTAAGTGTATTAGTAATAATTTTAGGTAACTTATTCCCAGTATTTGACAATTTTATATTTTCACTCTATCTTTTCCTTAGCATAATAGTAGCGTTAAGTATATGCCCAAAAACACACTAATAAAGTTGAAAGCTATCTTTGTTTACAACAAAAAAGTTAATCTTTTTGCAAAAACATTATTTTAATTTTTCTTAAAAAATCTTTTTTTTCTTACCCCCAGTCTAACTTACTATGTCATATAACTACTAATCCAGATAATATGTTAATTGGGATCTATCCCTTTGATTGTCTTTCTTGCTACATTCTACCTCATTCTTAGATTGTACTCTCTCTTTTGAGTAGACTTGCTAATTTATTAAGAGCCATTTAATGTCTTTCTGTAACAACAGCAGTTGTTAGATAGGGAGACCACTCATTAGCTGTAATTTTGAAGCATTTACTCACTTACCTTTAGATCTTTCAGCGGGCTAAAACTGAATTTTGTAATACTTCTAATGATTCTCATTGATGGGAAAAATAGGTGATATAATCTAAGTTATTTCCTCAGCCTTGTAAAAAATCATTGGCAGATTATGATTAAGGCATTTCTGTTTCATATTTTTCATCACATTTATCCACCCATTTATTTGTTCTGCAAATGCATTTGGGGTTTCTACTTTGTGTGCACACTGTTCCCAGACACTGCGTGTTGAACGAGAGACCAGATCTCTGAGCTCCTGGAATGCCTATTTGAGTAAATTGTCCTTCCCTGAAATGAAATTAGTCTTTGTACTTATACTGCTCCTTTTACTCTGATTTGAACTACACAACTACTTACAACTGCTTTTTGCATAGTTCTTTATAGTTAATGAAATTTAGTAGCTTAACTGAACCTCACAACACCCTCATATAACAATTCCCTACCACCATCCTCCCCATTTCACATATGAGGACACAGTCCAAGATAATAAGCAACTAATCTGTCTGAGGTTATGCAGTTTGTAAGTTTCAGAATTGGAAACTAAGGCCAGGATGTCTTATTACATCCTCACTGTGTGTTTTATTAATTCACCCATAGTAAGTGAGTGGCATTAAATTGTTTGACTTTGAAATTTTACTGCAATAAGCCTATGACATTTAAAAAAATCTATCCATCGGTAGTTGACATTAATGAATCATTTTTGTTAGGCTGTCGCCTGGTACACTCCTATTCACTGGAAACAAGTGTGGGAGAAATTAGAGACTGACATTGAATTTGACAGATGCTCAATAGTAAGTCCAACGTCTCGAAGACACATATTTCATTGGCCAACAGCTATATCTACAACTAAAGAAAAACAAGACAAGTCTAATAAGGATACCTCAAAAAATCAGATGGAACAAGTTAGAGTTTTTCTTAAAAGGTAAAAGTTGTTTGGATTTTTAAAAAAAAATTTTTAACTGAACAAGTAGGAATGACTGGGTGACAAGTAGAGACATGATGAATAGGTAAATCAATAATGACAAAAAAAATCCTATTTCAAATAGAATGATAAAAACCATAATACTAGTTGTGTTTTGTGAAAAACACAGAGAAAGCAGGGTTATAGTCATGGGACAGTAAAGGCAGGTGACTTCCGCTAGGCAATATCGAGACCCCTCCGGCCATTTCACTTCTTAGTGGCAATGCTGTTAGAGGCAAGGCTGTGGAGAGGTGAAGAGATGAAATTATCACCATGTCTTTAGCAGTGCTTCGGTGGAGGGAATAGTGAATCATCTAGGAATTTCATCTTGGATCAAAAGTTGCCTTGTGGCTTAACGTGAGAATTTGTTACACATGTGTGGGCAAATACTTCTGATGTGATAAAAGCACTGCCCACATGGTCTTAAAACGTGGTCTTGAAACATGCTTTCACTTTAATTGAGGTTCATTGATAATGAACTATGATGATCCCTTTTTGGTTCACTTTAGACTTAATTTTTTTTTACAGAGAAAAAGAAAACCCACCAACCCTTTTTCCTAATAGCAGTCCTTGGTGCCACAGTCCCAATGTCCCTGCACATCCCTACTGTCCTCTGATTGAACCTCACAATACCAGCATGGCTGGAAGCAGCTTAGATAGACAGCCTAGGCCTCAGTCATCTGGGTCTGATCCAGCCCAGGTAAGGCAAAGTATTTATTCCACTGGAGAGTTAAGAGATGTGGGTGGGAGGAGGAAGAGAGAGGAGGAAGGAGGAGAGAGAAGGAGGGAAGGAGACCTGGTGAAAGGGGATAAGTGATAAAATTCACTAAGTACTAAAAACTATTTGGGGCATTTGGGTGGCTCACTCAGCTGAGCATCTGACTTTAGGTTTTAGATCAGGTCATGATCTCATGGTTTGTGGGTTTGAGACCTACATAGGGCTCCACAGTGACAGCATGGAGCCTGGTTGGGATTCTCTCTCGCTCACTCTCTCTCTGCCCATTCCCCACTCACTCTCTCTGTTTTTCTCTCAAAATAAACAAACTTAAACATAAATAAATAAATAAATAAATAAATAAATAAATACCATTCATTTCTTCAAGTGTAGATGGCTCCTAAAGCAAGTATCATAAATCATTCACTTACATTTGCTTTAGCACAGTGTCTTCTACTGTTCTCAATATCTGTTGAATAATGATTTGCTATAATGATTTGCAAACTTTTAATTAGTAGAGGGATGCTTTTTTAAATGAAATATTGGGCAGACTCGATATATAAAAGAATAATGTGGCCAGAAAGAGTACATAGGATACTTGAAGTTTGGTCAAAAGTACATTTTGTTTTTCATTAGGCAAGAAAAACTAGCCTTACAAAGTTATGCTATGCTTAAAGAAAAATTTATCTTTTCTTTTTTTTTATATTATATATAATTTATTGTCAAATTGGTTTCCATACAACACTCAGTGCTCATCCGAACAGGTGCCCTCCTCAATGCCCATCACCCACTTTACCCTCTCCCCCACCCTCCATCAACCCTCAGTTTGTTCTCAGTATTTAAGAGTCTCTTATGGTTTGCCTCCTTCCCTCTCTGTAACTTTTCCCCCCTCCCCTCCCCGCTGGTCTTCTATTAAGTTTCTCAGGATCCACATATAAGTGAAAACATGTGGGATCTGTCTTTCTCTACCTGACTTATTTCACATAGCATAATACTCTCCAGTTCCATCCACGTTGCTACAAATGGCCAGATTTCATTCTTTCTCATTGCCAAGTAGTATTCCATTGTATATATAAACCACATCTTCTTTATCCATTTGTCAGTTGATGAACATTTAGGCTCTTTCCATAATTTGGCTATTGTTGAAAGTGCTGCTATAAACATCTTTTCCAAACACATTCTAATATCAATACCAAATTCTTACTCTTTTTCAACAAGAAGTTTCTTATTTCAGTCCTCTTAAGTTGGGTTATCAACCCAGGATCTGTGAATGGATTTGGGGAAGTCCCTGAACTGCTACATCTGGTACACAAATGTGTGCCTATATGATGGTTTCTGGAGAAAGAGTCCATGAAGTTCATCAGGTGCCCCCAAAGGTTTACAAGAATCTAATTAGAATGCAATTCCCAATCCTAAGCTGTGAAAGTCAGCTTCATACAGGTGCTATATGCTGCTCAAGCTATAATGATTTGCAAACTTTTAATTAGTAGAGGGATGCTTTTTTAAATGAAATATTGGGCAGACTCAATATATAAAATGTTACAAGGAAACCTGTCCAAATTGAAGAAAAGATAGCAATTCCCACTGCCCACTATACCCTTCTTCCCTCCCATCCTCCCTGGCTTCTTCTCTCCTTCCCTGTGATCTTTGAGGTACCTTTCTGGAATCATAGAATTCTATGCCATAGTATGAAAACCACTGTGTGAGTATACTAACACATAATTGGAAGTAGTACCCCCAAAATAGTAACTTTTAGAAGTGGAATGATAAAAATTATGTAAATTCCTGAATATATTCAGTTTCATAAAATTAATACCCTACATCTTTGTGCTTGACTTTCTTCATCCATCAAGTAAGAGATTTGGAAATTTAAAGAGCTCTTTAGCAATAATTTATACATATAATTTTTATGTATAATACACACAGACACACACTTTTAGTGCATTACAACTTAGACTTGAGATTCATAAGAACACGAATTATGTTTTTCTCCAAATAATGATAGTAGACACTATTTTACCCGTTCTAGACAACTTGTTTCTCAAAGAAATTTGGCTTCAAATTTTCTTTCTTTAATCTTTTTATTCAACTATAATTAACATAAATTTTATTGTATTTCAAGTGTACAATATTATTATTTAAATCTCTGTGCATCACTCAGTGCCCATCATGATTACTGTACTCATAATCCCCTTCACATATTTCATCCATCCCCCAGCCCACCTCCTCTCTGGCGACCACCAGTTTGTTCTGTATATTTAAGAGTATGTTCATGAACAGACGTTACTCCAAAGAAGACATACATACAGATGGCCAATGTGAAAAGATACTCCATATCATCCATCATCAGGGTTATGCAAATCAAAACCACAATGAGATATCACTTCACACTTGGCAGAAGGACTAAACTTAAAAACTCAAGAAACAAGTGTTTTGAAGATGTGGAGAAAAAGGAACAAAACAAATGGACAAGGAGAAAAAACAGGAAAACCAAAACATAGACTCTTAACTATAGAAAACAAACAGATGGTTACCAGAGGAAAGGTGGGCAGGGAGATGGGTGAAATAGGTGAAGGGGATTAAGAATACTCTTACCTTGATGAGCACTGAGTAATATACTGAACTGAAATTAATTAACACTGTATGTTAACTACTGGCATTCTAATAATTTTTTTAAAAACAATATTTTAAAAGATCTATAAGAATTTAGATCTAAAAGATCTAAAAAGATCTAAATCTTCTTTTAAAAGAATTTGTCTCTTTTATTCCTTGTTTACATGTTTTGTTTCTTAAATTCCACATCTGAGTGAAATAATATGGTATTTGTCTTTCACTGACTGACTTATTTCACTTAGCATTATACCCTATAGATCCATCCATGTTGTTGCTCCAAATGGTCAGATTCTATTCATTTTTAAGGCTGAGTCATATTCCATTGTATATATATATACCATTTCTTCTTTATTCATTCACCTATACATGGACCCTTGGGTTGCTTCTAAATCTTGGCTACTGTAAATAATGCTACAATAAACATAAGGGCGCATATCTTTTTGAATTAGTGTTTTTGTTCTCTTTGGGCAAATATCCAGTAGTATTTTCACTATGGTGATCATATGGTAATTCTATTTTCAATTTTTTGAGGAAATTCTATACTATTTTTCACAGTGGCTGCACCAATTTGCATTCCTTCCAACAGTGCACAAGGGTTCCTTTTTCTCCACATCCTCACCAATGCTTGTTATTTCTTGTCTTTTTTTATTTTAGCCATTCTGACAAGTGTGAGGTGATATTTCATTGTGGTTTTGATTTGCATTTCCCTGATAATTAGTGATGTTGAGTATCTTTTCATGTGTCTGTTGGCTATCTGTATATCTTCTTTGGAGAAATGTATATTCATGCCCTCTCTCCATTTTTCAGTTGGGTTATTTGTTTCTTTGGTATTCAATTGTATAAGTTATTTTTTTCAAGTTTTTATTTAAATTCCAGATAGTTCACATTCAGTGTAAGATTCGTTTTGGGTGTAGAATTTAGTGATTCATCACTTACTTACAAAACCCAGTGCTCATTCCAGGTGCCCTCCTTAATAACCATCACCCATTTAACCCATTCCCCCACCCATTTCCCCTCATTTGTTCTCTAAAGTTGAGTCTGTTTTCCAGTTTGCATCTCTTTATTTTCCCCTATGTTCATCTGTTCTGTTTCTTAAATTCCACATAAGAATGAAATCATATGGTATTTGTCTTTCTCGGACTATTTCACTTAGCATAATACACTGTAGCTCCATCCACCACGTTTCAAAAGGCAAGATTTTATTATTTTTATGGCTAATATTCCTGTGTGTGTGTGTGTGTGTGTGGCACATATTCTCTATCCATTCATCAGTTGATGGACACTGGGGCTCTTTCCATAATTTAGCTATTGTTGATAAAGCTGCTGTAAACATTGGGGTGCATGTGTCCCTTCGAATCAATATTTTTGTATCCTTTGGGTAAATACTTAATAGTACAATTGCTGGATCATAGAGTAGTTCTATTTTTAACTTTGTGAGGAACCTCCATACTGTTCTTCAGAGTGACTGCACCAGTTTGCATTCCTACCAACAGTGAAAGAGGATTCCCCTTTCTCCACATCCTCACCACAGCTTTGTTTCCTGTGTTGTTAATTTTAGCCATTCTGACAGGTGTGAGGTGAAGTCTTATTGGAGTTTTGATTTGTATTTCCCTGATGATGAGTAATGTTAAGCATCTTTTCATGTGTCTGCTAGCCACCTGTGTGTCTTTTTTGGAAAAATGTCTATTCATGTCTTCTGCCAATTTTTAACTGGATTATTTGGTTTTGGGATGTTGAGTTTTATAAGTTCTTTATATATTTTGGATACTAACCCTTTATCAGATAAGTTAGGTGTCAAAGTCCCCTAATATTATTATATTACTATTAATTACTTTCTTTATGCGTATGTTATTAGCTGCTTTATGTGTTTGGCTGCTCTCATGCTGGGTGCATAAATATTTACGATTATTATGTCTTCTTGTTAAATTGTTCCCTTTATGATTATATAGTGTCTTTCTTTGTCTTCTGTTGTAGTGTTTGTTTTAAAGGCTATTTTGTCTGATGTGTATTGCTACCCCAGCTTTCTTTTCACCTCCATTTGCATGATAAATGCTTTTCAATCCCTTCACTTAAAAAACATTTTTTAACACTTATTTATTTTTGAGAGACAGAGATAGAGCACAAGCAGGGGAGGGGCAGAGAGAGAGGGAGACACAGAATCAGAGGCAGGCTCCCAGCTCTGAACCACCAGCGCAAAGACCGATGTGGGGCTCAAACCCACGAACTGTGAGATCATGACCTGAGCCAAAGTTGGATGCTTAACCAACTGAGCCACGCACGTGCCCCTCAATCTCTTCACTTTTAATCTGCATGTATCTTTAGGTCTGAAATGAGTCTCTTATAGGCAGCATATAGATGGGTATTGCTTTTTTATCCATTCCATCACCCTATGTCTTTTGACTGGAACATTTAGTCCATTTACATTCAAAATAATTAGTGATAGGTATGTGTATTTATTGCCATTATGTTACTTGTTTTATGGTTGTTTTGTAGTTCTCTGTTACTTTCTTCTCTTGCTCTCTTCTTTCACAGTTTGCTGGCTTTTTTAAAGTTTATGTATTTATTTTGAGAGAGAGAGAGCACACATGAGTTGTGGAGGGGCAGAGAGAGAAGGAGAGAGAGAATCCTAAACTTTCAGCACAGAGCCTGATGTGGGGCTTGAACCCATGAACCATGAGACCATGATCTGAGCTGAAAACAAGAATCGGATACTTAACTGACTGAGCCACCCAGGTGCCCCTGCTGGCTTTTTTAGTGATACGCTTGGATCCCTTTCTCCTTATTTTTTGCATATCTATGAATGATTTTTGATTTGTTATCACTATTAGGCTTATATATACCATCTTATGCATATATAGCAGTCTATATTAAGGTGACAGTCACTAAAGTCTCAACCCATTCTTTACTCCTCCTTCTCCCACATTTTAGGCATATGGTATTATATTTTACATCCTTTTATTTTGTTAATATCTTACCTGATTTTTATAGATACACTTAATTTTACTGCTTTTGTGCTTTCTACTTTTCTTACTCCTACTTATGGTCTTTCCTTTCCACTCAAACGTCCCCTTTAACATTTCTCGTTGGCCTGGTTTAGTGGTCATGTATTCCTTTAACTGTTGTTTGTATGGGAAACTCTTTAAGTATTTTTCTGTTATGTTAAGATGATAGCCTTCCTGGATAGAATATTCTTGGCTGTGGGTTTCTTTCATTCAGCACTTTGAACCTATCATGCCACTCCTTTCTAGCCTGCAAGGTCTCTGCTGAAAAGTCCACTGTTAGCCTTAAGGGCTTGTATGTAACTGTTTTCTTTTCTTTTTGGGCTTTTGACATTGTCTCTGTCTCACTACTTTTTGTCATTTTAATTACTATATGACTTGGTGTGGACCTTCTTGGTTTGATTTTATTGGGGCTCTCTGTTCCTCCTGGATCTGGATTTGTTTTCTTCCCCAAATTCAAGAAGTTTTCAGCTATTATTTTTCAAATTTTCTGCATTCATTCTCTTTTTTTTTGGATCTCTATAATGCAAATATTACTTTTGATGGTGTCACTGAGTTCCCTATGTCTATTTTCATTTTTTATTATTAGTTTGCTCTCCTGTTCAGCTTGACTGCTTTCCATTACTCTGTTTCCTAGGTCACTGATTCATTCTTCAGCTTCCTCTAGCCTATTGCTTATTCCATCTAGTGTAATTTTAACTTTGGTTATTGAGTTTTTCATCTCTGATTGGTTCTTTTTTGTTTTCTCTTTCTTTGTTGAGGGTCTTACTGATGTTTTCTACTCTTTTCTTCAGTCCAGTGAGTATCTTTGTGACCATTACTTTAATTATCTAGCAGGCATATTACTTATCTCTGTTTTATTTAGCTCCCATGCTCTGATTTTGTCCTGTTCTTTCATTTGGGACCTATTCCTCTGTCCCCTCAGTTTGTCTAACTCTCTGTGTATGTTTCTATATGTTAAGAAGATCAGGTATGCCTCCTGCTCTTGAAAGTAGTGGCCTTATGAAGAAGATGTCCTTTGAAGACCTGCAGTGCAGTGTTCCCTGTTACCAGAACCTGGCACTTCAGGAGTGCCTGCTAGGTTGTGTGTGCCCTACTATTGTGGCTGACTCACATTTGCCTTCATTCCAGTTATTTGCAATGACTCTCTGCTGTTTGTGGTCAGTGTTTGGTCTCTGTATTGTTAGTGGGCCAGTCTAGGGCCACCCTTGGGCTTGAGTTGAGTCAGACCAGTTGTATGCCAGCACTTCAGTAGCACTGAACTGCAAAGCTTTCTTTTGTGTTGCCCACTGAGAAGCTTTTGCTGGTAGTCGGAACCTGTAGTCAGTCCTGATATTTGCCCCCAGACTACCAGACTACTGTGGGCTTCAGTTGGAATGGCTTCTATCATTATCTTCCCCTGTCCCAGGAGTTACTTTGCAGTGGTCCTGGCCCCTGCTGGGGCTCTTTGTACACTGCAGGCTTGTGGCACCAGTTTGGATGGGCTCCAGCCAAGGGTATATTAGAGGAGATAGTCTACAGGAAAATGTGGGAGTAGACTGTGGTGCCTGCAAAGACCATCCTGGTCTGCTGTGGGAGGGGCCTTACAGCCACCTGGGAAAACTGCCAAGGTTCACCAGGTTGAAGGGGGCAGATCTGCAGAAGCTCACAGGGACCTGGCATGCAGTATTAGTAGGGTTACCTCTGCTGTGGTAGGAGACCATTAGCCACTTTGGAGAACTCCTCCAGAGGCTGGGTGCAGGGGAAGGTCCATAGAAGAGCCCAGGAGTGAGGTATACTTTTAGTAAGCTAGGTGGAGTGTGTTGGCACTGCACTGGTTCCCACAGGTGTCTGTATATCTAGGCTGGGGGACAGGGGAGGGAAATGGCACCCACCAGGTCTTTTGTTCTTAGAGTAGTTGCCCAAAGATCCCTGCATCTCTAGCACATACTCTGAGATTAGTAAATAAAATCTTCTTCTATATTTCAGGCATTTTTCAAACTGCTGCTTCTATACTATGTCTTAGCAGGGCTGTTTGCTGTGCTGTCCCTAAAAGAGCAGAGACTCCATCCTCCCAGCTCTCCCAGAGCTGAGCCACTGATTTTTAAAATTCCACTGATTGTTAGGCACCTGTGGTTTTCAAAGCCAAACGTTTGGCTCCCCATGTGGGTTCCCTGTGCCTGAGGTGCCTGGTATGGGGTCTGGTCCTCTTCCTGTCTCTATGCTGGTGGTAACCCTCCCTCCCTGGGACAATCCCATGGTTCCATTTGGCTCCCAACCATGTCTCCATCCTTCCTACCCTCTTTGATATGGCCTCTTCTTTACATTGAGCTGTGGAGAGTCTGTTCTGCCAGTCTTCAGGTGGTTTTCTTTGTTATTTGCACTGATGTGAGTGTTATCTAGGTGTATCCATGGGACATGGTGAACTTAGGATACTCCTACTCTGCTATCTTCTGCAGAAGTCCTATACTATTTTCTTATGTTATTAAATTGACTAGGTTCTCTGGTATATTATGGAAGAGTTCCAGTAAGCATGACCATCTTTGGCTTGTTTCTATTCTTGATAATAGTGTTTCTAAAGCAATAGCAAGATGTTTGCCAAAAGTTACCACTTATCATTTGGTCTGCTGAGAATTTATTCCCATAGGAATTAGCAGAAACATAGGGGAGTGTTCTGCATGGAAACTGGATGGAAATCACAAGATGCACAGAAGGTCCAGTTAACGTAGTGGATTAACAGATTATTAAATGATTAAATAAGATATGAAACTCATTCTCTCCCACTGAATGTTCACAACAAAGTAGAACACACACATACACACATACACACACACACACACACACACACACACACACACACTTGTATGAGGAAAGTATTCCTGATAACTATGGAGTTATGAGAGAGGGTTTCATCAAAGCCCCCTACCAGGAAAAAAAAGCCAAAAATTGTGAATAGAATCTCCTTAAAAGTCCTTTCACCTGTCCTACAAGGGGGGTGGGGGCATCCACTGGCCCTTCACTTCAAATCTCTTTCCATAATCACTCTCATCTTCTCTTTTAGAAACACAGTTCCTCCCATACCTTCAGAGATCACCACAACTTCTCTCAAAAGGCTGTCAAGATATCCTACCCTATCATAAGAGAAATATGATGACAGATACTGAAATAATAAATTTTCATCTCATTATAAGTCCCATTAATATTCCCATTTCACAGCTAAAAAAGTAAGTGATAGAGCTAGAAAATTTCCCGTCTTTGAAATTTTTTTAATACTATAAAATATATAAAGTTGCAACACAGTCCTCTTCCTACTTCAACTGAAAATGTTAATATGTTGTCATATCTGCATCAGCTATTTTCTGCTTTAAAATAAATAAGTATTACTTATAAAGCAGAATCCCCCTGTAGTTCCTTCTGTGTTCCTTGTCTCCTCCACCTCTCCCTGAAGCAATATACATGAACTTGGGTGTTGGTGTTGGTGGTGGTGCTTGTATTGTGTTGTTGTTCACCTCAAATCTAACTTGAAATTCTGAAATTTTTCTACTATGAACTGTGGAAGCTCAGAAAACTTATCTGTTGCTACTAATATGTCTTCCAAACCTAGAATACATCATTCCTTCTACAAAGAATATGTATTAAAGACATGTTATCAACAAAATTAAACTATTTCTTTACCTTAATAGAAGAATTGAAGGGACACTGAACAAAAGAAAGAGGGAGAGAATATTGACATCTGGGTAAAGCCCATACCATAAACAATTTACTCAAAAATGGCTGAGTGCCTATAATAAATCATAATGCTAAGCACCACAGACACAAAAATAAGGCACTCTCTTTCTGGGAAGAAAAACAAATAGTAAAGCAACAAACATAGTAAGGTAGTGACTTACAAATATTTTTGACAATAAACCACAGTAAGAAATATGGTTTACATCATTACTCAGTATACATATACACATGTACATGTGTAACTGACCCAAAAGTTTCAAAAGGCAGTACTTAATTTTCTGAGTTGTTTGTATTTCCTACTGTATTCTATTTCATTTTTAAGTACCTGTCATGACCCTCTAAATTTACTTCATTACCAATAAATGGGACAGGATCTCTGTTCAAAAAACATTGTTTTAGAAACGTTTATAAAGTGACATGAAAGCAATTGAAAAGGCAACTCAAAGGAGATAGTATTTGAACTATGATATGGAAAGATGAATAGAAGCTATTCAAGTTTAAAAGAAAGTGGGCAAAGCATTCTGAATAAAAGAAATAGCATATTTTAAAAGCATATGGAGATAAAAAATAAATTCTATGTGTCTAGGGAACAGTGAGAAATTGCATCCAACTGAAATATATGTTGAGATGTTAGTCTGGAAAGTTTGGTGGGGACTATAAAAGTCTTTGCACACCATTATGTGAAAGAGTTTGGACTGTATCAGATAGCTAGGAGGAGACACTGATGGTTTATAAGCAGGTGGCTCATATAGGTAGACCTATTTTTGAAAGAACTTTGAAAACTATGTAAGAAATGATATGGAGTAGGAAAAATTTATACCTTCAGCCCAGCCCTCTATTCTGAACTCGATTCATGAGGCCAATTACCTATAATCTCCTGGATGCCCCATGAGTGTCTCATTCCCAACATTTACAAAATTTATCTCATCATCATCTCTCCCTTAAAGTTTGTCCATCCACTTTTCCCCCTTATCTCAGCAAATGCCATTCAGAACCCCAGGACCTGAGAATCTTTCTCTATTCCTTTTTTTCTCAACTCCCACCTATAATTAACCACAGAATCTTGTGTATTTATCTTAAATAACCTCTTCACTTTTCCTGCTTAAATATTTTCATTTTCTCTCCCAACATCCTCATGATGAAGTTCAAACTCATGAAATTATATAAGTATCTTGTAGCCTGACCCAGCCTATCTCAACATTCATCTTGCACTCTGTGCCTCAGCCAGCTTGAAGATCCTTCAGTTCCTCCAGCATACCATAACTACCCCTAGGCCTTCACAAGTTCTGTCACTCCTCTCTTCACCTGGATAAATATTCTCCATTCTCAACATTTCCACTTATATGTAATTACCTCCAAAAAGCCCATCTTCTGGCCTCCACCAAATTAGTTTTATGTTCCTTATATGTATTCTCTTAGCATCCTATACTTCCCCTATCATACAAAGCCCTTATAGCACTCTACTATAAATTCTCTTTATCGCTGGACTATAAACTCTAAAAGGATAGAAATAACTTTTACACTGCTTACCTTGTCCCCTGCACTAAGCTTAGTGCATGACCCATAATAGTTGTTTAATACATGTTTTCTGAAGGACAGACAGAAATGGAGACACTGAAAGTTTTTAAGCAAGCATCTCATAGATTTAGATATATGTTTTAAAGAAAATTTTAGAAGCAATGTTGAAAATGTTGTGTTGTAGAAAATATTCCAAAAGCTAGAAAGGAAAGAATTGGGGGAAGAAATGAAAGGAAAGAAAAACAAACCAGATTATAAAAAGAGATTAGGAAAACGTAGGTCTAATAAAGTTGTAATTTGAGTTCCACAGGAAAAGAAGTGAAAGATTGGGGCAGAAGTAATATATAAATAAATAATGAAAAAAATTGTCAAAAATTGATGAAAGACACCAAGTCACAGAATCATGAAAAATAAATCCCAAGCAGCACAAATCCAAAGGGAACACCAATGTATATTATAATAAAACTTCAGAAAAGCAAATAACAGAAGTTAGAAGATGATGGAATGATATTGTCAATGTGTTATATACTAAAAGCACTACTAACCTAGAGTTCTATACCTAGCAAAAGTATACTTCAGAAAGTGAAGGTAAAATAAAGGCATTTTCAGGTAAACAAAACTAAGAGAATTCATTGACAGCAAATCCAAGGTCAGGAGATACTGATAGAAGTACTTCAAGAAGAAAGCAAGGATGTACAGAGATGAAGGACAAAATGAAGAAAAATGGAAAGAGTCAAAGATGGATAAACATAAATGAATATGCACTATACAAAACAATACAAATTGTTTTGTAGGGGTTAAAATTTATATAGAATTTAAATACATGACAACTGTATTAGTTTTCTAGGGCTACTGTAACAAAGTACCACAAACTTAGAGGGTTAAAACAGCAGAAATATATTCTCTCACAATTCTAGAGCCCAGAAGTCTGAAATCACAGTGTTCATAAAGGCTATACTCTCTGAAGGCTCTGGAGGATTATCTTTCCTTCCCCCTTCTTAGTTGGCGATCCTTGGTGGTCCTTGGCTTGTAGATGGCTTTTTAATGGCCTTCTCTCCTAAGTATCTGTGTCCATATTTCTCTCTTCTTATGAGGGCACCAGTTATTGGGTTACGGTCCCCCCTAATCTAGTATGACTTCATCTTACTTAACTACATTTGCAAGACCCTATTTCCAAATAAGGTCACATACATAGGTTCCTGGGGTTAGGACTTCAACATATATTTTGGGGGGACACAATTTAATCTATAACAACAGCAATAATACATAATTTGGGAGGGGAGTAAATGGAATTAAAGTACTCTAAATTACATGTTTTGTCCAGTAAGTTGTAAAAATTATAATTTATAGTAGTCTTTAGTAAATCAAGGATTCAAGTTGTAATCTAGGATAGACACTAAAAGAATTATATAATAATGTCATGTTTATGGTCTGACATATGTCATAGTTTCATTATCATTCAGTCAAAATATATTCTAATTTCTAATGTGATATCTTCTTTGATATATGGATTATTTGGGGATAATACATCACAAATAAAGTGGGTTTATTTCAGAAATGCAAGGTTGGTTTGAGCGTTAAAAATTAATCAAGTCACCTTACATTTTAGAGATTAAAAAAAATTGATGTTTATTCTTGAGAGAGAGACAGATGAGTGGAAAAGGAGCAGAGAGAGAGTGGAAAAGGGGCAGAGAGAGAGGGAGACACAGAATGTGAAGCAGACCTCAGGCTCTGAGCTGTCAGCACAGAGCCCAATGTGGGGCTTGAGCCCACGAACCACAAGATCATGACCTGAGCTGAAGTTGGACGCCCAACTGATAAGCCACCCCGGTGTCCCATAACCTTATCATTTTAACAGAATAAAGAGGAAAATTATATAGCCATCTCAAAGATATAGAAAAAGCATTTGATAAAATTAAATAGCCACCCAGGAAGAAAGAACCTTAGAAAATTAGGACCAGAAAGAATTTTCTCAATCTGATAAGTGTTATATATAAGAATCCTAAAGCATATTGCCATAACTAATGGGGAAGATATGAAAGTTTTCTCTTTGAGATCCAGATAGACAAGAATTCTCTCCATGGCAGTTTCTGTTCAACATTACACTAGAAGTCTGGATGCAATAAGGCAAAAAAATATATATCTGGATATACAAATATCCCATTACTTTATAATCTAACAATTCCATTCCCAGGAATTTTATATGCCTAACAAATATATACATAAGTATACAAAAAAAAATACAATAACGATCATAGCAACTGCATTTGTTTTTTAAACAAAATTGTAATATTTATTTGTTTTTGAGACAGAGAGAGACAGAGCATGAGTGGGGGAGGGCAGAGAGAGAGAGAGAGGGAGACATGGAATCCGAAGCAGGCTCCAGGCTCTGAGCTGTCAGCACAGAGCCTGACATGGGACTCGAACTCACAAACCATGAGATCATGACCTGAGCCAAAGTCGGATGCTTAACTGACTGAGCCACCCAGGCACCCCATAACAACTGCATTTGTAACAGTCAGAAACTAAGAAGCAATCCAATTATTCATCAGTAATATAATGGATAAATTATGATCTATTACTACAACCCCATAAACAATGAAAGTGGATGAACTACTGCCAATGAAATAACATCAGTGAACTTAATAAACATAATATTGAGCAAAAGATGCCAGACAAAAAGGAATACATGTTGTATGATTCCATTTATATAAAATTCAAAAACATACAAAATTAAACCATGGTGTTAAAGATCAGAATAATTATCTCTGGGAGGAGAGGAGTAGTACTTGGAGGCTACACAAACTGCTTCTAGAATACAAACAATGCTCCACTTCTTGATCTGAATAGTGTTTACATGTATCACTGTTTTCTCACTGTTTTCACCATGCTGTGCAGTTATGACTTGTGAACTTTTCTGCATGTTAATTATACTTAAATAAAAGTATGTTATACTTAGATAAAATACTTTTTTTAGAAACTTGATGACAGCAATAAAGGAAAATTAGAAACGGGAAGTAAGCAGAGTTAGTTACAGTAATGAGCACTGACATATCTTGACAAGGAAAGAGAAAGGAAACCTTAAAAAATAGATTGATGAACTCAAAATGAGTGTTAAGAAAGCTTATTTAAGGTAGGAGAAAAATAGTCTTATCTGAAATAAGTCTAGGCCTATCATTATATTGCAGCATGTAGGGATTTGATTTTAATATAGTTCATCATAGCTTAGTCATGTCCAGGAATATCTCTGGCAGAGATGGCTAATTACTGCCCCTAAACCATCATTCCTTCAGATACACAATGCACAAGTCCAGGGAAACCTCAACACATGGCCACCAAGAATAAAGCCTATTTGTCTCAGCCTCTGCTGCAGTGATAGGACCATGTGTCTATATTCCGCATAATGGAATGTGAACAGAAATCATGTATGCAACATCTGGATTATGCCCTTGAAGTTGTACTTCTCTGTGTCTCCTGTGTACTGTGATAACAAGGGCTGCAGCTGCCATCTTTCAGGTCAGAGATGAAGCTGTGAGTTTGATGTTAGGATGGAAAAGCCACACTAAATGCCATGGATCAGCACATCTCCAGGCTAAATGAGAGAGAAATAATTTTGTTTAAGCCCTTGTTAAGTTGTGTCTAAACCAGATGGCCTACACCACATCACTACCATTTAATTTCACTTAAAAAGCTACTTGTTAAAAAGAAAACAAAAGTCACATCTAAAAAGATATTAAGACAATTAAGTACATTTAAATGTAGAATTAATATTAGATATTGACAAGTCATTGTTCTTCCCTTGTGTCATTAATTGTGTTCTTTTTGTTGTGGTTATATTGGTTGTTCTTAGATTCATACAAAGACCTTAATTTTTCAATGGTTCTGTGATATAAGCATAGATCATGCAAAGTGGCAAAATATTAACTGGTCAAGCTGGGTGACAGATATTCATATTTGGTTGTATTATGCTTTCATGTTTTCTTTGTTTCAAATTTTTCACAATAAAAATTTGAAAAAAATAAACATTTCTGATATAATGTGGTATGCCCTTGGAGCTATTAGCACACAGAGGCAAGGCATGAGGACACCATGAAGGAGGTGCACTTAGGAGGGTTAACCTTTGACAAAGCAGATGTGTTTGCATTGTGTTGCCACCGTTTCTCCTAGGGCTAGAGAGAATTTGCATTCTTTTTGCTGAGATTACCTCACAGAATGTGGACAACACTGTCAGTCTTCTTCTGTAGCTCAGTTAAGTGGCAGGAATTAGTATGAAGATAGTATCCTATAGACATTGTTTTAAGCAGGCAGTGTGGTGTGTGCGATTTAATGTACCTTATTTG
Source organism: Felis catus (assembly GCF_018350175.1). NCBI lineage: Eukaryota > Metazoa > Chordata > Mammalia > Carnivora > Felidae > Felis > Felis catus. The sequence goes on along the minus strand of NC_058374.1, from coordinate 58,810,995 downwards.
CATGCTGTCTGATACCCTTTGCCTATCATCTGTGATCCATATTGCACCCTGTAGTGGGATTCATTTTAATTGTAGACTCTACAGCTACAACTGTCTTCCAGACAATGTTATTATAGTAATAATAATAATAACAACAATGTTCCTTTGTTTCCGAAGACGGCAGAACCACACTATAAAAGCCAATCTGTTAGAAAATAAAGGAAACTAGAACATAGATAACATGCAAGAATTAAACATTTAAAATCTCACCACCGTAAGCTCTATATATCATAAGATCACATTTATGGAGTTTTACTTTAGTTGGACGGTAGGCAAGTTCTCATTACAGTTCAATAGGTCTGGCTTGTCTGTGCTGGGATCAAAGTATTTCTTCCCTATAAGAACATATTTCTAATCCATAATAATAACAAAGGAAAAAATACAAGTTAGAAATAAATTATCTTTAAGTATCCTCTATATAAGTTCTTTGTTCTCTATATTGATGTTTATACTTGTGTCACATTATTTACATTTATCGATTAAGAATTTGGAATGTTGAGTGTTACATCTCTGGTTTTTACTTAACGTTATATCTATCTATCTATGTATCTATCTATCTATACACACACATACACAGTACTAATCAATAATATAATTAGAAATTATATGAACTGATATGTAGGGGAAAAAAATCTGACTATCCTTTAGAATAGCAAAGGCCAATTACTTGGAACTCTTACACATAGACTGAGTAGAAAATAATTAGTTGAAGGAACACTGAAGACTGTCAAGGGTTTCTGTCCAATTTTTTGTTATCAAAATAACAGCATCAAAAAATCAAGAACTTTTAGGGGTGCCTGGGTGGCACAGTCGGTTAAGCGTCCGACTTCAGCCAGGTCACGATCTCGCGGTCCGTGAGTTCGAGCCCCGCGTCAGGCTCTGGGCTGATGGCTCAGAGCCTGGAGCCTGTTTCCGATTCTGTGTCTCCCTCTCTCTCTGCCCCTCCCCCGTTCATGCTCTGTCTCTCTCTGTCCCAAAAATAAATAAAAACGTTGAAAAAAAAATCAAGAACTTTTTTATAAAGGAAATTATATCACATCATGTATTCAGAGGTAATGATTTTTCTTTCTGTTGCTTGCTTTCAGAAAATTTATACTATAACATCACCATATTCCTACAGGACATTTTTCTAAATAGTAGACAAATAAAACCATTTATATGTCTCTTCTTAAAGGTGAAATAAAGTTTTTTTTTAATAATCATACAAAGAATTTTAAGATATTAGTTCTAATGACAGAATGATTGGATAACTTCATGGCTAGATCTGTTATCTAAAAACAATTCAACATTATAAGACAGAAGTATTTTAAAGTAATTTACCTTTAGTTATGAAATATTATAATCTCATTTATGGAAAAAAATAATTAGTGAACCATTTTTTCACACAAGTAAGAAATACTATTTCAGGAAGTCAGAGTATTGTAAGATTAAAGTTACTAGGGGGGCACCTGGGTGGCTTAGTTGGTTAAGCATCTGACTCCTGACTTCAGCTCAGGTCATGATCTTAAGCCCAGAGTTGGGCTCTGTGCTGGCAATGCAGAGCCTGCTTGGGATTCTCTCTCTCCCTCTCTTTCCAACCCTCTCCCGCTAATGCAAGTGTTCTCTCTCTCTCACTCTCTCCTTCTCTCAAAATAAGTAAACATTAAAAAAACAATAATAAAGTTACTAAGGCTGAATGCTTCGGGCTCAAATAACCATCAAGAAATTGCCATCACTTACTGCAATTGAAATAAACACCACTGCTACTGATAATTCTGTCATTAAATTTCAAGAAATTATAGATGGGAATTTTTTTATAAATATTTTTATCTCTAAAATCAGTACTTTGTTGGCTGAAGAACAAGTTTTCAGGGTGCAATTCAAAACCTCCATCCTCAGGCCACTCAGTTTGGAAAGACATACATAAAATATTCACGAGGTTTGTTTCATGCCAACAAATTGCTCCAGAAGGTGAGAAATGATGAGCTAGATTCTTACATCTGAGCCACTGTCTCTGGTATGGAAAATACCTTAGAAACCTATTCATGCCCCAGGTCCACAACTTACTATTCAGAAAGTTTTCACTGTGATGAGCCAAATAGCATGCTGACTCATTGGATTCAGAAACCTATTAGTGACTAAGAGAATCACTGTGTTAACCAGAAACACCCTGCATTTTTGTTCATCTTTCTTTCAGATCACACTTTCACATCCAGCCTCTGGATATTGTTTCTTTGTAATCAAATACTGGCAATTTAACTTGATAATTCTTCTGAGCTTTCAGAGAAAAAGAAAGGGTTAGATATAACTGAGTAGCTTTTCCTGTAGTTGTTTTTTTTCCAGAGGAGCTCATTATTGTCTGTACTTTGAAAATTATTTTGCCTTCTTATCTTTTATTTTACAGGAATAAAAGAACATCTCATTTCTGGGCTAGAACTAATTGGTACTTGGTATTATTCAATTGAGTGCTATTTCAGTTTGATACTCTCATTTTCTGTGTAGAAATTAAACAAAGTGACTTTCAATGGCTGCTTAAGTATATAGAAGTGAAGGAGGCCACCATATCTCTCACCTCATTCATCACCGGGGTGAAGTTAGCTAAACTGAGAGGCTAAGCATCATTTACTTCTGTCCACACACCATCTCATGCCGGCCTCCTGATGCAGCCTGATTTCTGTACCTCCCTTCACTAGCTACTTCATTATTATGGCAGCTGTGAGTGTAGAAAATAGAGAATTTGAGGAATTTTACAGGCTGGTAAAATTACCCCGCAATCTCAGTTTTTAAAAATATATCTTTCAGATGGATATTTCTTCTCTCAAAGTTTTGATTAATTATGTCTTGAAACATAAGTTTCCTTTTAAAATGATTCACTGAAAACTTGGGCTTAATAATCACACAATACTCTTCAAGTAGTTTTCAAACCCCTTGTTTAAAGTTACCATTAAATAATGTCCTTAAACTTTAGATTTCTTCTTCAAAGAAAGAAAATTCTTTTTTATAGTTTATTCTAGGATTTGTTTTAATGTGAAAAAATCACTGCTTGGAATATTGGATTCTCAATCTCTCTCCTTTTGGCGGGGGGTTTGCAGGGACCACGAAAAATAAGACATCTGAGTTACAAAAGCAATAGGCAACGAACTTAAAGGTAAGTAACAGTATTGCAAATTTTCCTTCTCTGCAGAAAAATAAGAAGACTAAAATAATTTGTAGATATAAAAAGCCATCAGAACATGGATTGTTCTCATATATTCTATAGTCATTAATTTTCTGTTAAATATTTATGTTGCTTTTGGATGCATCAGTTTTTATCTTCCCTGTTGTATGATAAACTTTCTAAGAATGGGAAACAAGGAAATTTCACATCTTTACTTTTTGCCCTATATACTCATGCTATCCTCTTTGGTGGATAAGTAAGGACAATTAGAATCCAGAGTCACTTCAAATAATCAAAAAACGTTCTGCAACTATACCAATACATTTTGGTTCCTATGAGCAACAGATTATTAATAGCATAACAGAAATTGTTCTGGTTTAAGAGATTGCAGATGCTCTATAGTTTTATGTCTCTTAAATGGCAATGAAAGGGAGGATTACGAACTCTGACCTCTGCTATTCAGTTGATAAATGACCCTGTATCATTTAACCAGTCACTTTCTACATTGCCTCATCTTTTTCATGATATTAACAGCTAAGTAATTGAGGAAGATCTCAATGGCTTTCTGTTTTGTTGGTGGTTGTGTTTAAAGTGTTCCCCAAAGAGCTGATGACAAGTGATTTTTCTTTGGTCAAGGATTCCTTTTGGTCAATATTCTTCTCTAGTTTACATCCTTTGCTGCTCTAGTGCATAACTGATCTATTTATATGTTTTCTTGCTCTTTTTTTATGAGTAGGCTTTATGTTTATTCCTTGGTTTAAGAATAAAGCTGGAGCCACCTGATCCCTAACTTGTTAGTATTCTAGACCCTACTGGCAGAAGTGGCCTAATTTTACCACTTCACACAACCTACTGGCCTTTCATAGTGCCCCCTACAACTCACATCTGTGTACCAACCTTTCAGTTTTTCTTAGATTGCTCAGCTGGCCCAATTTATTTCAGCTTGTCTCTCTCTAGATTTTCTCTAATCATCATCATCTTCTATTTTTCTGAATGTCACCTACTCTTTTACAAGTCTACTTTTACTCTCTATTTTTGTAGCATCATTACCCTTGAGCTTCCAACTTCCTAAAAATATGGTGGCCCCAACCTCCCTGTTCTTCTGAGAAGCTTTCTTCTCAGACACTTATTATAGGACATCAGGAATGTAGAGATTTCTTCAAAACACCTCATTTTAGAGCAACTGAAGTCTGTAGAGACAAGTTACCAAAATTCACCTTATGTTTAAACTTTAAACATAATGGATATACATATCCATATGTATATACATATACATATACATATACATATACATATACATATACATATACATATAATGATGGTTTGGTTCTGAACCACAGAACCAAAACTAAATCTAACGTCTTTTAACTGCAGAGAACTGGAGAATCCAGCCTGGATCCCCACTGATATCATTCCTGCCCTCAGAGGTCTACCTTCCCTGGGACCCATTTCCTCCAGTTGATATAACCCTGAGCAGAGTGTAGTTGAAATGCAAAGGAGAGAATCTAAAATCCACCACAGACATTACCAACCAGCACTTCTACAATTCAATTACCTTTCATTTCTGTAGCCAGGAAAGAATTATACCACATATAAGTTGGAAAGTGGACATGTTATTATATATAAAAACAAGGATTTGTTGTTTTGGGGTTTGGTTGGGGGAAAAATTTTTGAATCCTCTTATTGGATATTGGATAATATAATTTTGGGAAAGGTTTTTGGCCTCTGTTGGTTTTCTTCAGTTCTTATTTTGCTTAACCACCATGGTCACAAATTTGTTCATTGATTCCCCTCTGTAGGAGATTCTTTGGTAGGCTTGATTTTTTTTTCCCACCCTGTTTTGAAAAGTTTCAGGTGGCTTACAGTTTTCTCAGAGCCTCCACCCCCATCTGGTGATATCTTTAGGACTGACCATCAGTGTGCCCTCAGAATATTTCTGAAGACTTTATTGGGAGCAAAATTTTACTGTATCTGTCAGTGAATAAATTTTATATGGTAGTCAGCTCTTAGGCCAGAATGTCTATTTATGGAAAATTGTTCAGAGACTAAGTCATCTTTCAGTTCTCATTGATATTCATGACCTTTCCTTGGCGACTTATAATGCCATATGCTCATATAGCATTTCATGGTTTTCACATTATCTTGTTTGAGCCTATGAAGTAGATAGGCTGATATTATCTCGTTTTATGGTTGGAAACACTTTAGCTCAGACAGATTCAGTGACTTGCCTAAAGTCACTTAGATAGTAAGTGACAGAGTTAAGGCTAGAATCCTAGCATTAAGATTGTCTTTGTCTTATTGACCCCCTCCCAACTCATCTGAAAGGAAAAATACCTCTTCTTATTTAGAAGTAGAAATAGGAAAGAGACATTTTTACTCACAGAAAAAAAAAATAGGAGTTGGCTACCATGAGAATCTTAAGACTGCTCCATACAGCAGAAAAGATTCAGGTCTTATTTCCAAAACTGCTAATTTAACAGACTGCTAATTGTTGGTATAAACAGCAAAGCAAAGTTCATTCTCAAGGATCTTTGACTGCTAATCACATTTTTGTGCTACAACTGATTAAAACCATGCAGTTGTACTTGGAGTCACAGCTCTCAAATGCTCTTTGCTCAGTACTTTGCAAGGAATGTGTGGGAGTTCTGCTGTGTGACTAATGGGCAGTGTAGGTGGGTGATGCCACAGAAGTTACAGAAACAGAAATTTCCATGAGTTAGAGTTAGAGAACTCTGGAATGACCAGGTAATTTCCCTGTGTCTGCCACCTGCCATATGAACTCTCAGACTTGCCAGGAGACACTGAGGAATCTAGGGTAGAAAATAGAGAGGGGATAAAGGGTAGGGACAGAAGCAGGATTTGTTACCTATCACCAGCACTGTCTTCAAGAGTATCCAATTGCTTAGGACCTGACAAGAAAGCACCAAACTTTGTAAACACAGGACATTAAATTCATAAGTGGTAACAGTGCCTATACCTAGGAGGCACTCCTAGTAAAGTACTGGTGATGGAGTCCTTCTGTGAACTAACCTATGTTCACATATCTCTTAGTGTTCTGAATGGCCCAAAGTGGACATGAGATGAACTTCTAGCCCTCCAAAGAAACTTCTTTGGGACCCTGACAAGAACCATCCATAACAGTTTCTCCTCCTGGGGTCACTTTTTGTGAGCATTGAGTCCGTATTTAACAGCCCGGGAAGAGGGACTAATATTTAACACTCCTTAATGTGAAACCTTGCTAAAGAAGTCTTAAAAATCTAACGGTTACATTTTCTGGTGTCAAATGTTTTTATTTTTTAATCTATACTTAGTTGTATATTCCTGCCATTTACTCATTAATATTTTTCTCCTATCACCTCTCAAAGTGTTATGTTTCCAAAATTCTTCAGTTGAAATGTCATGAATATTTGTTTCCCACAACCTCCTTCCTTCAAAGTCTGCTTGACACCCTGTTCTCTATCTTCCCAGGCTAATCTTACTGTGTCACAGTTAGGTTGTAAGGAGGGAGTAAAAAGACCTGCAATCTATATTCACACTGGGTCAGAGGTATTCCAGAGTTTAAAGAAAACTAGATGCTTATGCAAACATCTCCAGTTCCACTTTCATAAAGGAGACATAGAACATAAACATCTCAGAGTGTGAGGTCTCCTTCCAACTCCTAGAGAAGACTCAAGCAGTTGCATACACAGAGAAAGGAAACTTTCCCTTTTTTATTACATTTTTATGTTTTATCTCATATATTTTAAATCCAGGAAACATCTTAGATATTTAATGGCAAAGATAGTTAGATAATATTCAGGTACCATCAAGAAGGAAATGAAGGGCACAAACATTTAGAAATGGCTCATCAAACTGGTTGCCTCAGAACAATTTTGATCTTCATATTCAAGGCCAGAAGTAAACAATATCCATGACCAGCTAATGAAATAGGTATGCTGCTTAAGAATCAAAGAGCCCCCTACATCATAAATCATCATTAAAACTGTAACCTAAATAAGCACACGTTACAGAGTTGAGTTAGAAAAGAGAAAAAAATGAATCCTTTCACCTTGGTGAAAGTTGAGGTATCACAAAATAATTTCCTCCCTCCTATTATTGTCCTTCATCCCTGAGTAAGTTCAAGATCCGCTATTTCCAGGGCTTAATTTAAGATTAAGCTGAAAGAAAGACTTTAAATATCTCTCCTTTATATTCTATAACAATTTCAGCATATTTAACATCTGTGTTATATTTCACCACGCACTGCCATTTATTTTATTTTTCATCAGGACAATAATATTCAAATCTAGAGAATACAAAGATACCCAACATGTCACAGCCAGCCTTTCACAAGGGAGAAGAAGCCAGCAGCAAGCAAGAAAATGGTTTATTTTAGAAAAGATAATTCCTCAGGACTTTACGGTAACCATTTCTTAAAGAAGGAGATAAAGTTTGTGATCAAGTTAAACCATTTGTCTTCTAGGCTGTAAAGAAAAACATTGGTCAAAAGCAAAAGCATCCCAGTTTTCACTTTATGCATATAATGTTCCCCAATAACGAATTTCAGTCTTTTATAACCTGCCCAGCTCTTAGGTCTACCATTTCTGCCATTTCTGCAGGTGTATTTTCTAAAAGCATGTTTCAGAAATTCTGAATCTGTGGTCTGATTCTTTACACTTGGAATCTGTTCTGTATCATTAAAGCACAGATTAATTTAGCTTCCTAATGACTGGAAGTAATAGGTGATGTTTCTATGGAGTAACTAGTTGGGTGTTTTTAAACCCGCCTGCACTTACCCCAAATTCATCAAAGATAGTGTCTTTTAGGTGCAGTACTAAGTCCCAAATCTCATGTATATGAAATATCAAGAATGTTTCAATTAAATAATCTGATGGAGCTACTTTTTTTATTCGACCATTCTTACTCCTTAGTCTCTGATAATCTTATTCTATACCTGCCACAAGTATAGAATTTGAAAAATAATGAAATGTACTCATTTTTAATGTTGACCCTCTTTGTAGTCAGAAGGTATGATTGCTTCAGTTTCTGAGAACAAATCCCATCTATATCATGTAACCCTACATAATTTAATTTAACTTACATTGATTTATGTGTATTTATATAACTTGTGAAGAAAAATGGGGCATACACAGTCCTGGAATGTGAGGAGTGAGAGAAGTATGGATTTTTCCCAGTATCTGTTTAAAAAAATAAAGAAAAGTAGGGGCACCTGGGTAGCTCAGTCAGTTAAGCATCCAACTTCGGCTCAGATCATGATCTCACTGCTCGTGGTTCGAGCCCCGCATCAGGCTCTGTGCTGACAACTCAGAGCCTAGAGCCTGGTTTGGATTTTGTGTCTCCCTGTCTCTCTGCCCGTCTCCAGCTCACACTCTGTCTCTGTCTATCAGAAATAATAAACATTAAGAAAGAAAGAAAAGTAAAATAACCCCAAAATCCATCCAGTGGTGACTACTGAACTGTTTCATTACATTCAAACACCAAGACTAAAAATATCTTATTTTTAAAAAGTCATATACCAAAGCACTCAAACATTAACCAATATTCATAGCAGCATTATTCACAATAGCCAAAAGGTGGAAACAACGTAAGTGTCCATCAACAGATGAATGGATATTTTAAATGTGATATATGCATATAACAGAATATTATCCACCCATTAAAAAATGAAATTCTAATATATACTACAACATGAGTAAACCTCAAAAATGTTTATGCTAAGTGAAATAAGCCAGACACAAAAGGGTGAATATTCTATGATTCCATTTATCTGAGGTACCTAGAAGAGGCAAACTTACAGAAGTGGAAAGTATAATAGAATTTACAAGAGACTAGAGGAAAAGAGTTAATGCGAAGTTATATTTAATGGGTATAGAATCTATATTTGGGATGATGAAAGCATTCTGGAAATAGTGATGATGGTTGCACAATATTGTGAGTGTATCCAATGCCACTGAATTATACATTTAAAAATAGTCAAAATGATAAAAAAAAAACCTTTAATAAAACTGATTAGTTTTTCCAAGGTGAAAAGTAAAAGTCATATGCAAGTCTAAAGCATCTGAGAAGATATACATTGCTTAACAAAAAAAAATTGTCAGATATTTTTGGGTTTAATATAAAAAGGATTCACATTAACCCCTGCATAGTGATGCAGCATAAATATTTTCTAGTCACCAGGCCACACTGATCACATTATTTCCTCATTCTTTGGACATTTAGGAATAGACTTGCCGTTTTCAGAAAACTGCCAATAATACTTTATGCTACTTTGAACTATTAAGTAGTATCTTTGAATCGTGTGTTGGCTAAATTGTGTAGGCTGTTCTGTCTTTTTCATGGTTACTATAGAAATTGTGTAGTCCTGGTGTTATGAGAAGACCACAGGGCATCAGAGTACACAATAAAAGTTAACTTATTTCATGGTTTAGAATTTCTTCCAGCTGTCCCCTTTTGTGATTATCATGTTAACATTGAGAGTATAAACATACAACCAAAAGGGTTCTGGTAACTATCGCCAATAAGCGATCTCACCCACAACAGATTCCCAACCTCCTTCCCTCAAAGATTTGGATAGAAACACATGAAAGAAGTGGCATGTAAGCTTCAGGTGTTTCCAATTATTTCCCTCATATGAGCAAAGGTTTCCTAATGCAAAACACGTTTCAGCTCAGATAGTTTTCCTTATATTTAAAGATTATGTAGTTTCAGAAGAATTTCATCTACATATTCCTAATTCATCGACACTTCATCAATAACATAATATCTCCTCCGATCATTTCCTCTCTGGGTGGTTGAAAATATGGCACACTTAAGGACTGTTTACTTTTGCGAAGCGCACTTTTAGAAAGTGTATAACCTTTTGCCCCTGCAAAAAAGAGAAATAAATGCTCAGTGCTGGGATTTGTAGTAGATTCCTTGCCAGTTAAGTCACCACAGAGTGTTCTAGTACAATGCCTCAACTATCTTCCTGTGCAGGAACTGTCAGTTTCTGTCCAGAATGGTATACGTGGGGGAAGATAGACCCACCTTTGCTGGTGTAAATCATTTACTGCCTAAATGTTAACACTCAGGCAAGCCTATTTAAGGATTACAAAGAGAGAATGTGGATTTGGAGCATTTTGTTTTCCTAAGCTTCTGTGAGTGAAAGTTACAACATTGATCATTTAGGCTTCAGCAGCCTTACATAGCAGTGAGCTTTATCTCACAGTTTCAGAAATTTCCACTTCATTGTTGCCTTCTGAAGGTTAGCAGCACCACTCTGTAATTACTTACAAACAGAGGACTGTAGGACTTGTGAGGATTATTTCATAAGGCATTTGAATAATGACACTGCTAAACAACATTCACTGTTTAGGGAAACAAATTCATCTACAGGTGAATGAGCCAGATGAATTACAATGAAAAAGAAATCCTAAACCCTACTTACTGCTGAATATTTTCCAAAATAGGTGAACATTTCAAGCACTACCCCAGCACATTCTGTCTGCCCCTTCCCCTCTCTCTCTCTCTCTCTCACTCTCTCTCTCTCTCTCACACGCGCACACACACACACACACACACACACACACACACACACATACACTTCATGATTTTGGCAAGAAATAATGAAAAAAAATGTGAAAATGTAAACACTGCTCTGATGATGAAGTGTTTTTGGTTAATTGCCAATGAGTTTTGACGAGGAAGCCAAATTTTCAGATCAGTATCAGGGCTAGAGTTCTTTTAGGAGGTAAACTCCTGCTACTCTTAGCACTTGATCCCAAGTCCAAGTAGAGGAGGCATTAGATTCTAACAATCTGAGCAAGTTTTAAATGTATAGCAATAATACAGCTTTGCACTTAGAGAATGTAAGTGGTTACCACTCATTTATGTTTATATACATATGGACTTGAAATACATCTATATAGACATATTCATAACATACTCATTTTCTTTGGAATACATTACAAGACAAACTAGATACAATTATAAATTTTGTTTTATTTTTAAAGTTTTACCTTCCTAATATTTTACTTTTCTTAGACTAAAGACAGTTTCAGTAGGTTGAATGCCATGAAATTACCAGCCTGTTGTTTTTATTTTACCACAGTGTGAGAAAATGTAAAACTTGTGAAATTGTTCGAAAGCAGTATTGTCTGATCTACCCATGTTCTGTATGTGTCCGTATTGTGGTCCTGAGAAAAGAGAAAGTTTTCTCTAAATAAGAGGTTAGTGTGATGGCCAGGCAGCCAGATTTTTGCCTTAATATCAACAGATTGCAAGGATGAGTGATAAATACTCTTCCCTACCTTCTACTTGTTTTGCACATTAGATTTTACAGTAGTCAACTAATAATTAGAGTTAGGTCAAGAAGGAGGAACATAATAACTGTGAGTGGAAATATCATAGGAAATATTTTTCAAGGTCATTTCTCATAATTCCTGCTCTGCTGAAAACAGGGCAACTATAAAGAGCTTGGGGATGGGTGTGGGTAGGAGAACATCCCCTCCCAAGATAGCTCATCCAAGTGGCAGGCAAATTGTTGCTGACCCACGGCCTCTCCATGAGGCAGCTTGGGCTCCCTCATACAAGGTGTCTAGGTTCCAAGAGTAAGTGCCCCAAGAAATAGGAAGTGGAAGCTACCAATTTCTTAAGACCTGGCTGCAGAAAATGACACAGCATCACTCTGCCATGTACTAATATCAAGGAGCTATGGAGCCTATATTCCAGGGGAGAGGACATAGATACCACTTCTCTGTCGGAGGCCTAAGACTATTGTGGCCTTGTTTTAAAACCAACACTACTTGTAAATCACCAAGAAAATACATACTTCTTTTCAATTTGATCTTGCCTTTTTTATCTCAGTTGGGAATGTGTGCCCCAATCTTGGAAAATAAAATATATCTCCTAGTTAATTTGGTGGACCAGTTGAATCCTGCTATTTCAAAGAATCACAACAAAGCAGCAAGAAACTTTATTTGGGTATATTGTGAGCAAGGGACACCTGTTTAAAATATTGCCTTGAAACAGTAATAGGCTGTAGAAATTGTAAATTAACTCTTAATTTCTTGCACCACCTATCTTGGACCCCTCAACATCTTTCTCTCTTTAAATCACTAAAATATATGTGGATTAGCTAGAGATAAATTTTGAAGGGCCTGTAGTTGTATTTTAGTTAGTTTGTATTTTGTAGGCTCATTTTTCCCTGTCATGCATTCTTAATCACCAAATTTTTTTAATGTTTATTTATTATTGAGACACAGAAAGAGACAGAGCATGAGCAGGGGAGGGGCTGAGAGAGAGGGAGACACAAAATCTGAATCAGGTTCCAGGCTCTGAGCTGTCAGCACAGTGCCCAACGCGGGGCTCAAACTCACGAACCGTAAGATCATGACCTAAGCTGAAGTTGGACGCTTAACCGACTGAGCCACCCAGGTGCCCCAGTCATCAAATATTTTTTGAGCAACTAGTATTATATGCTAAGCACTGGAATTTAAAAGATACATGATTCATGGTTTTATGGGACTCATAGGCCAGTGGAAAACATACTTGTAACAAAAAACAAAAAAATCAAAGACATACTACAGTAAAGCTAAACACAACATCTCATGGGTTCTTAGAGAATGAAGAATACCAGATAGGTGCCATGGAGCTGATTTTAAGAGAAAAGTAAAGATACTTCAGGCAAACGGAGAAAAGGAAAGTTAATCGGCACATGCAGCAAATAAATGGAAGGCGCTGGGTGTTTTGAGAAATGGCCGTTTATATTGGTGCTCATAGAATAAGGAATGAAAGGAAAAACAAGGAAATAAGGCTTGTAAGGTAGATTGAGCCAATCCTGAGCTTTGTGTTCTGGGGCCAAGTGTTTGAACTTGCTCCCATACATTACAGAAGGGACATAGTAATTCCAGATTTGCCTTCGGAGTCTGTCAGTACATTGGAAAGTGAGAGATGGAGAAAGAATTTGTTCCACTGTAATATGATGACTATTTTTCTAAGAAACCTTAACTTTTCCAAACTCACTTTTTATAAAACTTGCTTTAAAACAAAAAAATAAAAACAAAATTTTTTTCCAGTGAGAAATAAAAACACGGAGTATAGCATTTCTGGCTACACGTACATAGTTATAAAACTTGAAAGTCATTGAGCAAATGCAGTGTTTGATTACATCTAGCTTTGGCTTCAGAGTAAAGGTCTATCTTGCTGTCAGCATACGCTTCTGAAAATTCTCTCTACCTCCGTCATCTACTGTTAGAACACAACATACAAATAAAAACTCAAAGAAGGCAGCCATGGTTTGTGTGATGGGTTCCCCACCTCCGAGGAATTTAATGTTAAACCAATATCAATCTGTACAATTAACTCATGTTACCAAGTTAATAATGGCATATTGTCGAATCTCCTTTGTGAAAATATGCTACTGGGAAATTGCCAGGAAGTGGCAAGGAGTGGTCTCAGGAACTGAGTAAGGTATTCTGTTAAGGGGGTGTGAACCTAAATTAAAAAGTTGGCTTGAATTATTCTAACCCTATGTTATAGAATTTTCAGGTAAAAACTTCATGGGGAATGGGAAGATAATTCTAACTTTAAAAAGACTTTTGAAAAATGTGCTAATAAGAATGACCTATACTTTTTTAAGCCTATACTTTTTTCACTTTTTCCAAAGTGAAAATTAGCTCACATATTGTGGTTCAAGATCCCACATTGGTGCTTACTCCCCTATAGTTTGAAATCTGAAGTGAAGTCCAAGGTGTGTTAAGTCTTCTGGTTGATTTCTGGTCAAATTATGCTTCTCTCTTCTGTATTTATTTGCATATCACTATCCTAATTAGCATTTCATTTTTATGTAAATTATCAACTCTCTAAATGTTCCCAAGGACTCCTCCTGCCCTCATTTTGGGAAACCCTCATCTTTCCCAGTAACTCTGGGGGATTATTGATTGTATAGAGGGGTGGTGTTCCCCCTGGTCACAAATTACCTCCTGCTGAATTCTCCAAGGGCTATTCTTGTCTTACCTTCTGCATTTGCTATCCTTTCCCTCAAGCTAAACATTACTGGATACTACCAGAATGAGGCTGAATACTACCAGAATCCTCCACACCCCAAAGTACTTCCTACGTAAGGCTGTGTGTGTCCAGCACACATTGCATTGGGGCAATAGAGAGGATTTATGTGACTTAGTCTACAGCACAGCAATTAACTTAGAACTGAATGTTTAACATATCTGTTCTGAAGTTTTTGCAACATTCCCAGACAAAATTCTGCACCCAGGGGCGCCTAGCTGGCTCAGTTGGTAGAGCATCAGACCCTTGATCTTGGGGTCATGAGTTTCAGCCCCATGTTGGGTGTAGAGACTAATTTACAAAAAGATTCTGGTGGTGCCTGGGTGGCTCGGTCAGTTAAGTGTCTGACTCTTGATTTCTGCTTAGGTCATGATCTCAGGGTCATGGGATTGAGCCCATGTCAGGCTCTGCACTGGGCATGGAGCCTGCTTAGGACTTTCTCTCTCCCACATTCTCTGCCCCTCCCCTCCTCACACAGGTGCACTCTTTCTTTCTTGAAATAAATAAACATTAAAAAAAGATTCTGCACTCAGTTATAGTGTGTGTGTGTGTGTGTGTGTGTGTGTGTGTGTGTGTGTTTGCCCACACCAAGCAATTCTCCAACCTTAGCTACAATTTAACTCAATTCTACCACTACCTGGAGAAAGCATCAAATCCTACAGGTTAAGGGCTCAGTCCTACCTGACTGCCCACCACCCCACCACCACTTTAGATGCCCCTCACAAGTCCAGGTTGTCAACTATGCTTCTGACCAGAGGTTCTGGTGCTTCTGACCACCTCTATAGATCAGAGGTTCCGACGGACCCCTCCTTGAATTAGATGAATTCACCAAAGCAGCTCGCAGAACTCAGGAAAACATTTTACTTACTAGATTACCAGCTTTTTATAAAAGGATGTAACTCAGAAACAGCCATATGGAAGAGATGCATAGGGCAAGGTATGGGGAAGAGGCTCAGAGTTTCCATGCCCTCTCCCAGAGCATACTACTCTCCCCAAATCTTCACATATTCACCAAACAGGAAGCTCTCCAAATCCCATATTTTTGTGTCTTTTTGGAGGCTTCATTACAGAGACATGATTGACGAAATCAATGGCCACTGGTGATTGATTCAGCCCCCCTTCTCCTCCCCAGAGGTTGGGGCGGGAGGTGGGGGGTGGTAATATGGAACTAAACTCTAATCACTAGGTTGGCTCCCCTGGCAACCAGCCCACATCTTTAAATGTTTTCCAAAAGTCTCTTATTAACATAACAAAAGCTCTCTCATCACGGGAAATTACAAGGGTTGGGGGAGCTCTGTGCCAGGTACAAAGACCAAATATATATTTCTTACTATAAATCACAGTATCACACCATCTCTGGGAACTTCTCAAAGACATTTCTCCCATAAAAGTATGTTGCTTCATCAACATTCCTTCTTAGCTCCATTTCCTTAGCTTCCTAGTCCAGTTCTAACTCCAACCATCCCCCCACCTCCATGGTTGACTTTCCTATTACTTCTCTTATGGAAAATTACTCTTTCTAGCTTTTTTCTTATTGTTGCTAAATAAGTCAATCTTTTCCAAAAGGAACCCTGATTGCAAATTTAAGTAATTAAGTAATGTCTTCTGCACTCTCCAGTATATCCATTGGCCCATTCTCTAATCAGCCTTTGATTTTATCATTATAGAATGCTGAAATATTATTTGGACTTGTTTGCTAGTAGTTTCATTTAATAATTGTTTTTATAGAAAGAAGAGGAAAAAACAGTTATTGAGCACCTACTTTGTACAAGCCACTGAACTAGACAGCTCTCATTTTATCCTCAGGCAACATTGGCCCCCAACACCAGCAGTCAACTAGAGCTCAACTGCAGCTGTTTTATTTACATCTGCCCAATTGCTCTATGGCTCACCTCTGTCAACTGTCTACATCTATTTCACTTTTACAAAGGCAAAGAACTTTGCCTTCTGGTACTCTGGCATGGTGCTAGTCAAAGATTAGTCTCTAGAACAGTTGCACAGAATCACCTGGGAGCTTGTTGAAACCCATCACCTTAGAATCAACCCTAGACTTACTGAGTTAGAATCCACATTTTAATTCTACTCCTCAGTGGTTAATATGCACATCAGTGTTAGAGAAGCACTAATTAGAGTTTTAAGTATATTACTAGGATCACAGAAGCTTTGCACATACTTCCTGATTAAGTTGTGCATTCAACTAGAACTACTAACTCAACCTAGAAGATGTTGTTGACCCTACGCCCCCAGAAAGCAAACAAAATAGTTTAATCGTGCAAAAGAGAAAGGAAAGGCTTTAGTTCTGAACTTAAGCTATTCATAAAAAATTTAAGAAGTGATTTTCATTTTTCAAGTTCCCTTCCATACCATCAAATAAGGTTTCCTTTTGTCCACACCTTAACTGTAAATCCTTCATTTTTAACTTTTATAAATTTATCCATTCCATCTAGATAATAGATTTGTTAACTTTTGTTCACTGACAACTAAGGGACATATGCCTCAATAAGTTTTGTAATTGCCATGTGTTTCAGAAATGATATCCTTAAAGAGGAGGTACTATGGTTTAAATTTCACTTATGTTAGAAAAATTTTACGAATATAAGTAAATCCTCTTTGAAATTGCCAAATGGAGTTTGGCTAGTTCTTTTGCAGCTAGCAACAAACACTATAGATTTCTGTCATTATCTATAGTGTTTCTTTGCTAAGTGTAGGTTTGTTTGTTTATGTCTTGCTATTTTTTTTTGAAAGGGGGTCTTAGGAGATGGAAATATGGGATAATGTTACAAAAAAGTAAATTGTACATTATAGGCTTATTCAAAACTTTTAAATGTTCAACAAGTAGGGAGAGCTGATTTGGAGCAGGGAGCTGGAATCTCAAAAGATATTTGCTGAACTGTTTGTTTTCTTGTTGTTGTCTAACCTCAAATAGTTACCAAAAAATAAATTTTCTGGTTTCCTTTAGATTTTATCAGTAACATTTTCACAATATATCTTTGGTATAAAAATAAATCTGGGGTGCCTGGGTGGCTTAGTCGGTTAAGCGTCCAACTTCAGCCCAGGTCATGATCTCGCGGTCTGTGAGTTCGAGCCCTGCGTCGGGCTCTGTGCTGACAGCTCAGAGCCTGGAGCCTGCTTCTGATTCTGTGTCTCCCTCTCTTTCTGCCCCTCCCCTACTCATGCTCTGTCTCTCTCTGTCTCAGAAATAAACATTAAAAAAAAATTTTAATAAATAAAATAAATCTACTATATTATTTCAAATTACACTAATAAACTGGTAGCCATATCATAAAGATACTGAAAGCTATATAAATATGCTTGAAATCAGTACCTACAATCTTTATATACCGTTTTTTCTTCTTTTTGTTTTTCAATAATATTATTGGATTTTCTTATGTAATTTTATCATAAACATAGTACATATTGCTTCATAGTCTTTATAACTGCTTAAAATGCCTTGAGTTGAATCTCATTTATTTATCTATCTATTCACCTACAGGACATTCAAATCATTTCCTAAATATTTCCTATTGTAAACAATGCTTCAAGAGACATATTTGTGCATATTTATTACTTCTACGTGTCAGATTATTTACTTGGTGTCCAAAAATGCTAATGAACATATTATTTTTAAAATAAAAATAATTTAGGTGCACCTGGGTGGCTCAGTCAGTTGGGATTCTCTCTCTCCCTCTCTCTCTGCCCCTCCCCCCTCCCAGTCTCTCAAAAATAAATAAATAAATTTTAAAAATAAATAAAAATAATTTAGGGAGAAGAATTTAACTTTAATTGAAAACTCTAATTGAATAAAGTGTGAATATTTACTAAATCTAACTCCCTCATTCTCAACTCCAAAAATTAAAAAAAAAAAAAAAAAAAAAAAAAAAGGAATTCCAGAAGAAAAACTCAAAAGTAACTATCTGGGTAACTTAAATACACTTGCTTTTTCTGTCAACTACCTGGAAAATTTGAGGTTAATCCCCTTTCTGAATGAACTTTCTTTGCATAAATAGACACAGTCTTAAGGTTAGTCAGTATACTTAAAGCTGTTGGTCCTCCAAGTCCTATTTAGTTCTCCAGATTATTTATTTCAACAAAGAAATATTTTAACCAAGGGGTTAAAGGGTTAGAATTCTAATTCATAAATTTTGTGGGGTTACTACCTAAGAAACTTTCGCTTCAGCCATTAAGTATTCATTCTTAAAGGACCACACTGATATTTCTTTTTTTTTTTTTTATAATTTTTTTTTCAACGTTTATTTATTTTTGGGACAGAGAGAGACAGAGCATGAACGGGGGAGGGGCAGAGAGAGAGGGAGACACAGAATCGGAAACAGGCTCCAGGCTCCAAGCCATCAGCCCAGAGCCTGACGCGGGGCTCGAACTCACGGACCGCGAGATCGTGACCTGGCTGAAGTCGGACGCTTAACCGACTGCGCCACCCAGGCACCCCCACTGATATTTCTTATACCCATTTTATTCTCTGCTACTTGACTTAGATGTTTAAGTTCTGTGTCAAAATCAAAGGCTACTAAAAATTTCTTAGATAAATGATGAGCAAACAGTCTAAAGTTAGAGAAATATTAGTGGATCATGTGGCAGTAGTTATAGTGACAAAGATATTGTCACTACTTTGAAAACCTTAAAAACACTTTACCAAGCTAGATGGTTAATATAAGTGAACACACATTCTGAAGTGCACTGTGACATGGCAACATTCTCTTCTGTGAACATAGAATTTCTGGGCCCCAGAATGCCGTTGACAAATGATAATTAATTTAATTGTGAACAGCTGTTTCCTGAGCCTGGGCCTTTTTAAGTGAGGGGGCTGAACATAATAAACACACTTACCCAGGAAGACGCAAGGAGGATAGGAGTTCAGGGATATGAGAGGTGAATCTTCTGAAAAAATTCAAAATGTGATAAATTTCACTCCCCGTTTCTTCATTTTAAAAGGAACGACACTTGTCTTTATCTCTTGCATTTGATTACTGACGCTCACTGGGAACATTAGCAAAGAATCTATCCAGAATTTAACTGGTTTTTTTTAATAAGGAAAAGAGACACCCCCAAATCATTCTCAAAAAGTATGATGAATTAAGTTATTGCATAAATATTAATAGTGTCTTATTGTGGCAGTTTAGATTGGTGTTAAGTCCTGTGCTTTATTTTTTTTTTCCTATGAAAGTAAATTGTCTTAGAACATCAAGATTAATGATCTCTGACAACTGTAAAAAATATAATTACTGGGAAATGTAAAATTAAAGACAATGGAAGCTGTTGAAGCTAATGTGGTTCTGGGATCAATATGAAGTTAACAGTTATTAGGTCTCAACATATCTTCTGTTGATTCTAATCAAATTTAGCCAGTTAATCACTTTACCTCGTAACAGTCAAACGTGTGCTGCTGACAACAGCCATTTTATAGCCTGAAGTTTAGAGTATGCAGAATTCTTTATTTATTGCTTTTTTTCGTTTCCATTTTGTTTTCATACATATTCTGAACTGTTTTGCAAATTATTTCACTTTTATCTAATCATCCACAATCAGCTATTTTCCATTACCACAAAGGAAAACACTGCTGAAGAGATTTGAGTTAGAAAAGTAAGGTAGTGCTTAACTTAGCCTTTAAGTGAAAATTCAGAGGAATTTATTTTCAGTATTCTTTACATCTTGCCATACTCACACACACACACACACACACACACACACACACACATATATATATATAAAACCTTTGAACAACACAGGTGTGAACTGCGCAGGCTCACTTATCGCGGAAATATAGACCCGTACTGTAAATGTATTTTCTCTTCCTTATGATTTTCTTAATAACACTCTTTTCTCCAACTTACTTTAAGAATATAGTATATAATACATATAACATAAAATGTGTGTTAATCAACTGTTATCATTAAGGCTTCCAGTCAACAGTAGGCTATTATTAAAGTTTTGGGGGAGGCAAAATATATGCAGATTTTCAACTGCATGGGGAGTCAGGGCTCTTGTAGGGTCAGTGTGTGTGTGTGTGTATGTATGTGTATCAGAAGAAAAGGCAATGCACTAATATATGTTGGTGACTTAAGTATGTATCCGCTGACCTAACTTACTGAGTAAATTAAGTGGTTACTTTAGTTTTGATTTAAAAGAAGTCTTGAGAAATCTGTTCAAGAATTTCTTCCTCCCCTCCTCCTCCTCCTCCCTCCTCCTTGCCTTTAACATGGACCAGCTATCAGTTGAATCACTAGCAACCCTATTGAACCATGAGGTGACCATTGGAATGGAAGTTGTGTGCTTAGGATAACAGATAAGGAAAATAAAAGCTTGGATCGCCAATACTATCTTAAAGATATCATAATGTATCCCCAAACTAAGAGAGAAATAAACCATATCAAGCTTAAGTCACTGTTATTTTGTCTTGTTTCATACTGTTATTTTGTAATGTGGAGCTAAACGTGATCCTAACTGATACACAGAGGCAACATGGACATTATGGAATATGCAGAGAGAGCACCACTGAGCTGGCATTCATCCACCACTCCCTCACCAAGACACCAGAGCTAGAACACATTCATGGAGAAACAACAGTTTTAAATGAACTTTTAATATATGATTATAAGATATTATGAATTGGTTTAAAGATTTCCTATCAGGAAAAGATCACCCAGATTATGGTCTATAGTGAAAAACAGAAAACTACATTATAAATTTCTCAACCAAAGGAGCCATAAATACAGTTTTCCTGACAATACTTCTCAATACTCTAATCATGTGTTTGTGGTTTTCTCCCACTATTCACAAAGTAAAAGAGGAGGTTGTGATGTGTACCATTGATAGTGTATGCTCGTAATATTTTATTCTTATACAAATATACTTATTTTAGTTCCAGGAAAATACTTTGTCATACATTCAACATGTTCTTCTTAAATAAAAATAGTTGAATTCCTTTTATAATAATGTGAAAGATAAAGATTATCATAAAAACACACAAATTCATAGCAGCATTATTTGTAATAGCAAAGAGTTGAAAAGAACCTTAAATAGTCTGGCAATAGAATAGAGAATCTGTGGTATGTCCATAGGATGGAACACTATATAGTAATGAAAATGAACAGCTACACACAAACATGTAGATGAACTCACAAATACTGTAAAAGAAGCCAGATATAACAGAGTACATGCCATATGAGTCCATTTATGTAAAGTTCAAAAGTAGGAAAAATTTATCCCCCATGTTAGTAGTTAGGATGGTGATTTCCTTCAGGGGAACCAGTGATTAGGAGGAGGCAAGGTGAGGCTTCCAGGGAACTGATAATTCTTCATTCTATACTCACTTTATAAAAGTCATAAGTTTACCTTGTAAAAAGTCACCTAACTATAAATTTATAATTTTGTACCTTCACATATATAAGATACACTTAAATAAAAATTTATTTGGATAAAAGCAAACTGAAATAAACACCACCTGATTCATATTTTCCCATCCTTCTTCCTGAATCCAAATAACAAGTTAGAACATTCAACATCTTACCCTGTAGCCAGCACCAGGATTTTAAGTGACTCAATGATCACCTCTTCTCCATCCTTTGTTTTTTCCTGGATAGTCTCATTTTTAATAGGAATCACCTGGTCCCTATGAATTATCTTTGTATCATCTCAAACTTCTCCAGTATCACATTTGGAGGATTATTTGGGGGGTAGGGGATGGTCTCAAATTCTAGATTTCTCTCCATCTGGTTTCTCTTTTATCCATTTCTTCAACTTTTTCCCATTGGCAGACAGGGACTTGATCCTAGTCAGTGACAGCCCAAAACATATAGGCCCAATGAGTGGTGACATACTCTAGCTATGACTGATCAGTGACTCATCCACTCTCCTACTAGGTTATTATATTTGGAGCTTTCACTTTAGATAAGCTCATCTAGAGGGGTTGAAAAAAATCTGCTAGAGCCCTGACTTTTAAAATTATTATTATTACTATTACTACTATTATTATATTTGTTGTTATTATTATTATTATTACTATTATTATTATTATTACAATAAATGTTTTCTGGATCCTTGCCATGCTTTTAATAATTGAAAACAGAGCTCTAAAAGCCTCCATAGCCAGTCCCAGAGGACTCTGTAGTCAGAAGGACATAACCATGGCGCCTGGGTGGCTCAGTCAGTTAAGCATCTGACTTGGGCTCAGGTCATGATCTCGCCGTTCCTGGGTTCGAGCCCTGTTGTCGGGCTCTGTGCTGACAGCTCAGAGCCTGGAATCTGCTTCGGATTCTGTGTCTCCCTCTGTCTCTGTCCCTCCCCTGCTTTTGTTCTCTCTCTCTCTCTCAAAAATAAATAAAACATTTTTTAAAAAAAGGAAGAAGAAGAAGGATATAAGCTAATCCACGGCAGCATCTCTTGGGAGCCTCAAGAGGCCTATTGACACTGCCTTGGTTCTAGGAAGGCCTGACCAACAGTGTCACAACTACACCATCTCTTCTTCAGGGAATGAGGAGGGGACTTTGGCCTCTTACCAGGGTTATTCTTATCCTTATATATCCTTAATTCTTCTGTTGATAAAATAAATGACAAAGCAAAGATGCAGTTGATAATGGTTGCCACTGTGGCATGGAGAGTAGTTTGCCAACCTTTCTTAACTTTGTAATCCTTTATGCAAGTATATTCAGGTAGGAGGGGCTGATCTTATTGAGTTCAGGGCAGGAGAGGAGACTTACCACCTAAGCTGCTACCCAACCTTCAACAGCTTCTAAGTGGGCTCTGCTGGGTCACAGAAACACACTGCCCTGAGTCTTTGTCCTCCTAAAATGGTGTAGTTCACAGGCCACTGGAAGAGCAGCTTCCCAAATCCAGTCCTCCAGTGAAGGCCAGACTGGTTGTATAATAATCACTTGTGGAGTCGGTCAACATTCAGACTGCCAGGCCTGATTAAATTTAGTGGTGGGTCCTGGGAATCTGTATTTAACAAGGCCCCCAGGTAATTCTGATGCACAGACCAGTTTGGGAACCATGGGAATGGCCTGAACAAAAACCTACATCCATGTTTCTGAAAGTAAAGACCAAGGACTATCTGCATCAGAGTCACCTGCATGTCTGGAGAGTGCATATTAGGACACAGAAGGTTACCCTGAGAAATGGCATGTGGGGGCGACTTTAGTTGAATTGAACAAGGGTTCAGGCCTTCACTGTATTGAAAGCCAAATACTATTGGATCTGGCAACATTTGCATGTGGATCAAAGTTCCTATACAGTTTCTCTGACAGTTTCTGAACTTAGGGCAAGGCCAATTCCCTTCTGGGAGACCCACCAATGTCTTTGCTTTATTTGCTCACTCCATTTTTTTCCCTCCTCTTCCCCCATCCAAGAATCCTTGATCTAGGCTTATGGTTAGAAAAATTGGCTGAGACTGATTCATGTTCTTCCAAATCTCTCATTCTTGGATCTCTGTCAAAAAGTAAAGTGCTTTGTATTCTGTGATCTGCTGAGACCTCCCTTTCCCAAGACATGAAGTTGGAAAACTCTAGCTTAAGGTAGAGAAAGGGTCTCAGGGTACCAGCAAAGGCAGAGGGAATATACACTGGTTCCAGTAACTTTCTGTTTCTTGAGCTAGTGTTAGGCACACAGGTATGTTCAGTTTAAAAAGACACATTGATTTGTGCATCAGTACACTTATGATTCATACACTTTTCTGTATGTAAATTATAATTCAATGAAATTTACAATAAAAATTTGCTGATATCTCAAAATATTATTGTGGCCACAGGTAGATTGGTTGATCAGTAGAGGCAAAGATAGAGATACAGGTATATTTTGAATAAAAATTGTTAATGGAAACTGTTTCAGTATTTTAAGTATGTTGTTTTTAATTTAATTTAAATTCTTCAATTTATCATATCCTTAAAATTGTCAAACGCTTTATTTTTTTAATGCTTTTTTTTAAAGAGATAGCAAGAGAGCAGAGGAGGGGCAGAGAGAGAGAAGGGGAGAGAGAGACAATCCTGAGCAGCCTTCACACTATTAGCACAGAGCCAGACACAGGGCTCGATCCCATGAACCGTGAGATCATGATCTAAACCGAAATCAAGAGTCAGACACTTAACCAACTGAGCCACTCAGGCACCCCTGTCAAACACCCGAAAACTTAAAAAAAAATTCTTAAAGTTCTGTTCTAAATGAGGACAATAATTAACAGCAAAACAATTTCCCAATCTTGTTACCTGATGATGACCTTTTGAGGGCGCTGCTCCAGCAGTGAATTTTGAGCATATTATCTTTCTTGTAACTTTATAATTTTGGAGTTCATTTGCACAGGAATATTTTCCATCTGTGGATATATCTGCACACACTTGCTGGAGCCGATGGAAAACTTCAAAGAACTTCTAAGAAACAATGGTTTTCAGAGAGCCCTGCAAAGTCAGAGCTCTGTAAGTATTTACATAAGAAGCCACTTAATGTCTGTTTGACTGATGGGAACTTAAATTGCAATAGGGCAGCTGCTGAATAGAAAGTAAAGTGTTTTTAGAGATGAAAGAGACAGTACTCCTGTCTGCCCTCTCCCAAGGGTCAGCGTTATACAACATTCATGCCAAAGAATCACATGAGGTCCTCCTGAATGGCATTTTCAAGGCCGGCTAAGAGAAATTGGAAGCAGGCAGAAATGTCTCTGGTGCCCAATTTCATTCTCAGATCCCCTAGTTCCCCTACCCCCTCCTTTTTCCCACCCCACTTTACCCCCAACCACACACACCATTTAGCTTATTAATCTTTTTCCCTTTCCTCCTCTCAGCTGGATGACATTAAATTCAATCTTTTCATCAAATACACATAAAACAGCGACTCCAAAGGATTAACTGGTAATTAGTGGTACCTGAAGACAGTTTAACATGTTCCCTGTGTCCTTTCCTTTCTAAACGGGGAATTCTGGAAAGAGAGTTTTCAGACAGGTGATAGGATGGATATTTCTGGCCAGAAAGGCATCTCTGCCTCACCTCAGTGTTGTACTTAGAGTCATTTTACCCCACAAAGCCATCCATCCCTTGTTCTTATCAGTTTGCATGAATGCCAGTTTGGGGACAGCATTCCTTTGTCATGTTCTTTGCTAGAAGGCTCAGTGAGGTGACTTCTTGTGGCAGTGGCTTCTAGGTTAGATGGTAAGAAACGTACCCTGCAGGCTCTCACCACCTCCTCTGCTAACAAGGGAATTTTCAAAGGTTTAGCATACTCCCTCTCTCCTCCTAGACCAGGCTGCTGTCTCCTGCTCTAAGTGCACGTGAACACTATGACTGAGTGAGCTCTGTGCCCCAAACCACATCCATATGGCCCTTCAACATAGTCCTGCCTACTGCCTAGAGCAGTAGGTGCTTAGCTTCTATGTACCTCCATTTCCTCATCTATAAACTGGGAAGAGCAACAGTGCCTATCTTATGGCATTATTATGAAGATTACATAAGTTAAAACAGGAAAAGCGCTTAAGCACGGCACCCCGTAAACAATACTCAATATGGGTTAGCTGTTTAAGCACCCAAAACCATTCTTTTCAGGGGGTTCCCCACATGATAGAGGTGAGAACTCCTAGTAGCCTCTTATTAGTATTTTGTATTAGGTCTGCTTCAAGTAGTCCTCTACTCAAATGCTATTCATCAAGGTGGCACAGCAATCAATCATTAGTACTCACAGCATGCCAGGCACGTTTACATCACTGCCTCCTTTAATCCTCATGACAGTCCTCTGAGGTAGGGGCTGTTGTTCTTCCCATTTTACAGATGACAAACTAGGTACAAGGAGGTTTACTAAATGCCCAAGTTTCCACAGCTACTAAATGGCAGGAGTGGGATTAGAATACAGGCAATCTAGCCCCAAGGTCTGTGTTAGCCACTGTACTTTGCCATATAGTGCACCGCCTACCATTGCGTAGGGCCAGAAGAGGCAAACACACCTGGTGGTCAGAGACCTGGTCTAGCTGTAACAGGCCCACCTCCAGCTTTAATCCAAGCTTGTGTTCAAATGATGGCCCAAACAGAGTTTGCCTTGCCATGCAGAAAAATCTCTCAAGTGAAAAAAGTTCCCTCTGGTAGTAGCTGTCTTCCAGATACAGGGCCCTCTCTAATGTAAGTTTCCCTTCTCTTCTGTTTTCAGAGTTTCCCCTATGTCTGCAATTTCTCAAAATAGTTTTATGCCAAAGAGACATATTTGGGGGCAGCGTATTCTGCTACTCTTCACACTTAATGTATACTAAGAATTGGGCTAAGCGGTTTACATCGATTCCCTCATTTAATTTTCACAAAAACTCTATGAGATAAGCATTGTGACTCTCCCATTTTATAGAAGGGACTCAGAGAGGTTAAGTAACTTGCCAGAAGTCACACAGCCAGCACCCTGTGGAGTTGTTATGGGGATTAAATGAGATAATGTATATAAGCAAGCACTTAGAATAGAGCCTTGTGTTGTCCCCAGATTGTTGATGAATATTAGTAGGATTCTTTATCTCACTCACTTAGGTGAGACCATTCTGATTTAGTCAATGTGGAAAGAGATCTTCACCATCTAGAACAGCCACACTAGTTACCAGCTTAGCAGGAAGATTTTTAAATCAGCTGCCTATGAAAAATATACAGATTCATCAAATATTCATCATATTAATTCTCAGATCATCTTCTATATATGCTTCATATGTATTTCATATATATATATGTTTCATGTACATATGTTTCAGTGTTCACAGAACCTATTTTTCACTGTATATGCAAATTTTATGTTTGTAAGTGAAAATGTTAATACATTAAATGATTAACCCTTAAACAAAAGGTTTTCTAAAGGATTTCTCAGCACTGATGTGCTCTGAAATTGCAGAATCTTTTCAAGACCTGATGTCCAAAGAGGGTCTTCTAATTCCCCATTAGAAATAAATACAATACTTATTGTTGTAGCTCTGATATGTCACCCGTTCCTCTCCAAATGTAAGATCTCTGATGCATAGTGTATGTCTGTAAAATGACGACTGCCAACAGAAAGGAGCTGTTGCTCTCCTTGAGGTAGTTTTCTTCTCTTTGCTTCCTATTTCTGAACTGTACAGCTTCGTAAATAATTTTGTGTGCTGAAGGAAAAGAAAGTGTTTTTCATAAACTCATTATCCAGGCCTGTTTATGGCTGTTGGAAGGACGAGGTCTTCCTTCCCCTATTGTGTAAGGGCAGTGCAGACTTGACTGTACAAAACGTGTTTTGTAAATGTTGTTGCTGTTCACCTGCAAATAAAGTTGCTTTCCCTTTAAAAAAAAAAAAAAAGGCGGGCTGAAGGGCGTGCATCTCGGGCCTGCAACACCTGACTTGCTCCCAAGTTTGACTTCCTGGCCCTGACCAGGCCTTTCCTGGGGAGGTGGCGCCAATGGGGGCCGGGGCTCAGCTCCCAGTTCCTGTGGCTCAGCTGAGAAGCCGGAGCGGCACAGCAGAACCGCTTCTCCCGAGGAGCTGCTTAGCGGGAGCTGGAGCTGGAACTCCCTGGGGCAAGGGCCCTGGCTGACGGGCAGCGTCTTCTCCAGGCCGAGGTGAAATACATATATTTTACCACCACCTGCCCCTACTGATAATATATAATGGAAATGAGCTACTACATAGTAAGTGTCATGAAGAACGATGTCTGGTTAAGAGTTTGCTGGTACGATTCCCCTTAGACCACCTACGGTAGTAAATACGAAGCCCAGGGCTCATAGTATAGCAGGTGATCATTTAATATTGCCTCTGTAAAGAGTGGCAAGTCACCTGAAAACTTTTACTCCAGTAGGGATAGCAATAATTATGGTGGCTGACGTAAAATATGCTCGTGTGTCAATGTCCGTTCCCACAGTGAACATATGATGGGCTTACACAATGAAACCTGAGAAACCAATGGATATTATTGTTCAGACTATTCCTATATAGCCGAAGGGCCCCTTTTTGCCTGAATAATAAGTGACAATGTGTGAAATTATTCCGAAGCCTGGTAAAATTAGAATATAGGCTTCTGGATGTCCAAAAAATCAGAATAAGTGCTGATTTAAGATAGGATCTCCTCCCCTAGCAGGGTCTAAGAAGGTGGTATTTAGGTTTTGGTCTGTCATTAACATTGTAATTCCAGCAGCTAGTACTGGTAGTAATGAGTAACAAGACAGCAGTATTTAGGACAGATCAGACAAATAAGGGTGTCTGATATTGACATATGGGGGTTTTATGTTAATAATTGTAGTAATAAAGTTTTAATAGCACCTAAAATTGAAGAAACACTTGCAAAGTGTAAGGAAAAATGGTTAGGTCCACGGATGCTCCTGAATGGGCTTGTTTGCCAGCTAGAGGAGGGTATGTGATTCATCCAGTTCCTGCACCAGCCTCTACAATTGATGATGTGAGTAGAAGTAGGAAGGATGGGGGAAGAAGTCAGAAGCTTATATTATTTATCCGAGGGAATGCTGTATCTGGTGTCCAGTTATTAATGGCACCAATCAATTTCCAAAGCCTCCGATTATGATTGGTATTACCATAAAGAAACTATTACAAATGCATGGGCAGTGACAATTATGTTGTAGATCTGATTGTCTCCTAGTAGGGTGGCAGGTTGGCCAAGTTCGGCTCAAATTAGAAAGCCAAAGGCAGTTCCTACTATGCCAACTCAGGCACCGAATAGGAGGTAGAGAGTGCCAATATCTTTGTGGTTAGTAGAAAATTACCAGCGGCTTATGAACCTACGTAAAATGGCTGACTAAAGGATTAGACTATAAATCTAAGAACAGAAGTTCAAGCCCTCTTTTTACCAAGTTCTGCAGTGAAATATCATATTGAATTGCAAATTCAAAGAAGCAGCTTCAAACGCTGCCAGGGCTTCTCCCGCCTTTTTTTCCCCTAGACTGGCGGCTGGAGAAGTAGATTGAAGCTAGTTGATTAGGGTATTTAACTGTTACCTAAAATTTCATGAGATGGAGGCCCACCAATCTAGTAAGGGCTTAGCTTAATTAAAGTGTTTGATTTGCAATCATTTGATGGAAGATACATTCTTGCAGTACTTAGGGTTGGGTGTGCAGGAGTTAAATAGATGTGATTTACTTAGGACTTTGAAGGCTCTTGGTCTGTTGTAACCTAAACTCCTAGTCCAAGATGAATAATATTGGTGTGAGTAGAAGTAATATGGTTGAAGTTATGATGAAAGGGAGCAAGAGAATTATTTTTTTTTGTATCTTCAAATTGTCATTTTATTTTTATGCTGTTTGTTGAAGAAGATATAGTTAGTACTGTGTCATATGTCAGTCATATATAAAAGCATAGGTTGAGGAGTGCTATAATGGCTAGTAGCATGGGTATATTGATTATTTAATTTTTTTGTTAGTTCTTGAATGATTATTCATTTTGGGGTAAATCCTGAAAGTGGTGGAAGGCCTCCTAGGGACAGTATTAATACTAGGATAAGTGAGGTGGTTAAGGGTGTTTTGTTTCATGTTTGTGATAGGAATAGTGTTGTTGTGGCCGAGCTGTGTATAAATAATATGAAGGTGGTGAGTGTTATGAAGATTATAAATTGTTAGGTTTAGGATTGTTATTGTAGGATTATAGAGTATGATAGCTGTTACTCAACCTATGTTGGCGATTGAGGAGTATGCTAAGATTTTTCGCAGCTGTGTTTGGTTAAATCCTCCTCATCCTCCAATTAGGACTGATATGATAGCTATTGTTAGGAGTAAATTGGGGTTGATGGTAGATGAAATTTGGTAGAGGATAGACTGTAGTACGATTTTTTGTCATGTTAATAGGATTAGGCCTGAGAATAGGGAGATTCCTTGTGTGACCTCAGGAACTCAAAAATGAAATGGAGCCAAGCCCAGTTTTATTGTCAGAGCAGTGGTTATTATGATAGATGCAGTGGGGTCAAGATTTTTTGATACTGTTCATTGTCCTAAATATAATCGGTTAATAGTGATTTCTATTATTAGGAGCATGGATGCAGTTGCTTGTGTTAGGAAATATTTTGTGGATGCTTCCATAACTCGTGGGTTAAATTTTTTTCATGAGAATAGGAATAATAGCCAGTATGTTTATTTCGAAGCCAATTCAGATTATCAGGCAGTGAGAGCTTGCTGTCACGATTATGCTTCCCGAAATGACTGTTGATATAATATTAATGAGAATAGGGGATTTAATTAGTGCGGGAAGGATATAAACCAACATTTTTGGGGTATGGGCCCGATAGCTTACTTAGCTGGCCTTACTGTAGAATATGGTGTAATATGGTAGCACAAAGATTTTTGAATTCTTAGTATTAGGTTCGAGTCCTATAATTCTAAAAATAAGAGGATTTGCACCTCTGTTATTTACTCTATCAAAGTAACTCTTTTATCTTTTCTTATGTTTGGGTTGGAATACTTGCTGTGATAATGAGTAAAGATACATGTCATGTGCATAGGGCTAGAGTGAGAAGTTTTTTCATAGGAGATGTATGAGTTGGTCATATTGGAATCACGGGTAGGATGCTCAAATTCATAGGAAGGTGACTGTTAGAAGTAAGGTTTTGACAGTGAAGTTAACGGTATATAGTTCTGGTATATATGGCTTATGGAATGCTCCAAAGAATAAGGTTATGAGGATACTTATGATAATAATGTTGGCATATTCTGCTAGGAAGAATAGGGCAAAAAGGACCTGAAGTGTATTCAGTGTTGAATCCAGAAACAAGTTCTGATTCTCCTTTTGTCAGATCAAATGGAGCTTGATCAGTTTCTGCTAATGTTGAAATGAATCATATTATGGCTAGGGGTCATGTGGGAAGAACTAATTATATGTGTTCTTGGGTGATAATTAATGCCATTAGTATGAAGGACCCATTCATTAGTAATACTGATAGGAGAATAATGGCTAGTGTGACTTCGTATAAGATTGTTTAGGCGACAGTTCATAGGGCTCCAATTAAAGAGTATTTTGAATTCGAGGCCCATCCTGATCATAGGATTGAGTAAACAGAGAGGCTTGATATAGCTAGTATAAATAGTACTTCTAAGTTTATGTAAGTGAGTATGGTATAGGTAGGGGGATTCATATGGTTAGGCCTAGTGAGAGGACTAGAATGGGTGCTATAATGAATATAGATATAGAGGATGTGAGGGGTCGAAGGGGTTCTTTAGTGAAGAGTTTA
The DNA here is from genome assembly GCF_018350175.1 of Felis catus. Classification (NCBI taxonomy): domain Eukaryota; kingdom Metazoa; phylum Chordata; class Mammalia; order Carnivora; family Felidae; genus Felis; species Felis catus. Next base: position 58,779,634 of record NC_058374.1, on the reverse strand, counting down.
TGGCGTCTGCAATGGGTTGAAGCAGATCATATGGTCCTACAATGTTTGGTCCTTTACAAAGTTGTATATATCCTAGTACTTTACGTTCAACTAATGTTACGAAAGCTGCGCCAAGGAGAATTGAAATGATTAATGAAAGAATATTAATTGTAAACATGTTGTTAGGGAGAGGAGTTGAACCTCTGATAAAGATTTACATTTTATGCAATTACGGGTCTCTGCCACCCTAATGAACCCAAACTCTCGGGCAATGTAAATTGGTAAACTGTTTAGATTGAGATTATATCATCTATTGTGTTGAAAGCGCTTTACTAAAATAGGCCTCATTTTTCTTGCCCTTTTGTACTGGGAGAAATTATTTAATAGATAGTAACCAGCCTGGATTGTTCCAATCTGAACTCAGATCATGTAGGACTTGAATTGTTGAACAAACGAAACTTTGATAGCTGCTGCACCATCAGGATATTCTGATCAAACATGGAAGTTGTAAACCCTATTGTCAACATGGACTCTAAAATAGGATTGCGTTGTTATCCCTGGGGTAACTTGTTCCGTTGATCAAGTTTTTGGATCAATATGTGATGTCGTACTTTTGACTAGTAAGTCTAGATCTAAATCACTTGGAGCTTATTTTGTTCTCCGAAGTCACCCCAACCTAAATTGTTGGCCCATGTGGAGATTTGTTTACCCTGTTGGTTGTGTTGGTATAGTCTCTTAATTAAAGCTCCACAGGGTCTTCTCTTCTTATCGCCGTATTCCCACCTCTTCACGGAAGGTCATTTTCACGGATGGGAAGTAAGAGACAGTAAAACCCTTGTGTGGCTGTTCATACAGGTCCCTATTTAGGGAACAAGTGATTATGCTACCTTTGCACCTTCAGGGTACCGTGGCCATTTAACGTATGTCACTGGGCAGGCAGTGCCTCTAATACTAGAAATGCTAGAGGTGGTGTTTTTGGTAAACAGGCGGGGTTTGTGTTTGTGGAGTTCCTTTTACTTCTTTTAATCTTTCCTTGATTGCACACCTGTGTTGGGTCAACAATTGGTTTGATATTTAGTTTATAGTTAGGTTGTTTATATCTTATTGTTAACCATCAGTGGCTGTCCGCTCTGATATAAGCTTATGCAAGGAGAAATATTTCTTGTTACTCATGCTAGCATTATAGCTTCTATTATTAAATAGATTAACTCAGTATTAAGTATTAGGAGTTGGTTGCATATTTTTGGTATTAAGGTGTTTTAATTGTTGAGCTTGAATGCTTTCTTAATTGATAGCTACTTTTAGGCCAACTATGGTTATGTTTATGCTTACTCTCTAAAAAAGGCTGTAGCCTAGTTCTAAAGAGCTGTACCTTCTTATATTTTAAACTTACATTACAATTTTTGGGTTTTTAGGTAGGTTTAAAGTTGAACTAAAATTCTATTCTGGGTAACCAGCTATCACCAGGCTCGTTAGGCTTTTCACCTCTACCTATAAATCTGCTCACTATTTTGCAACATAGGTGAGTTCATCCTGTAAAGATTGTTCATAGGTAGCTCATCTGGTTTCGGGGGGCCTATCTTAAGTTCTGTTAGGTTATTCTAGCTAATTCACTATGCAAAAGATACAAGGGGTAATCTTTACTGTTAGGGCTTTTAATTTTTCTTTCATCTTTCCCTTATGGTACTTTCTCTATAGTGCCAAATTAAATTTCTATCTCCTATACTTTTAAGAATTAACTAAATGTTTTGATTTATTGTTTTATGTTAATTGAATTTATGTTGGTTTGGGCTAATTTTGGCTCAATATGGTCAGTTTGATATGAAATCTTCTGAGTATAAGCCAGATGCTTTGTTTAAGCTACATCTTGTTTTATCCAAGCACATTTTCCGGTATGCCTACCTTGTTACAACTTGTCTCCTCTTGTGTTTTTTATAGTCTGAATAGGTTATCTTTAGATTTTTGTCACTTGAGGAGGGTAACAGGCAGTGTGTGCGTGCTTCATGGTCCAATTCAATCGAGCTCTCTATTCTCAATTTATTACTAAATCCTCCTTGGGTTCTTAATTTCATAAGGGCTTTCATGGAAATATGTTTTAATATAGAAAATGTAGCCCATTACTTTCCACCTCATAGGTTACACCTTGACCTAACTTTTTTTATGTTACTTGTGCTTACTTTTCTTCCTTTTTGGGGTTTGCTGAAGATGGCAGTATATAGACTGGTTTAGCAAGGGGTGGTGAGGTATATCAGGGTTTATTGATTATAGAACAGTCTCCTCCAGAGGATATAAAACACCGCCAAGTCCTTTGAGTTTTAAGCTGTTGCTAGTAGATCTCTGGAGGATAGATTTGTTTAGCTAGCTAAGTTTAGGGCTGAGCATAGTGGGATAGCTAATCCCCGTTTGGGTCTTAGCTATCATGTGGTCAGAGGTGTTAAAGTTACTTTGGTGTTATATTTTTATGTTAACTGCAGCTTTTTACAGCCTAGTTAAAATTTAATTTTAGCATGAGGCTCCTCTTTAACATACTTTACGCCATAGGTCTATTAGGTCAGGTTAATTGTATGACCGTTGTGGCTGGCACGAAATTTACCAACCCTAATTTAATATGGTTTAGTCAAACTGTTATTCATGGCTTAATTTTTATCACTGCTGTCCTGTGGGAGTGTGGATAAGCAAGGTGTCATGAGCTATGTTGTTGTGTGCTTGATATCGGCTCCTTTAAATCATTAATGACTTAGAGGGCATTTTCACCATGGTGCAGAGGCTTGCAGGTGTAATCCTATTAATAACTAATGGAAAGGCTAGGACCAAACCTTTGTGTTTATGGAGTCTGGCGACTCATGTAGGCATTTTCAGTGCCTTGCTTTCTTATTTAAACTACATTGACAGAGGTATGTTGGATTAGTTGATTGATTTATAGTATTAGTTGTGAGAGAATATTGCTCAATAGGGACGAATTAGAGCTCAGGACTGCATATCCATAAATAGCTGTGAGTCGAGGTGTCACACTGATATTTATGGCTAATGTTTAATTGGGATTTTTTGGTGTATCTATAAGGATTTGTACTCAGGCCTTATGTTTAGATGCGAATTTAGTCTTGTTTTTGGAGTTTGGTATATAATAATAAATACATATATCTATCATGAGGTTACGGGGGTAAAAGGGGTTGGTTAAGCTACTTATCTGTTGGATAAAGACATGTGTACTTGTATATATGTACATGTGCATGTATGTGTACCTGTGGGTGTGCGTGTATGTGTGTGCATCCCTGTTGAAGCATTGAGTTAAAGTATATGTCCTGTAACCATTGACTGAATTCCACCTTATCTGTGTGATGTGAAGACATAGCATAGTAAATAAGCCCAGCCACAAGTTATTTGACTGCGTCAAGACCTTTACGGTCATAGCTAAGTCATAGCAAGTTCCTCCCCTAAAATTTAAAAAATACCAAATGCATGACACCACAGTTATATGTGATCATGGGCTGATTAGTCATTAGTCCATCAAGATGTCCTATCTGAGGTAGTTGTAGGATTGGAGTAAAGAATTGAAATGGCCCCAAAGTAAGAACCAGTTGCCAGGTTTAGTTCCAGTATAGAAACCCCCCCATGTTGGAATGGCCCCGGGGTGAGAAGAGGTACACATTCAAGCAAGGGTTGCTGGTTTCTCGAGGCCAGGTGGTTAAACTCTTGCAGACAGTTGAGGTCCATTGAAGACCATCCATGAAATCAGTTAATGCACGATTATACACAATATGTCTTATGTAATATTAATAGATTTATTGTATATGTTTAATATCCATGGGGAATATCAGTTAATGCACGATTATGCATAGTATATCTTATATACTATAATAGATTTATTGTACATGCTTAGGTCCACATGGCCATAAGGTTTGTTTGCAGACCATGGTGAAATGAGGACATACTGGGCAAGCACAGTAAAAAAGTATGCAATATATGAATTATGAAAGTTCTGGTGTCAATTTCTGGTATTGCAAGGAATAACTTAAATAGAATTTTAGCTGTGGGTGCTGATGGTGGGGCTGCTGCTTCTTCCTTGAAGTCTTAGGGAGGGCAGATATTCTCCTTTTTTGGTTTAGAAGACCAAGGTATTTTATATACTACAAAGACTCTTCATTTTAAAAGATGGTTTTCAATAACACCGGAAACAGGTATGAAGATTAGGAGGTTAGAGAAGTATAGGATGGAGGCTAATTGACCAATGGTGATGAAAGGATATTCTACTGTTTGACATCCAATTCATGTTAGGGTTAGTAGGTCTGCTACTAAAAATCAGAATAGGCATTTGCTAAGTGGTCAGAATATTGTTCCTTGTTGTTTTGAAGTGTGGAGTAGGGGGATGATTGCTAGGATTAGGATAGAGAGAATTAGGGCTAAGACCCCTCCCAGTTTATTGGGCATGGATGGGAGGATTGCATATATTAATAAGAAATACCATTCAGGCTTAATGGGTGGTGGTGTGTTTATGGGATTGGCAGGGGTGTAGTTGTCTGGGTCTCCTAAAGGTCGGGTGAAAATAGGACAAGTAATATTAGTATTAGAATGAGGAATAAAAGGCCTAGGATGTCTTTGATTGTGTAGTATGGGTGGAATGGGATTTTATCTGAATCAGATATTATTCCTGAGGGGTTGTTGGATTCTGCTTCATGTAAGAATAAAAGGTGGACTGTTGCTAAGGCTGAGATGATAAATGGGACAATAAAGTGGAAAGCAAAGAATTGTGTTAAGATGGCTTTGTCTACTGAGAATCCCCCTCAGATTCATTCTACTAAGTTAGTTCCAATATAGGGGATTGCTGATAGGAGGTTCGTGATGACATTAGCCCCCCAGAAGGATATTTGGTCTCATGGTAAATGTAACCTATGAAGGCTATAGCCATGATTGTAAATAGCAGTGCAATTCTGATGTTTCGTGTTTCTGAGAAGGTGTAAGAGTATATGCCTCGACCTATATGTATAAATAAGCAGATGAAAAATGTAGAAGTTCTGTTAGCATGTGTATATCAGATAATCCAGCCATAGTTGACGTCACGGCAAATGTGAGTTACTGATGAGAAGGGGGTTGCTGTGTCTGTTGTATAGTGCATGGCTAGGAATAGGCCTGTTAGCATTTGTAGAATTAGGCAGACTCCTAGTAAGGAGCTGAAGTTTCACCATGCTGAAATGTTGGATGGAGCTGGAAGGCTGATGAATGATAAGTTGATGATTTTGATGAGTGGGTGAGATTTTCGGATGTTGGTCATTAAATGCTTACAGTTGAAATTCAACGGTGGTTTTTCATATCATTGGTCATGGATAGATTCCATGTGGGAATAATGATGATGTACATTGTATTTATTCTAAGTGCTATTTTTGTGATTAGCTTTGTTAGTTTTTCTTCAAAGCCTTCTCCAATTTTTATGGTGGGTTTGGATTGATTGTGGCTGGTGGTGTTGGTTGTGGAATTGTATTGAAATTTGGGGGTTCTTTCTTAGGTTTAATGGTCTTTTAATTTACTTGGGGGGCATGCTTCTGGTATTTGGTTATACTATGGCTATGGCTACTGAACAGTATCCTGAGGTTTGAGCATCTAATAAGACTGTGTTAGGAATATTTATTATGGAGGTGTTACAGAATTATTAACAGCTTGTTATATTCTGAAAGAGGATGAGATTGAGGTGGTGTTTAAGTTTAATGGTGCAGGTGATTGAGTTATTTATGATACAGATGATTCAGGATTTTTTAGTGAGGAAACCTAGGAATTACAGCTTTATATAGCTATGGAACTTGATTAGTTATTGTCACTGGTTCGTCCTTCCTTACTGGTATTCTAGTAATTGTGGAGGTTACTTGTGGAAATTAAGTAGGAATAGGCCGAGAGTTAGGGTGATCATGAGAGAGAGGAAATATAATTTAATTAATCCTTTGTGGTTAGACATAGTAGTTGTTGTTTTTATCTGAAAATAGGAGATGGATTTTGGTAATATATTTTCTAATCAGATTATTTCTAGTAGCATTGAATCAGATTCTATTGGTGGGATGCGGTACATAATGATTGGGAAGTATCCTACAAATTAGAGAATTTGAAGAGGCTTGAAGTATGTTTAAATTGTAGGTTTTTAGTTGCTAAGTTCTAATGCCATAATGAAACCTATAATAGTCATAGCAAGGGCAGTTAATTTCAGATAATGAGGCATAGTTATCTGTGGAATTGTTGTCGGGGGATATTATAAGAAATTAGATACCCCACAAAAGTACTTCGGATTAAAAGATGTTTGATAGAGTTTATTGGAGGAGATTATTTTTGTTGATTAAAATTAAGGAGTTGAAACAATACTGTCCTAGAAGTGCGAAGAATATGATTTGGGAACTGTAGGTGGCTGTTAGGGATGTGGCGATGAGAGTTATTATTAGGGCTCAGGTTATGGCATTTGATGTGTTGGTGGTCTCAATGATTAAGTCTTTAGAGTAAAAGCCTGTTAGGAAGGGTATTCCTGTGAGTGTGAGGCTTCTGACAATGAGGGGGATGTAGTGGTGAATGGTATTGTTTTATATAAGCCACCTATTTTTTGAATGTCTTGTTCATCATTTAGGCTGTGAATAATTGATCCAGAGCATATGGACAGCATAGCTTTGAAAAATGCATGTGTGCAAATGTGTAGGAATGCAAGGTAGGGTTGGTTAATGCCGATTGTTACTATCATGAGTCCAAGTTGACTTCCGGTGGAGGAGGCAACGATTTTTTTGATATCATTTTGTGTAAGGACAATGATAGCTGTGATAGGGTTGTGATAGCTTCACAGTGGTGAAGTCCCCCTTTGGAGTCTTTGTGTTTGAGGTTAAAGTAGTGCAAAGACTTTGTCCAGGTATAAGTTAGTGGGCCTCAGCAGGAATGCTACTGTTAGGTGGGAGATAAACATGAAAATTCTGGCACCCTAGTGTTTCTGGCATATGTGGCTTCTGGAAGAAAGTGCATGGGAAAACCACGTTTTAGAGTTCGTACACAAAAGGCCTGAAATCAGACACACACAGAACCACATGTGACTGTCACAGTCATTCCATTACTGATTTGAGACTTGGATATCCTGCTGTCTGTAGCCAACGTAAGGATCTGTTTTACTTTGCAAGAGCAGCTTTTATCACCTTGCTTTGGGGCAGAGGAGTGAGGACACATTTTGAGATGGAGAGGGGGAGTGGAATAGGAATAATAGGGATTACTGAGTGTCTTCTTAATATCCTTAACTGGTCCTGTGGCTCCCTGGCTCTTCTAGATGCTTCTTATTTAACTGCCTTTAAGTGATGCCTCCTTGTCTGTACAGTTGTGCTGTGACACTTCTGTTGATATTGTGAATATCCTTAAAACCTTCGGTTAACTACTTGATATCCAGTATGTTTCAATGACTGTAGCTGATTTTATGCCTTTAAATGATCACTCTCTTTGTTTTCATACACATCGGTTTCAATTTTTTCACCTTTGGGGCAAATTAAAAACTTGGCTCTTTTCATTTGAAAATGCATACTGGCCTGCAGGCTGCACGGAGCAGCCAGTGCTGTCCAAGACACTTTAAGTTAATAGCATCAGGACAAGATGCATTTATAAATGAAATAATAATGGGCAAAAGTTCAATATTAAGGTCCCATTTTAAAATTTGACTTTAATAGTATTAAATAACATATACACATTTTCATGGTCATTTCTTTCTTCCAAGACTTCATTTCTAGATTTTCACAGATTCCCCCTTAGAGTCTATTTTTCACACTACCCTATGGGAGAAAGCATGCTCTTCACACTAAGATCTTGTAACTTTGGATGTGAACAAAGATGCATATCCAGTGGGCATCCCTTCCCAAGTTCTCAGGGATGCTGTAACTTCTACACTCGGTGTCTTTATTGTAGTTTGAAAATAGTACTGGTCTTACTTCACTCTTCTGTGCTTCCTGAGTGGCACCCCATGTGTTCTGCGCCTGTCCTTCTCCTTGTGAGCACAAATGGACTAGTCCTTTATACACAGCTGGTACTGCACCTCACTCATGATCCTTTCTCTGCTCAGATTTTTACTTAGCTCTTGATAACATTTCAGGGCTGATAAATCTCTGTATGCATGTTATACACATATACATACTCCTGTTACTAATACTAGGGGGTTTAGGCTGAGCCGCTGCCTTCTCTGGTAACGCTCTCTGTGGGTACTCTTGGAGATCCCTCAGGTTGAGGGTCACAGGCTGCTTTGCCTTGCATGTGTCGGAGCTGAAGGCCATCATGATTAAGAAATTTATAGGTGGGGGGCGCCTGGGTGGCTCAGTCAGTTGAACATCCGACCTCGGCTCAGGTTACGATCTTGTGGTTTGTGGGTTTGCGCCCCGCAACAGGCTCTATACTGACAGCTCAGAACCTGAAGCCTGCTTCAGATTCTGTCTCCCTCTGTCTCTGCCCTCCCCCCACACTCTGTCTCTCTCTCCTCCAAAAATAAATAAACATTAAAAAAAATTTTTTTAAAGAAATTTATCGGTGGTGCCTGAAATGTTCCATTTATTCCTTGCTCTTTGATTGAAGTCGGTTGCCTAATTTGGAGAATAGTTATAATGTCACATGTTAAAACCATTTTAAAAGCCTCCAGAAGTGACTTTGGCTGTTTACATTTTTGCCTCAGGTTGATGGTTTATGTTAACCACTATTCTTGCAATGGGATCGGAGCACCTGATGAACGGCATAGGTTCACTACAGAACATAAGCACAATTTGAATTCTGTGATTTCTGATACACATCTCCAACACAGCGTCCTTTTGTAAATGCTACAGACAGGAGTGTGGCCATTTTCATGCAGACAGTGCTGGCAAGTGGGAGTTATGACCTCCTCTGGCTGGTCAGGTCCAAGCCACCAAGTGTCCTGCTAGTCTGGAGACATGAGTCATTCATTCAGTATTCAGAGAAGTGCCTCTCATTTCTGGGGAATTATTTACATCCACATTGTGTTTAAACCAATTAAAATAATCCAAGGTAAAAAAAATAGTGTAGATAATGTAAGAAGAATTACTTCAGGCTTAGAATCAGTGGAAAACAAAAACATACAAAAACAAACTGCAAAAATATATCAGTATTAGCTACACTTATTTAGATTGAGACTATTTCTCAAATCTTTAATGGCTAGACTGGCCAGAGGTTCATAAGTGACTTGTAGGGCTGAGTGGGTACCCATGTCAACAAAGATCGGGGGACATAGTTGATCTTAAGGCAGCTATGGGCTAAAGGGAGGAAGGCTTGGAGTGGTTCTTAAGCTATTAGGTTAGTTTTCAGAGAGATGAAAGAATATTTACCTTTCATGATTTAGATATTGCCTAAGTCCTCCTTATGCTCACTTACTTGAGTAGTTAAAAATATAAAACTGTAGGTGATACCAGATTTCAAAGTAACAGAGAAGCAGTATTTATTATGTATTTACATGCAGGTACAGAGCTCCTTTTCAAATGGCCTGACTCTGTTGGGCATGTTTGTTATTTGCTGTTATGATTATTGTATGCTTGGTTTTGTACATAATAAAACAGAACACGTGTAAAAAATGCATATATATTTCATATATATATACATATTTCATATGAATTTCATATTTCACATGCTCAGTGGGACTCTTGACCAAAGAAGTTATTTAACAGGCAAATCTTCCTCTTCCTAATACAGATTGCTCACAGCATAATTTGGATATGTCGTCAGATTAAAAGACTCCTTCCCCATCATGGGTGATGATGAAGGGAGGACAAGAGTACACAGAAAGAACACCCTGTCCTGCCACACTCCATGTCATCCTCTGCCAGAGTGTGGGAGAGCTGGCACTGAGAGCCAGAGCTGGAGAAGCTGGGTCTGCCTCCTTATCCCCTCTCCCCCAACCTCTTCTGGGAACCAGTGTCTGTAAACTCCCAGAGCTTGGAAAGGATTAGCAAGCATCCTAGTACGTGCCTTCTTTCTCCCTGCCCTTTCCTCCTCCTCTCAGACTCTGATCTCTTTATTCGGTGGAGTGAATCTGGAGGCGCTGCCTCCACACATCCCTAATAGTGCTGAGAGGTGAGGAGAGCAGGTGCAGTGGGTGACAAGGATGGTGTTTTAGTCACTTTCTATTCACCCCACTGTCAAGGGAGAGATTCCCATCCTAGGGTTCTGAGGATGGCCAAATATCTAATACCCAGAATTGGGCAGATGAAATCAACAGCAGTTTCTGAGTTATGTGCCCTCATAGCCAAGGGAAGGAGGACACAGAGCCCCACGCAGGGCCACATGGAGGGTGCATGCAGATGTAGCATGAACAACCAGGGAGGATGGGAAGTAGGTTTTGTAGTGTCAAGAGGGTAAGGTGCCCTCTGGTTCCCACAGTGGGATATGATTGGCTTGTTTGAATAATTCCACAGGCTGGCAAGAAACTAAAACCCATTAGTGAGAGATAAGCAGAGACTGTGTCTGGTCCCCTTGATAAGGAGGGTTGTTTGGCTGGGGGGCCTTATCCGTGAGAGCAGAGTGGGGAGGGGAGCTTGCAGTCCAGCCATTCAAGACCTTCCCAATTGTACCAGCTGTCAGTTTTAGGCTGTATATCACAGAAGGTGAGTACAAAGAGGAGTCTGTGGAAAACAGCTTTTGGCATACACAAGTAGATGAAGAACGAGTTAAAAACTTGAGAAACAAAGTCTATCACGCAAGCCAGATGTTGTTCTTCAAAGCCAGAAGTAGAGCATGATGTTCAAGAGGCTTCTATAAAGCAATGCTCTGCTCCCACGTCTCCAAATAGTGAAATATTAGCTTGTTTTGTTTTGTTTTTTTCTTCTTTCATAAGAACCTTGAGAATTTTGTTTGCTTTTTATTAAACCTAGGTAACTGTTTGGGAGAAAATATATTGCTAGGGTTATATAAGATATATATATGGAAAGCACATGAATCATAAAGTCTTGCATCAATGCAAGGTCACCCTTTCAGCACACTAAAAATAACAAGAACTCCACTTTAACTCAGAACTTATTGTGCACTTTACCCACATCACCTCTTGGTTCATTCTCCTGCTTGCCCTATAAGCCACATGTTATCCTCAGAAGGGAATAAGTCATAAGATCAGTAACTACTAAATGCCAGAGCAGGGATTTTGTTTCAAGTATGCATAGATCTAAATATAATTATTTGATTATGTGTCTAGTCTGGCAAATGAAGAATCATACTGTATCTTTAACTCTATAGTAAAGTTAAGGAGACCAGTCATTCAGTCCTCTAGTCATTCAGTCCTCTAGTCATTCAGCAGGTAATGTGTGCCAGGCATTGTCCCCAGAGAAGTTAAGGCCCATAGCTTCATAATTCAAAGATAGTGTGGAAATATGGATGTCCATTTCTGACCCTGAAGAAGTAACAGGCTAGATCTACCATCACACACACACACCTTAAAAACTAAAAAGTGAAGGGGTACCTGGGTGGCTCAGTCGGTTAAGCGTCTGACTTTGGCTCGGGTCATGATATCGGTCTGTGAGTTTGAGCCCCGCATCGGGCTCTGTGCTGACAACTCAGAGTCTGGAGCCTGCTTCAGATTCTGTCTCCCTCTCTCATTGACCCTCCCCCGTTCATGCTCTATCTCTCTGTCTCAAAAATAAATAAACATTAAAAAAAATTTTAACTAAAAAGGGATGGACAAAATATGCAAAACAATGGTCTTCAGACACTAGACAACAAGTGGTGGAGAGCAGCGATCCTGTAGAAAAGGAAAACAAACAAGGGAGCCCCATGATAGCCCTAACTCACTGCCTGGTTTCCAGGCCTCAGCACCCAAAGAGGGAACCCAAACAAAGCCCAGAAGTCTCCCTGAGTTGAGGAGAGAGAGTTGAGAATTTGGAGAGGCCATGGCAGCTACAAGTCACAGGGCACTAGAGCACTAGAGAGGAGAGAGCCGAGTGGAGAGGAGGGAGCCACAAAAGGAGAAATTTCTAGAGATTTCTTGAGGGTTCCTCTTGCATCTTAAATGCTGATCAGTGTGTGCTGTGGAGAAACTACTAAGGCCAGAAAAGGACCACCGCAAGGAACAGACGGGGTGATTCGTGGGGCTCACAAATGACTGGGAGGAATTTGTGTTCCCACCAGGCAGAGTGGAAAAACCCTGTAATACGCAGAGCATCAGATAGGGAACACAGAAGAGCACTGCCTTGGCTGTGAGCCTACAGGCTGCTCTGGTCCCACCTAGCAAGGCTCAAAAGAAAGCCTCCAAGGATCAAACTATGTTCCAGTAACTTAACTGCAGAAAAAAGCACAAGAACATTTAAAGGAATATTACAATAGCCAATAAGCAAAAAGGCAAAATTCATATCAGGCATCCAATAAAAAAAATTACTAAGTATGCCAAAAGGGGGGTAAAACAACCCCTTATGAGAAGAACAAAATAATTATCCAAGGGCAACAGTCCCAGAAATGGCACAGATGATAGAATTAATAGACACAGACATTAAAACAATTATAAGAAATATATTCCATATGTTCAAGAAGGTAGAGAAAAGATTGAGCTTGTTAAGAGGAGACATGGATGATATGAAAAAGATTCAAATTAAACTTTTAAGGCATGAAAAATACAGAGGATTGTTTTTTGGGTGTCCCGGGCCCACCCACATATTCGATCACTCACTAGAATGGCTCAGAAAGCTCATTACCACAGTGGGAGTGTAATCAGACCTATGCTTTGTTACAGCACAGCCATACTCAGCAGACCCCACAAAGAAAGAAGACATATAGGTGGAGTCTGCAGGAATTCAGGCACAGGCTTCCAAAGCTCTCCCTCTGGGGCCGGAGGGGGTAAAGAATGGAGGAATAGCCACACAGAACATGCTCCTTCCTCCCAACAAAATTCAGTATTTCTTCCCAGGGAAGCCTGCTTAAGATTCAAAGTCCAAGGTTTTCACTGGGGGATGGTCATGTTGGCACCCTCTACAACTACCAAAACTCCAGACTCCCAGTAGGAAAGCTGGGGTTCACTATAAATACGTCATCTGTACAATTAATCTATGTCTAGGCAAGCTGGTACAGCAGGGAGTTCGCCAGTGGGCAAAAGAGCCTTATCAATGTAGGGAATATTCCAAAGCCAGGTTCCAAGGTGGCACCCAAGGGCCAGCCCTCCTAAGTAGGTCCTTCTAAAAGGTATGCAAAGTTTCCTACACAGATGAGATTGACGTCAGAGTGGACACTGCTGAAGAAAAGATTAGTGTACAATAGAAGTTATGCAAAACTAAAGTGAGTGAATATGATGACCCCTGAGTTTCCGCCTTGGACCATTTAGAAAATGGTGGCATGGAGGCACCAGGGTGGCTTAGGCTGTTAAGCGTCTGACTCTTCATTTTGATTCAGGTCATGATCCTGTGGTTCGTGAGTTCAAGCCCCACCTTGGGCTCTGCCTGACAGCGTGGGGCCTGCTTGGGATTCTCTCTGTTTCCCTCTCTCTGCTTCTCCCACCCCCTCTCAAAATAAATAAACTTACAAAAAAAAAGAAATGGTTGCACTATGAACATAGGAGAGAGTTACTGGCTTTCTATAATACTTCTTTTTTTTTTTTTTTTTTTTCTAACGTTTATTTATGTTTGAGACAGAGAGAGACAGAGCATGAACAGGGGAGGGTCAGAGAGAGAGGGAGACACAGAATCTGAAACAGGCTCCAGGCTCTGAGCGGTCAGCACAGAGCCCGACGCAGGGCTCGAACTCACAGATCGTGGTATCATGACCTGAGCCGAAGTCGGACGCTCAACTGACTGAGCCACCCAGGCGCCCCTCTATAATACTTCTTAAAATACAATTTGTGAACAAGCAAGCACTAAATTAACCCTCTGCACAGTTTTGTGTAGTCACCAAGCACTAGCCAGATCTTTATTTGAGTGTTTATTTCTGAACTAGCCATAATTAAAAGCGTGATAAGGATATTTCCATATAACCAAAAACCAAGCTATTAAATATTAGAGTAAATGGCCTCCATCAGAAGTAATCAAAGGAAAAAAAGAATATGAAAGGATACAATGTATGAGTTAATAAGAATGAGGGAAGAAACATTCATCTTCAGCATATAAGGCATTTCCAATAGAATTATCTGATTTAATCTCCATGACAATTTAAAACATAAGAATTATTTTCCAGATGAGAGAATTGGGGTTAGGGGAGGCTTAGTAAGTGCTACACAAGAAAAGAGTGGATTCAATGGAGCCAAAAATACAAGGCCATATCCCTGTCTCCAAGCCTTTGTTCCTTCCGTTGCCCTCTGTTTTTATTTCAACTGAGGATGAACAGAATGAAAGAGGCAGAGTTTTCTAACAAATATGAAAATAGCAGTCTTGAAATGCATATGGAGTCATCGGCACTGAAGGAGGTAGCATGCCAATTGACAGGAAGGGAGTAGAACAAAAGTGATTTCCAAGGCCTGTAATAGCCCTAACCTCTGCCCTGTCATGTCCCTCCTGCAGAAACAGTAAATTAGTTAACTCTATTCCTCCTACAGAATTTTTTTTTATCTCTAGAGCTTTATCCCTGTATCCCTAATTCTAGCATAACGAAAACCATAAGGCAAAGATGGGAAATATGCAACAGCTCCACCCTTTCACATAAGGGAGATATTGTTTGTACATCACGGTTCTTTTCTTCTCTAAACCCAGATGCGGCCTCCGAATCCTCAATACGCCATTCCAGGCAGTCATTCCCAGCAATTGCAAGTAGAGCTCGGAATAAAACTTCCTTGCCATCTTTACCCTGGGGATCCTCTGTTACAACATAGTGGTTAGAGCTCAGTCTCTAGAACTTGGCAGCCCAGGCTCAGATGCTGGGTCCACCACTTACTAAGTCTGTGTGAATGTGAATAATGAACTTAACCACTCTCTGATTCCATCTCTGTAACTGGGGGAGAGTAAGGGTATCCACCTACCTCAGAAGGTTCTGTAAGAATTAAATAAGTTGAAGTAAATGTAATATTTAGACTAGAACCTGGTACAGGGTAAGCCCTGTATGCCTTACTTGTTGTTGTTGTTGTTGTTGTTGTTGTTGTTGTTGTTACTGCTATCATTATTAAAACCAGAGAGATGAGGCTTTGATAATTTGGGCAACATGCAGAGAGAGAAGGGGGCTGAAGGTATTGGACACCTAAGCAAGAAGAGGAATAAAAGAAAAGCAAATGGAATAAAACCCTTGTACAGTTTTACTTATTCTCAGTCCCGCTTATAAGGATAATTAAAGGATTAAGGAGGTGTGAACTAGACCATCCCTCAAAGACTTTCCTATCCCTCTAAATTCTATAACATTTTTGAAACGGGAAAGGGAAACTTATACAAAAATTCTTATCTAAAACATCCTAGATGTCCAACAACAAAGTATTAGGTTCGGTAAAAACTCTGACCTATCCAGGCAATGAAAGACTGAATGTCTCCATAAAAAGGCATGTTTCATAATACTTGATAACTTAGGAAATATCTCATAATATATTAAGTTAAACAATAACACTCCAAATCATATATAAGATATGTTTGAGTTTTATAAAGTGTATACAAGTATTAATACAGTATATTTGAAAAACATTCTACATGTATACATAGTATATATATATATATATATATATATATATATATGTATACATATATAACTATATTATGCACACAAATGTATAATATATAAATGAAACTATGTGTGAAATATGTACATATCCTATCCATAGAAAACATGAGCAGACATACAACAAAATGTTATTTGTATGGTAGGATTATTGCCAATTCTTAATTTTCATTCATGACTATATTCATCACATTACCAGATAAGCATATATTACTTTTATTTAGATTTTTTAAATGTTTATTTATTTTGAGACACACACACACACACACACACACACACACAGAATCCCAAGCAGGCTTCGTACTGTCAGCGCAGAGCCCAGCACAGGGCTCGATCCCACAAATCATGAGACCATGACCTGAGCAGAAATCAAGATCTGGATGCTTAACCAACTGAGTCTCCCAGGCGTCCTTAGATTTTTTTTTTTTTTTGCTTTAACTATATATTTACAGTTGGTCAAAATGCCAAACGTTTGTTAGATAAAGCTGGTATTTTTTACTTGGCCTTAACAAGTTGCTAATTCAAAAGATATATCCTATTAGTGAAGACAGACAAGAAAATAATGTCATTCACATAATTCTGCTCCACAAAAATCCCAAGTTAATTCTTGTCTATATAATCTAGAGAAAATTTATTTTTTCTGAATAATTATGTCTAGCCTACATTTTCTTGTATCAGACCAAAGACATTTTTTCCCCAAAGCCCACAGGTCCCATGCTCAAACTTGAAACAGCGTTTCCCAACTTTTGGTCTAAATGACTATTTATAACATCAGGTGCCATCATTTCTAAACCTGAATATCCCACCACAACTTGGCCCCAGTCCCCTGGAAAACAGAGTGTGATGTAAAGTTTAGATGCTACCACTCTTGCTCCCAGGGCAGCAGGAATGAGGGCAAAGGGGGAGGGAGACAGGGAAGGAGAGAAATTGAGCACAAGGCAGTGGTCATGGCTCCACAAGAAGACTTAATCCATTGCTTGACCATACAGATGTCTCTGGAAAGGCCATCTGGAACCACTGAGCCTCAGAAGAGTTGATCCGTGGGAGGATGAGAGAGGGATTTATGTCTGGCTGTCTTCAGTTTTATGTTCAAATGTACTGCACAGAGCAGCTCCTCCCCCATTCTCCCAGGCTGCATTTTTCCAGCCCCTTGGGGCAGCTGCTGGGGAAGCCAAATCTCCTGTCCCATAACATGTACCTTCCTCTGAACCCAGAAGTGGCAGCAAGAGCCAGCACCTTTGTGAGAGACTTGGTCAGACAGGGATGCATGAGGAGCCCTCCTAGGAAAGGCTGAGATAGCAGGTAGTGACATGTGGCCAAGGACCCTCACTGAGCAAAGTTGCCAAGGCCTGAGGGGCAATGCGTGGAGTGAGTTGGGAGATGCATGAATGAGTATGGTGCAGCCACTAGGCCTGGTCCATCAGCCTCAGGTTGCAATTTCCTCATTTCTTACAGTCTTAAGAATGGAACTGCCACGTCTAATATGAGGGCTTCACGAGGACTGCTTTGAATTAACTCAACTTTGCCTACCAGGTGTGACTTGGCAAGTCACCTCCTCGAAATTTCTTACTAGAATCTTTATTGATCTTCAATAATTTTTTCTTTAAATTCCTCTTAAAATATTAAATAGTGACATGTTTCCAGTGAAATAATGCAGTGAAATAATTCAAAAAAGGGGGGAAATTAATAAGCTCACCTCCCTGCTTTAGTCTCCTTCTGTATCATAACATTTTCAGCCTGGCCTGCATGTATGTTTTGTGAAAGGAAGAGTTTCAGGCCGCGTGAGCCTTCTATTATTTTCTCCTTATTTACAAGGAATCACAGTACATAGTTTCTCTACAGTTTGGTTTCCTACTTACCTACACAGTAAATCAGAGACTCCCTCAGGGACAATAGGAATAGCGCTAACTCAAATAAATACAGCCTTCAACTTAATTCCAAGACATTCTCTTGGTGACTTCTATTTTTATTTTTTTTTTACATTAAATTGTATTCTGTCCCTTTAAAATTATCTTTAGATTCTCTTCCTAGGGTAAAATACGGGCAATATAGCATAGTACTTACACGTGTGGTCTGTGATGTCAGAATGCTTAAGTGTAATTCCTTACACCACCTTTAGTAGCTGTGTGACTTAGGACAAGTTACATAACCTCTCTGTGCTTTGGGCATCCTTATCTATAAAAGGGATTACAGTACTTACTTTCTGGATGGTGTTAGGAGATTAAATGAAGTAATACAACAAAAACACTCAATACAGTGCCCAACAAGTTTGAAACAGTAAGTGTTAACTATTACTGTTATCATTGTTAGCATCTCACAGTGTCTATATGAACAGAAACATGCCCATTTAACAAAGAAACAAAAGTGAGTTGAACTCTGCCTGTGTCACAAGTGCTAAATACAAAAGAGCAACCAAGACAGGGTCTCTGCTCCAGAAGAATGGTGAAGAAGATAAATTTAGGAAAGGTAAATTACAATATGACATGACAGATTGTCTAATAACAGTAGAAACCAACAGCTGTGGGGCTTAGTGATGACAGTGAGTAACGGTGCCTCAGGAAAACGTCAGGTCTGAAACGGATCTTTAAAAATGAGTAATAAGCATTTGCGAGTCAGAGTGGTAGCGTTAGAGTGGGTGTTCCAAGTCAAGGGAGCAGTATGTGCAAAAATGAAAATAATACTCCACCCAGCTGACAAACATGTTCCATGGGGAGATAGTAGGATATCACAATTTTCTTCCCATTTTCCAAAATGTCATATCTGAGTAGTTCAAGCCAGAGCGTTTGGTCATCAGCCAAGCACTTTGCAAACTGTTTTGGTTCTAGTGACTCATCACCATCATAGACTAATCAACTACTATGACTCATTTCAACCCTCTTGGAACTTTATCTCTTAAAAGCATATCTCTCTGCATGAAACACAGCTTTCAAGTGAGAGACTAAATACTCTTGTAAGGACTACACTGGACAGTCACTAAGGATAACTGTCACACTACACTTTGTGCTCTGACATTGATTTCTGTACTGCCAGGGGATTTGTCAAGGAGCAAGAAATTGACATTGAGCCTAAACAAAAGTTAAGGATGAAAAAAGTCCAAATGAGGCAAGGAGTTTCATATTGCTACCCTTTGATGGGGACCCAAATGGTACTTTAAAGCAAATACTGCGATGGCACAGTTTAAAAGTCAAAAGACTCACAAATAATTAACACAGTTCTGTCTCTATGATTTCATAGAGTCAGAAGGGATAGAGAATTTGAGGAAAGCCTGTTCCTCTAAACTATCCCTTTTGTTTGATCATTTAAAATCAGACTTGGGGCACTTGGGTGGCTCAGTCAGTTAAGCATCCGACTCTTGGTTTCAGTTCAGGTCATGATCTCATGGTTCATGAGTTCCATCCCTGCATCAGACTCTCTGCTGACAGAGCAAGGCCTGCTTGGAATTCTCTCTTTCCCTTTCTCTCTGTCCCTCCCCTGCTTGGTCAGTCTCTCTCTCTCTCTCTCTCTCTCTCTCTCTCTCTCTCTCTCTCAAAATAAATAAAAATAAACTTTAAAAAAATAAATAAAATAAAACCAGACTTCGCTCAGTTTTTAGAATGTATGGACCATATCACTATTAAGTAGGTATCTTAGAATACCAAGGAGTAAGAAAATATTTTTTTAAACATATATGGTGTATTAGCTTCCCTAAAATCTAAGACTCAGAAAGCATTCAAAATAAGAAGAGCTTCTTATATCTTTGTTTTAATAATAGCATAATAACTGGGAACAATCTAAAAAGGGCACATAGTAATACAATGTGGAATCATCAATTATCAGGAAATACTATGAAGCAGTTGAAGCAATTGAACTAGACCTACATATGCTTACATGGATCAACCTTAGCAGTGTGATTTGAGGCAAATATGCAAGATGGAGAATATGTACATATGATGCTATTCTTTAAATGCATAAAATATTTCTACATATTTATATTAAAATATCAATTGGAAGTATATAAAGAGGCCCAATATACTGGTTGCTCTGACAAAGGGAGAAAGGAAGGGGAAATGATGTCAGTGGGAGACGTGATGAAGATTAAAGCACACTTAGCTTTATCTTCAAGGTTAAAAAAAGACAAAGCAAAATGTTGATAGTTATGACTTTTCTGTTCGTTTTTCATTTTTAAATAAAAACATGTAATATTTTTTCCTGTTATATAACTTAGTCTGGATCTTCCCATTGTCTTTGCTATCAGAAACAGAAATTGGTCCTACCATTTCTACCTCAGACATAGACACTCTGATTACAACTATTTTTTAAGTTTTTATTTTAATTCTAGTTAGTTAACATATGGTGTTATATATATGTTATATATATCATTATATATATGATGTAGTTCCATACATCACCCTGTGTTCATCACAAGTGCACTCCTTCATCCCCATCATCTATTTCACCCATCTCCCCGCTTAACTCCTCTCTGGTAACCATCAGATTGTTCTCTATAGTTAAGAGTCTGTTTTTTGGTTTGCCTCCCTCTCTCTCTCTTTTGCCCTTTGATCTTTTGTTTCTTAAATTCCACATATGAGTGAAATCATATGGTATTAGTCTTTCTCTGACTTATATATTTCACTTAGCAGTATACTCTGTAGCTCCATCCATGTTGTTGCAAATGGCAAGATTTCATTCCTTTTGATGACTGAGTAATATTCCATTGTGTATATATACCACACCTTCTTTATCCATTCATCTATCAGTGGACACAGGCTATTTCTGTAGTTTGACTATTGTAGATAATGCTGCTATAAACATCGGGATATAAGTATCTCTTTGAATTTGTATTTTTGTATCCTTTGAGTAAATACCTACTAGTGCAATTGCTGGATCATAGGGTTACAACTTTATAAATCAGAGGTCAATCAGTAAAACAGAATCCATTCAACGTTTTTGAAGCAAAAAGGATTAGTACATAGAATTAGATGTTTCCAAAGCCACTGAAAGATCTAAGGTAAGAAATTATAGGGAGTGAGGGCCTTTAGTATTTAGCTGTAGTTTCAGTCCAGAGAATCAGGAAGCTTGTGCTGCTGCCCCATGGTCCAGAGACTGAAGGAAACTGCTGCTAAAGTCAGAGCTTCCCTGCAACCCTGAGGAGGGTAATTGGCAGGGATGTGCAATAACTGCAAAAACCCACGTCTACTGAAGAACCCACTGATGCCTGAAGAACTTTCCTTTACATCCTAAATCTCACATGAATGCATCTGGCTCTCATTACTTAAGTTGAGTCCCAGACTGTGCTGGAAAAATCAGTTTTTCAACTCCAGGTACCAGGCCTGGCATAGAAAGGGATGAGAATAATATGAAGTGCTGAGACAACATCTGGAACACTTGTATTTTATAAAGGCCAGACATGCAGTTCTTTTACTTCAGTCACCATTTTTTTCTTAGCCAGATTCAAAAGCCAGATGACTCTTCAAGCCAATTCAGATACTAAATAAGTCCTTTACTGGTGCACATGGGTGGCTCAGTCGATTAAGTGTCCAACTTCGGCTCGGGTCATGATCTCACAGTTTGTAGGTTTGAGCCCCGCGTGAGGCTCTGCTGACAGCTCGGAGCCTCAGCCTGGAGCCTGCTTCAGATTCTCTGTCTCTCTCTCTCTCTCTCTCTCTTTCAAAAGTAAACATTTAAAAAATTTAAAAAAATAAGTCCTTTACTGGCCCATTCATCACATAGGACTGAATCAGCCCAGGGACCTCCAGGGATAGAAACTTTCTTAGCAAGGGCCATGGGCCACCTCTTCTCTCTATGAAACAAAACTGGTTGTTAACAAAGTAAACTTCCCTCTCTCTTAAGTAAGCATATCCCACATCTTTCTAAATTGCCAAATAAATGTTATGGTTTCTGCTGACCTAATGCTGAAGGGCACAAAGAGCAGGGTGACATCAGGGTTTGGTGGAAAAGACTAAATCCACAGTCCACAAACCTATTTTCAGTCTCCAGCCTTACCACTTACTACCTAAGTGACATCAGAAAAACAACTTAGTCTTCTTAGAAAGAGGAAGTGTATCATTAATCAGTGTGTCCCAGCATTCAAATCCAGCTCCCAAGTTATAGCAACGCAGTAAGACTAAATGTCATGCTTAAGAGCCATCATTCTCATCTGATAACTAATGCAAGATTCTAGCGTCAGATTTTTCTTGTGGAGTAAGAGCAAATATTAATTCCCTTTGGCACTTATAAACTGGGTATGTCAAATGTGCCTTCCTCCACTCAGAGCCTTCTACACATACTGAGATGGACGTATAAACAAAGTTTCCCATGTTCCTAAACTTCAGATCCTAACTGCTTTCTTTTTTTTGGTGGGGGAGGGGAGGCTCTAATTTTACTTATTTATTTATTTAATTTATTTTTTAAATTTACACCCAAATTAGCATATAGTGAAACAATGGTTTTAGGAGTAGATTCCTTAATGCCCCTTACCCATTTAGCGCATGCCCCTCCACAACCCCTCCAGTAACCCTCTGTTTGTTCTCCATATTTAAGAGTCTCCTATGTTTTGTTCCCCCCCCCGTTTTTATATTATTTTTTGCTTCTCTTCCCTTCTGTTCATCTGTTCTGTGTCTTAAAGGCCTCATATGAGTGAAGTCAAATGATATTTGTCTTTCTCTGATTGACTTCTTTCTCTCAGCCTAATACCCTCTAGTTCCATCCATGTAGTTGCAAATGCCAAGATTTCATTCTTTTTGATTTCCAAGTAATACTCCATTGTGTGTATGTGTATATATATATATATATACACACACACACACACACACACACACACACGTGTGTGTGTGTGTGTGTGTGTATGTATATATATATATATATATATATATATATATATATATATATATATACCACATCTTCTTTATCCATTCATCCATCGATGGACATTTGGGCTCTTTCCATACTTTGGCTATTGTTGATAGTGCTGCTATAAACATGGGGGTGCATGTGCCCCTTCAAAACAGCATACCGGTATCCCTTGGATAAATACCTAGTAGTATAATTACATGGTCATAGGGTAGTTTTAATCTTAATTTTTTGAGGAAACTCCATACTGTTTTCCAGAGTGGCTGTACCAGTTTTCATTCCCACCAGCAGTACAAAAAGAAATTCTTTCTCTGCATCCTCACCAACATCTGTTGTTGACTGACTTGTTAATGTTAGCCATTCTGACAGGTGTGAGGTGGCATCTCATTGTGGTTTTGATTTGTATTTCCCAGATGATGAGTGATGTGGAGCATTTTTTCATGTGTTGGTTGGCCACCTGGATGTCTTCTTTGGGGAAGTGTCTATTCATGTCTTTTGCCCATTTCTTCACTGGATTATTTGTTGTTGGGTGTTGAGTTTGATAAGTTCTTTATAGATTTTGGATGCTAACCCTTTATCTGATATGTAATTTGCAAATGTCTTCATCCATTCCATCGGTTGCCTTTTAGTTTTGATGATTGTTTCCTTTGCTCTGCAGAAGTTTTTATTCTGATGAGGTCCCAAGAGTTCATTTTTGCTTTTGTTTCCCTTGCCTCTGGAGACATCTTGAGTAAGGAGTTGCTGCGGCCAAGGTCAAAGAGGTTTTTGCCAGCTTTCTCCTTGAAGATTTTGATGGCTTCCTGTCTTACATTGAGGTCTTTCATCCATTTTGAGTTTATTTTTGTGAATGGTGTAAGAAAGTGGTCCAGGTGGTGTAAGAAAGTGGTCCAGGTTCATTCTTCTGCATGTCGCTGTCCAGTTTTCCTAGCACCACTTGCTGAAGAGACTGTCTTTATTCCATTGGATATTCTTCCCTGCTTTGTCAAAGATTAGTTGACCATACTTTTCTAAGTCCATTTGTGGGTTCTCTGTTCTGTTCCATTGATCTAAGTGTCTGTTTTTGTGCCAGTACCATACTCTCTTGATGACTACAGCTTTGTAATACAGCTTGGAGTCCGGGATTGTGATGTTGCCTGCTTTCGTTTTCTTTTTCAAGATTGCTTTGGCTATTCGGGGTATTTTCTGGTTCCATAAAAATTTTAGGATTGTTTGTTCTAGCTCTGTGCAGAATTCTGGTGTTATTTTGATAGGGATTGCTTTGGGTAGTATTGACATTTTAACAATATTTTCTCTTCCTATCCAGGAGCATGGAATCTTTCTCCATTTTTGTGTGTGTCTTCTTCAATTTCTTTCAGAAGCTTTCTATAGTTTTCAGTGTATAGATTTTTCACCTCTTTGGTTAGATTTATTCCTAGGTATTTTATGGTTTTTAGTGCAAGTGTAAATGGGATCGATTCCTTGATTTCTGTTTCTGTTGCTTCATTGTTGATGTATATGAATGTAACCAATTTCTGTGCATTGATTTTGTACCCTACAACTTTGCTGAATTCATGGATCAGTTCTAGCAGTTTTTTAGTGGAATCTTTTGGGTTTTCCATATAGAGTATCATGTCATCTGCAAACAGTGAAAGTTTGACCTCCTCCTGGCTGATTTGGAAGCCTTTTATTTCTTTGTGTTGTCTGATTGCTGAGGCTAAGACTTCTAATACTATGTTGAATAACAGTGGCAAGAGTGGACATCCCTGTCTTGTTCCTGAACTTAGGGAGAAAGCTCTCAGTTTTTCCCCATTGAGAATAATATTAGCGTTGGGTCTTTTATAAATGGCTTTTATGATCTCGAGGTATGCTCCTATCCCTACTTTCTTGAGGGTTTTTATCAATAAAGGATGCTATATTTTGTCAAATGCTTTCTCTGCATCTATTGAGAGTATCATGTGGTTGTGGCCTTTCTTTTATTGATGTGATAAATCATAATTGATTGTTTTGAGGATATTGAACCAGCCCTGCATCCTAGGTATAAATCCCACTTGGTCGTGGTGAATAATTTTTTAATGTATTGTTGGATCCAGTTGACTAATATCTCATTGAGGATTTTTGCATCCATGTTCATCAGGGAAATTGGTCTATAGTTCTCCTTTTTAGTGGGGTCTTTGGTTTTGGAATCAAGGTAATGTTGGGTTCATAGAATGAGCTTAAAAGTTTTCCTTCCATTTCTATTTTTTAGAACAGCTTCAAGAGAATAGGTGTTAACTCTTCCTTAAATGTTTGGTAGAATTCCCCTGGAAAGCCATCTGGCCCTGGACTCTAGTTTTTTGGGAGATTTTTGATTACTAATTCAATTTCTTTACTGGTTATGGGTCTCTTCAAATTTTCTATTTATTCCTGTTTCAGTTTTGGTAGTTTATATGTTTCTAGGAATTTGTCCATTTCTTCCAGATTGCCCATTTTATTGGCGTATAATTGCTCATAATATTCTCTTATTTTTGTTTTTATTTCTGCTGTGTGGGTTGTGATCTCTAGTCTTTGATTCTTGATTTTATTTATTTGGGTCCTTTCCTTTTTTTTTTTTTTTTTTTTTTGATCAAACTGGCTAGTGGTTTATCAATTTTGTTAATTCTTTCAAAGAACCAGCTTTTGGTTTCATTTATCTATTCTACTGGTTTTTTGGTTTTTGGTTTTTGGTTTTTGGTTTTTGGTTTGTTTGTTCCAATAGCATTGATTTCTGCTCTAATTTTTATTATTTCCTGTCTTCTGCTGGCTTTGGGTTTTATTTGCTGTTCTTTTCCAGTTCTTTAAGGTGTAAGGTTAGGTTGTGTATCTGAGATCTTTCTTCCTTCTTTAGGAAGGCCTGGATTGCTATATACTTTCCTCTTATGACTGCTTTTGCTGCATCCCAAAGGTTTTGGGCTGTGGTGTTACCATTTTCATTGGCTCCCATCTACTTTTTAATCTCCTTATTGACTTCTTGGTTAGCTCATTCATTCTTTAATAGGATGTTCTTTAGTCTCCAAGTATTTGTTATCTTTCCAAATTTTTTCTTGTGGTTGATTTCAATTTCCTACATTGTGGTCTGAAGATATGCACAGTATGATCTCGATCTTTTTGTACTTGTTGAGGGCTGATTTGTGTCCCAGTATGTGATCTATTCTGGACAGTGTTCCATGTGCACTGGAGAAGAGTATATATTCTGCTGCTTTAGGATGAAATGTTCTGAATATATCTGTTAAGTCCATCTGGTCCAGTGTATCATTCAAAGCCATTGTTTCCTTGTTGATGTTCTGTTTAGATGATCTGGCCATTGCTGTAAGTGGGGTTTTGAATTCCCCTACTATTATGGTATTATTATCAATGAGTTTCTTTATGTTTGTGATTAATTTATTTATATATTTGTGTTCTCTCACATTTGGAGCATAAATGCTTACAATTGTTAGGTCTTCTTGGTGGATACACCCCTGTAATCTTATTACAGTCTTTATTTCAAAATCTAGATTGTCTGATATAAGTATGGTTACTCCAGCTTCCTTTTGTTGACTATTAGCATGGCAGATGGTTCTCCACCCCCTTACTTTCAATCTGAAGGTGCCTTTAGGTCTAAAGTGGGTCTCATGTAAACAGCATATAGATGGATCTTGTTTTCGTATCCATTCTGTTACCCTATGTCTTTTGATCGGATCATTGAATCCATTGGCATTTAGAGTGAGTACTGAAAGATAGGAATTTATTGCCATTATGTTTCTTGTATACTTGAAGTCTCTGGTCCTTTCAAGTCTTTGTTGCTTTTGCTCCTTTTTTTTTTTTTTTTTTTTTTTTTTTTTTTTGGTATCTTCTACCCTCAGTGAGTCTCCCTTAAAATTTCTTGCAGGTCTGGTTTGGTAGTCATGAACTTGTTTAATTTTTGTTTGTCTCGGAAACTTTTAATCTCTCCTTCTATTTTCAATGACAGGTTTGCTGGATAAAGAATTCTTGGCTGCATATTTTTACAATTCAGCACATTGAATATACCCTGCCACTCCTTTCTGGCCTGCTAAGTTTCTGTGAATAGGTCTGCTGTGAACCTGATCTGTCTTCCCTTGTAGGTTAAGGACTTTTTTTCCCTTTCTGCTTTCGTGATTCTTTCCTTGCCTGAGTATTTTAGGAATTTGACTATGAAATATCTTGTTGATGGTCAGTTTTTGTTGAATCTAATGGGAGTCCTCTGTGCTTCCTGGATTTTGATGTCTGTGTCTTTCCCCAGGTTAGGAAAGTTTTCCTCTACGATTTGCTCATATAACTCTTCTACCCCTTTTTCTCTCTCTTCCTTTTCTGGGACCCTTATGATTCTGATGTTGTTCTTTTTTAATGAGTCACTGAATTCTCTAATTCTTGAATTGTGCTCTTTCGCCTTAGTCTCCCTCTTTTTTTCAGCTTCATTTTTCTCCATAAGTTTGTCCTCTATATAGCTGATGCTCTGTTCTGCCTCATCCATCCTTGCCACCGTGGCAGCCATCCGAGATTGCAGCTCAATTATAACATTTTTTTATTTCATCCTGACTAGCTTTTACTTCTTTTATCTCAGCTGAAAGGGCTTCTAATCTATTTTTAACCCCAGCTAGTGTTCTTATCATCGTGATTCTAAATTCTGGTTCAGACATCTTGCTTGTATCTGTGTTAATTAAGTTCCTGGCCATTGTTTATTCCTGCTCTTTCTTTTGGGGTGAATTCCTTTATTTTGTCATCTTGAAGGAAGAAAAGGAATTACTAAGGTTAAAAAAATTAAAATTAAAAAATTAAAAACAACAATACACACACACACACACACACAAATCGAATAAATGATGCTAGATCCTAGGTGTGTTTTGGTCTGGTTGTTGAAAGGAGCTTGAGAGATTAGAGAAAAAATGGGGGGGAAAGAGAAAAAAAAGGAAAATGTTTGAAAATTTGAAATGAATACACTGAACTACAATAAAATGAAATGATGGAAGTAAAATAGAATTTTAAAAATTTACAAAAAGGTAAAAAAATATAGTAGAAAAAATTAAAGAAAAATATTTTTAGTAAAAAGTAAAAATAAAAATAAATTTTTTCTCTTTCTGTATTCAAGAAAAAGAAAAAAAAAGAAAATTGAATCGATGGACCAGCGAACAGACTAATATATGATTGAAATTACACCATTTTCCCCAAAAATCAAACTATGAAGCACTTTATAGTCCATAAACAAAGAAGGCAGAGAGACTTGTGGTGTTCCTGAAGAGTGAGGTTGGCCCAGTTGGGAGAGGTTTAGTGCAATGACTCTGTTCTCCACAAGATGGCGTTGCCTAGCTTACTGGGGTGGATTGTTGTGGCACTTGTAGGTGTGTATACACATGTGCGGGAGGGGTAAAAATGGCATCACCCAGCTACCCAGTCTCTAGTATTGGAACTCTGTCCTCCCCAACCAGCAATGGCACACCCGTCCTTGGTTTCTGACTTCCATCCATTCCCTGCTTTTACACTGGCCATGACCAAGCCATCAGGTTGCCAGATGGCACCTCCCTCCTGAGTTTTATCTCAGATGTGACTATGTTTCCCAACCCCTCACTTCTGAGGGACTGTGGCTTTTACCTACTCAGACCTTCTGCGGCCCAAGTAATGGGCCGGGTGCCAGCCGCACCCAGGAACATTTGCAGGACTGTGCTGCTGCCAATGCCAGAGACTGTGGCTTGGTGCCAGCCCGCCCCAGAAAAAGTTCATTCGATCGTGTAGCAGTAGCGTTTCAGGGATTATGGAAAATCACAACATACATCTGGCACCAGGCTTCACCCTTAATGATGTTGTTCCAGCACCAGCGAATGTGGCCATTCTCCGGAGTTTGCTGGGACCTTTGCCTATGGGGTGGCCGCACAGCCTCTACCAAATGTCTTCCCGGCAGGGGAATCACCTCTCCCCATGTGGCCCAAGGACCCTCTAGACCTCACTCTGCTTCTGAGGATTTGCCCTTCCCACCAGAGCACCACCAGGTATTGAGCTGTGCAGTTTCAGGCTCTACGCTCCCCCTGTTTATAGAGTCTTATGGAACTTAAACCCTCTCCTTTCTCCTTTCTCCTTTCTCCTTTTTTAGTTCAGTCCCTGAAGCTGTTTCCACTCTTCCACTTTCTCTCCAGCTGCTTTGCGGGGGTGGAAGGGTGCTTTTCCCATACTCTCCCCCGTCTCTGTCCTCTCTCTGCAAGCAAAAACAGCTCCTTGCCCTTTGCATCTTCTCTCTCCCCCAGTTCACCTCTCCACGTGAGGAGTTCTGTGAGTTCTGTGGTTCAGGTTGTGCAGATTGTTGTGTTCATCCTCAAATCAGTTTTCTAGGTGTTCAGGATGATTTAGTGTTGATCTGGCTGTATTTCATGGATGCAAGACACAAAAAAACTTCCATGCTCTTTCACCATCTTGGCTCCTCCCTCTCTAACGCTTTCTTTTAAGGTTCAAGGATTAGTGGGAAACAGATTTTGAATATCAATAGTCCTTCTATGAAAACATCTTGGGGCGCCTGGGTGGCGCAGTCGGTTGAGCGTCTGACTTCAGCCAGGTCACGATTTCGCGGTCCGTGAGTTCGAGCCCCGCATCAGGCTCTGGGCTGATGGCTCGGAGCCTGGAGCCTGTTTCTGATTCTGTGTCTCCCTCTCTCTCTGCCCCTCCCCCGTTCATGCTCTGTCTCTCTCTGTCCCAAAAATAAAAAATAAAAACGTTGAAAAAAAGAAAAAAAATTTAGAAAACATCTTGAGTCCTTTAAATTACAAAGGTTTTTATGGATTCTTAATTTCCTGTATAATATTTCCTTCTGGTTAAAAAAAAAACTGCAAGATTGAGCCACACACTGGGCTCTACGCTGAATGTGAGGAGCATGCTTGGGATTCTCTCTCCTTCTCTCTGCCCCTCCCCACCATGTGCACACCCACTCCTCCCTGTCTCAAAATAAGTAAACATTCAAAAAAAGATAGAGTGATTGTTATCTTTACCTGAATCATTACCCTTTTCCCTGACTTTGTGCTATAAAGACATTTGTCATAGAATCCACATTTTATTGTACTGATTTATTTAGATGAGTATTACCAGCCCCAGCCTCTTCTCAGAACAAACACCCTATTTTATTCATCTAAATACTCCTTGTGCCTACACCAGTGCCCACCACATAGGAAGAACTCAATGAAAGTTTATTGATGAATTAATAAATGAATGGATTATGATTCTTAGGCTTCAGTAGGTACTTTCTCTTCAATGATTACTGTTACACCTTTCAATTCAATTCTGCTGTGGGCTCATGGCAGTTCTCCCTCTGAGTCAGACACAGATTACATATAACTGTGTATTCTCATAACAAATCAGGACCATGATTTTGTCAATCTGTCCATTTTTAATTTTTTGTTTTGTGCTGTCACTATTTTTTGTTTGTTTATTTTGAGAAAGAGAGAACACATGTGGGGGAGAGGTGCAGAGAGAGAGGGAGAGAGAATCCTAAGCAGGCTTTATGCTGTCAGCATGGAGCCCCATGCAGGGCTCAATCCCACAACCCTGAGATCATGACCTAAGCTGAAACCAAGAGTCAGACTCTTAACTAATGGAGCCACCCAGGTGCTGCTGTGTTGTCACTTTACAGAGAAGGTGGGGGGAGATAAATATAACAGAGAGAAAAAAAATCATAAAGCACCTGTGGTCAGTTTAAGAACTGTTTTAAAATGGACACCCCTGTAATCACTACCCAAGTCAAGAAGAAAACATTGCCTGAAGCCAAAAACTCAAGTGCTTCCCCCAACTGCAACTCCCTCTCTTCTAAAATTAGCTACCATCCTGACTCTTTGGTAGTCACTTCTTTGCTTTTCTCTATAGTCTTCCCTCCTAAGCATTAATTTCTGAATACTATACACTACTGTTCCCTGTTCTTTGAACTTGGTGTAAATGAAATCACAAAGTATATTTTCTTTTGTGTCTGTCTCCTTTAAAATAATAAATTACATTATTTTCACTTGGAATCAAGGTCTTTAGCATAATAAATGCAATTATAAAATAAAGGAAGCTGAGTAAAATCCATGTGATGCTAAATTCAAATCAGAAACATCAATATGAACTCATGATGTATTTTTTCTTTGGAGAGTATACATCTCCTAGCTGTGCCCATTGAAAAAGGCCTATAAATAATGATCAACCTAGAAGCAGTATATCATCCTTGAACCCATATCTCTAAGTACTATTTCCTATTAAAAGGAACCAGGGATCATTGAAAAATGACTTATTCCAGATCTGAGGCAGGAAATGTACAAGATGAGCTTGATATCAAAGCAAAGAAACTGTCAACATCAGATTCAAGTAAAAAGGACACAGCCAATTTGAGAGTCTTCCATGGGTCAATAAAGAGGAAATTTGAGGATCAAAATTAATTTTGATAATTAATAACAATAGATTGAAACATAAAATTTTGTGAAAAATCATGAATCATGAATCTTGAAGGGTTGCTAGAGGGTCAATTTATTATGCTGAAAACTAAAAAATTAAAGAGAAAGAATCAGGCATTCCTGTATAAACTGTGTTTCCTGGAAACCAATGGTTGAATAAAGTTCTTTACAACTACCAAATGCATTAAAATGACACAATTAGAATATCACTATTTTCTGAGCCCTGTTGAAAAATGAATTTGAGCAATAAATATCAACTGTTGCTAAAAAGATTAGGTAAAAGGCTAATGGTGAACTTTATAATAGATAGTTAAGGTGACAATATCTTAACACACTGATCAGTCTTAGCATCACATAAAGAGAGATATGTAGATAGTATGTGGTTCTTGATGGAATGGCCTACATACTCAACACTGTCTGTGAAATATTAGCATCCTTCTTACATTAAATCTGCTCAGACTTCTGGATATAAATAAAAGACTACAAGAAATACAAATAACAGGAATATTGGATTATAGAAAATACAGAGAAAGGATGATATTAAATATTAGCAAAATCAAAACATGGAAAATTCTATAGAACAAATTTTTTTTTTCAAAAAATAAATGACAACATAAAAATGAGGGCACAAAACCTGTAGATCAAAAGAATCTTAAGAGGTACATCAGTCAGATCCAATGGGTGAGACCTGTTTATATCGTGACTCAAATAAAGCAGCAGTAAAATAAAACATTTATTGGATAATAGAAGACAATGTGAATTCTGCTTAAATATTTGATGGTATTTGGGAATTATTAATATTAAGGGGTGAGAATGGTTTTATGGGTTGCTTTATTTTATTATAGTTTTTGTCCTATTTTTGATTTTAGAAATTCTTTAGATGGGTGGAAGAATGAGGTGCTGACCTAAATAACTTTGTAAATGAGTGGAGTATGTAAAACTAAAAACAAAAGAAATTGCCCATGAGAACTGTGTTTTAATTGATGAAGTTATTTCCCATGGAAGTTGGGTTAACAATTTGGAAACCACCATACGAATATACTGCAATTAAATCAGTAACATAAAATGGGTGGCAGATGGTGGGAGACAGGATTCTCACTGTTGGAGGAGAGGCTACAAAGGGGAAAAGATAAGAATGATCTATGTGGTAATGAATTTGAGTTTGAGACATCAGTATGAATTCATTGTAGCTTAATATACAAATAGTTACTACAGAAATACTTACAGATAATACATGTTGTTGTTCTGTCAGCTGAGAGAACCCTGAAACAGTGATACTCCAGTAGTAATAAACACATCTAGAGCCTAGATCTAAATTTCTAGTACCATTCTCCAAAAGTAAATAAATAAATAAATCCAAAAGTGATGATTCTAAGACTGGGGCAGGAAATATATAAGAGAAGACTGAAGCATAGTAAGGAAGTGTGTAAACAAATGAACAAAAAGCCCCACTATGATGGCAATAGGCCAAAGGGACACAGAAGTCAACTGAAAGAACTCTCAATGGCTGAAGCTGGAATAATTTGACCAAAAAAATAAAAAAGTTAGTATTGGATTATAACTCAAGATATAAATATCTATGATTACATACTGATATAAATAAAAGATTGAATAAATAAATATGAAAGAATAGACAAATCTCCTCAGAGGAGAATTTCAAATAACTTATGTAGATATTTCACTTCAAGAAGGTGGAGCATAATTCCCCACTCATTAAATGTGGGTTGCATACAACGTACTCTTTTCAAAGAGTATGAAAACTGGGGAAAGGAGTGACTTCACGGCAAAGAAACCCGACAACACTACCTCAGTCAGGTGATGAAGGTTAAGAGCAATGATATGTTGATAGTACATACCATTGATCCACTCATATGATAAGAATGGCACTTTACCTCTGTAGCCTCCCCCTCCAAATCCCATAGTCCCAGTCTAATTTTGAAAAAACACCAGAAATTAAGAAATCAATTAAGAAATTAAGAAATATTCTAGGGGCGCCTGGGTCACTCAGTCAGTTGAGCATCCAACTCTTGATTTTGACTCAGGTCATGATCTCAGGGTCTTGAGATTGAGCCCCACGTGGGGCTTTCAGAGCCTGCTTGGGATTCTCTCTCTCCCTCTGTCTCTTCCCCTCCCTCTTTCTCTTTCAAAATAAATAAGTAAACATTTTTTTAAGAAAAAGAAATATTCTCTCTCCCTCTGTCTCTGCCCCTCCCTCTCTCTTTTTCAAAATAAATAAATAAACATTTTTTAAAAGAAATATTCTGCAAAACACCTGACCAATATTTCTCAAAACTGTCAAGCTTTTCAAAAACCAGAGAGTGTTTGAGAAACTGTCACAGTCACGAGGAGACTGTAAGGAGACATGGTAAGTAAGGAGACATGGTAGCTAATTTAATGCTCTGTATAGGATCCTAGAACAAAAAATATACATAAGGCAAAAACTAGGAAATCTGAATAAACCATGGACTCTAATTAATAAAAACGTATCAGTATTAAAATTCAAATTTCATATGAATATAAAATGTTACTAATAGAAAAAACTGAGTATAGAGTATATGGAAACTCTCTGCACTAAATTTGCAAATTTTCTGTAAACCAAAATGCTTCCAAAATTAAATATTTATTAAGACAAAAAGAAACATGCAGGAAACAAATAAAAAATCCTTAGAGAATTATTCTGAAATGAAATATCTAGGATTTGCCTTAAAATAATCCAGTTGGGGGAGGAAGGACTGGGAGTGATAGGAAGTGGGAAGAGGTATAGATAAACAAGATTGGCCAAGAGTTGATAATTAAGCTGGGATTATGAGTATATGAGAGGTCACCATATTTTTCTAAGGTAAATGTTGTTTTTGTATTCCCATAAAGGGAACCACTATTCATCATTTATTTGAGCAATATTGGGAGATAAATGTATGATTTTTTGGTCAAGTAAGTAGTCACATGTTTCTCAGTAAACATGTGGTATTCAGAATCAGGAGCATACCCTCCTGTCCTGAGACATAGCGACTGCCTAGTATGTCTGAGTCTAACGCCCTGAATTTCCCACTCAGCAGATCATGGTCATGATGCTTTCAAACCACACAGAGCACTCCTGCCTAAAAAAAAAAAAAAAGATGGACATTCATTTACTCTTGAATTGGTAGATATTCCAGAAGATCCAATAGAGACCATTTTGATTTTCAGTTTGTAAGAAATTTTGTATCATGAGTCTTAACCAGATTAACACACTCTAACACATTTCCTGCAACATGTATGTTTTATAGGTTTTACTTTAACCTTTACAGTTAAATCCATATAAAAATGTTATAAGACAAGAGAGTGATATCCCATAAATCTACCCTATGGAGAAAATACTTCTGTTTTTATGACTTCTGTCTAGACAGCTATATGTTTCTCAGTTGCTGAACTTCCTTGTTCTTTTAATATAAAATAATTCTTTTTTTAATATAATTTATTGTCAAATTGGCTTCCATACAATACCCAGTGCTCATCCCAACAAGTGCCCTCCTCAATGCCCATCACCCACTTTCCCCTCTCTCCCCTACCCCCTATCAACCCTCAGTTTGTTCTTTGTATTTAAGAGTCTCTTATGGTTTGCCTCCCTCACTCTCTGTAACTATTTTTTCTCCCTTCCCTTCCCCCATGGTCTTCTGTTAAGTTTCTCAAGATCCACATATGAGTGAAAACATATGATATCTGTCTTTCTCTGACTGACTTATTTCATTTAGCATAATACCTTTCAGTTCCATCCATGTTGCTGCAAATGGCGGGATTTCATTCTTTCTCATTGCCAGGTACTATTCCATTGTATATATAAACCACATCTTCTTTGTCCATTCATCAGTTGATGGACATTTAGGCTCTTTCCATAATTTGGTTATTGTTGAAAGTGCTGCTATAAACATTGGGGTGCATGTGCCCCCATGCATCAGCACTCCTGTATCCCTTGGGTAAATTCCTAGCAGTACTATTGCTGGGTCATGGGGTAATTCTATTTTTAACTTTTTGAGGAATCTCCATACTGTTTTCCAGAGCGGTTGCACCAGTTTGCATTCCCACCAACAGTGCAAGAGGGTTCCCATTTTTCCACAGCCTCACCAGCATCTATAGTCTCCTGATTTGTTCATTTTAGCCACTCTGACCAACGTGAGGTGGTATCTCAGTGTGGCTTTGATTTGTATTTCCGTGATGATGAGGGACGTTGGCCACTGTTTCATGTGTGTGTTGGCCATCTGGATGTCTTCTTTGGAAAACTGTTTATTCATGTTTTCTGCCCATTTCTCCACTGGATTATTTGTTTTTTGGGTGTGGAGTTTGGTGAGTTCTTTATAGATTTTGGATACTAGCTCTTTGTCCAATATGTCATTTGCAAATATCTTTTCCCATTCCGTCGGTTGCCTTTTAGTTTTGTTGATTGTTTCCTTTGCAGTGCAGAAGCTTTTTTATATTGATGAGGTTTCAATAGTTCATTTTTGCTTTTAATTTCCTTGCCTTTGGAGATATGTCAAGTAAGAAATTGTTGAGGCTGAGGTTGTTGCCTGCTTTTTCCTCTAGGCTTTTGATGGTTTCCTGTCTCACATTCAGGTCCTTCATCCAATTTGAGTTTATTTTTGTGAATGGTGTAGGAAATTGGTCTAGTTTCATTCTTCTGCATTTTGCTGTCCAGTTCTCTCAGCACCATTTGTTAAAGAGACTGTCTTTTTTCCATCGGATATTCTTTACTGCTTTGTCAAAGATTAGGTGGCCATACATTTTTAGGTCCAATTCTGGGTTCTCTATTCTATCCCATTGGTCTTGTGTCTGTGTTTTTGTGCCAATACCATACTGTCTTGATGATTACCGCTTTTTAGTAGAGGCTAAAGTCTGAGATTGTGATGCCTCCCACTTTGGTTTTCTTCTTCAGTATTACTTTGGCTATTCAGGGTCTTTTGTCGTTCCATACAAGTTTTAGGAGTGTTTGTTCTAGCTTTGAGAAGAATCGCTGATGCAATTTTGATTGGGATTACACTGAATGTGTAGATTACTTCCGGTCGTATTGACATTTTAACAATATTTATTCTTCCAATCCATGAGCATGGGATGTTTTTCCATTGCTTTGTGTCTTCTTCAATTTCCTTCATAAGCTTTCTATAGTTTTCAGCATACAAATCTTTTACATCTTTAGTTAGATTGATTCCTAGGTATTTTATGGTCCTTGGTGAAATTGTAAATAAGATCAGTTTCTTTATTTCTCTTTCTGTTGCCTCATTATTTGTGTATAAACATGCAACCAATTTCTCTACATTCATTTTGTACCCTGCAATTTTGCTGAATTCATGTGTCAGTTCTAGCAGACTTTTGGTGGAGTCTTGGGTTTCCATGTAGAGTATCATGTCATCTGCAAAAAGTGAAAGTTTGACTTCTTTGCCAATTTTGATGCCTTTTTTTTTCTTTGTTGTTTGATTGCTGATGCTAGGACTCGCAACACTATATTAAACAACAGCGGTGAGAGTGGACATCCCTGTTGTGTTCTTGATCTCAGGGGGAAAGCTCTCAGTTTTCCCCCATTAAGGATGATATTAGCTGTGGGCTTTTCATATATGGCTTTTATGATATTTAAGTATGTTCCTTCTATCCCAACTTTCTTGAGGGTTTTTATTAAGAAAGGATGCTGTATTTTGTCAAATGCTTTTTCTGCATCGATTGACAGGATCATATGATTCTTATCCTTCCTTTTATTAATGTGATGTACCATACTGATTGATTCTCGAATATTGAACCAGCCCTGCAGTCCACCTGATCATGGTGAATAATTCTTTTCATATGCTGTTGAATTCGACTTTCTAGTATTTTGTTGAGAAATTTTACATCCATGTTCTTCAGGGATATTGGCCTGTAGTTCTCCTTTTTTGTTGGGTCTCTGTCTGGTTTGTGAATCAAAGTAATGCTGGCTTCATAAAATGAGTTTGGAAGGTTTCCTTCCATTTCTATCTTTTGGAACAGCTTGAGAAGGATAGGTATTAACTCTGCTTTAAATGTCTGTTAGTATTTCTCAGGGAAGCCATCTGGTCCTGGACTCTTATTTGTTGGGAGATTTTTGATAACTGATTCAATTTCTTCACTAGTTATGGTCTGCTCAAATTTTCTATTTCTGCCTGTTTGAGTTTTGGTAGTGTGTGGATGTTTAGGAATTTGCCCATTTTTCCA
Organism: Felis catus; assembly: GCF_018350175.1. Classification (NCBI taxonomy): domain Eukaryota; kingdom Metazoa; phylum Chordata; class Mammalia; order Carnivora; family Felidae; genus Felis; species Felis catus. Next base: position 58,742,654 of record NC_058374.1, on the reverse strand, counting down.
GGTTGTTCAGTTTGTTGGCCTATCATTTTTCATAGTATTCCCTGATAATTGCTTGTATTTCTGAGGGATTGGTGGTAATAGTTCCATTTTAATTCATGATTTTATCTATTTGGGTCATCTCCCTTTTCTTTTTGAGAAGCCTGGCTAGAGGTTTATCAATTTTGTTTATTTTTTCAAAAAACTAACTCTTCATTTCATTAATCTGTTCTACTATTTTTTTGGAGTCTATATTGTTTATTTCTGCTCTGATCTTTATTATTTCTCTTCTTCTGCTGGGTTTGGGCTGTCTTTGCTGCTCTGTTTCCAGTTCATTTAGGTGTGCTGTTCAATTTTGTATTTGGGATTTTTCTTGTTTCTTGAGATAGGCCTGGATTACAATGTATTTTCCTCTTAGGACTGCCTTTGCTGCATCCCAAAAGATTTGGATTGTTGTGTTTTCATATTCATTTGTTTTCATATATCTTTTAATTTGTTCTTTAATTGCCCGGTTGACCTATTTGTTCTTTAGTAGGATGTTCTTTAACCTCCATGCTTTTGGAGGTTTTCCAAACTTTTCCTGTGGTTGATTTCAAGTTTCATAGCATTGTGATCTGAAAGTGTGCATGGTAATATCTCAATTCTTTTATATTCATTGAGGGCTGTTTTGTGACCCAGTATGTGATCTACCTTGGAGAATGTTCCATGTGCACTCGAGAAGAAAGTATATTCTGCTTTAGGATGAAAAGTTCTAAATATATCTGTCAAGTCCATCCAGTCCAGTGTATCATTCAGAACCATTGTTTCTTTATTGATTTTCTGTCTAGATGATCTGTCCATTGTTGTAAGTGGAGTATTAAAGTCCCCTGCAGTTACCACTTTCTTATCAATAAGATTGCTTATGTTCGTGACTGTTCTATATATTTGGGTGCTTCTGAATTTGGTGCATAGACATTTATAATTGTTAGCTCTTCCTAATGGATAGACACCATAATTATTATATAATGTCATTCTTCATCTCTTGTTACAACCTTTAGTTTAAAATCTAGTTTGTCTGATATAAGTATGGATACTCCAGCTTTCTTTTGACTTCCAGTAGCATGATAGATGGTTTTCCATCACCTCACTTTTAATCTAAAGGTGTCCTCAGGTCTAAAATGGGTCTCTTGTAGACCGAAAGTAGATGGGTCTTGTTTTTTATCCATTCTTATACTCTATGTCTTTTGGTTGGAGCATTTAGTCCATTTACATTCAGTGTTATTATTGAAAGATATGGGTTTAGAGTCATTGGGTTATCTGTAGGTTTCATGCTTGTAGTGATGTCTCTGGTACTTTGTGGTCCTTGTAACATTCCACTCACAGAGTCCTCCTTAGGATCTCTTGTAGGGCTGGTTTAGTGGTGATGAATTCCTTCAGTTTTTGTTTGTTTAGGAAAACCTTTATCTCTCCTTCTATTCTGAGTAACAGGCTTGCTGGATAAAAGATTCTTGGCTGCATATTTTTTCTGTTCATCACATTGATGATTTCCTGCCATTCCTTTCTGGCCTGCTAAGTTTCAGTAGATAGGTCTGCTACTACCCTTATGTGTCTACCTTTGTATGTTAAGGCCTGCTTATCCCCAGATGCTTTCAGAATTCTCTCTTTATCCTTGTATTTTGCCAGTTTCACTATGATATGTCATGCAGAAGATTGATTCATGTTACATCTGAAGGGAGCTCTCTGTGCCTCCTGGATTTCAATGTCTGTTTCCTTCCCCATATTGGGGAAGTTCTCAGCGATGATTTGTTCAAGTACACCTTTGGCCCCTTTCTCTCTCTTCTTCTGAAATGCCTATGATACGGATATTGTTCCATTTCACTAATCACTTAATTCTCTAATTCTCCCCTCCTGATCCAGAATTTTTTATCTCTTTTTCTCAGCTTCCTCTTTTTCCAGAATTTTATCTTCTATTTCACCTATTCTCCCCTCTGCCTCTTCAATACACACTGTGACTGCCTCTATTTTATTTTGCACCTAATTTATAGCGTTTTTAAATTAATCATTACTATTTTTTAGTTCCTTGATCTCTGCAGCAACAGATTTTCTCCTGTCTCCGATGCTTTTTTCAAGCCCAGCCATTAATCTTATAACTATTATTCTAAATTCTTGTTCAGTTATATTGATTATATCTGTTTTGATCAATTCTTTAGCTGTCGTATCTTCCTGGAATTTCTTTTGAGGAGAATTCTTCCATTTCATCATTTTGGCTACTTTTCTGTCCCTTATGTGTTTTAAAAGCTTGTTATGTGTTCTGCACCTGCGAGCACTGCTATATTAAAGGGGGATCATACACTGTCCAGGGCTTAGTCCTTCAGGAGGTGTTTTTTGGAGTGTTACTTGCTCTCTGTTGTTGTGACTTTGGTTATTTTATTTCACTACTCGTAGTGACGTTTTGGACCCTCCACCAAGTGTGCTTTGATTTGTTCCTTTAAGTAGCCCTGGAAAGGAAAACAAACAGACAAACAAACAGAAAACAAAAACATGAAAACACACAAAGAAAAAAAAAGAAAGAAGGAAAGAAAAAGAAAAGAAAAAAAAGCAAAAACCCAAAAACATCATCTACAAGTAAAGAACAAGGTAGAGGCAGTGCTAATGGAAGAGCACATACAAAGAGAGAAATACAGGGGTGGGGAAAAATTAAAAATAAACATTGACCAGTCAGAGACTAAAGGGCTTAATCCAGAGAGAAAGTAAAGAAGGAAGTGTAGAAGACATATCAAGAGAATGGATTAAATATGTCTGCTTAAACAAACCAACAACCAGAGTAACCACACTTGAAGATGGAAGAGATAAGAAGGAGAAATAGAAGGAAGAATATCTATGTAATAAGAATTGCCTGAGAATTAAACCAGGCAATGCAGCAGCACTGGTCTGGAGGAGGGACCATCTGGTTCCTCAGCGACTATCCCACTCTAGTAGATAAGCAGTTACTAGGCACAGAGGGGAGTGGTTTGGTGTAGGCGGGTCCTGCCTCCACTGTGGGCCTCAGGGACCCATCCCTGACGCCCGCCTTGGTGGTGGTAGGGAGAAAAATGGCGACCCCCCAGTCTCTCCTCCACTGACCTGGTGTCCCAAACCACTCTGTATGAGCCATCCTCACTGTGCTGTGGGTGCAAACAAGGCAGTTTATCTGGCTCCACCAACTCCCATTCCCTGACACATGGCTGGTATTCAGACTCCTGCTGTGTGCCCCAGTACTGGGGAAGTACAGTTCCCTGATATGTGGTCCCCAGACAGGCTTTGTCCTGTCCCGCAGCACTCCAGGGAGGGGATGGCTTTCTCCTACTGTGTACTGTGCCCCTGACCTAGCCACTGAGCCCGGGCTGGCTCCCCTCCTCCCCAGGTGAGTGAACAGGGCAGCCAGCCCCAATCCGGAGAAAGCCCCTCAGTTAGAAGCTGGCTCTTTCTCCATCCCAGTCTGACGTTTTTCTCTTGTCCAGATACAGTCCTATGCTTCCTCAGCTGCTCTTTCTCTTCCCTCTCTCTTTTCCCTTTGTCTCTCTGCAGGAGGGGATCCCTCCCCTCTGTTCATTTTATCTCTCACAGTTTACAGTCATGTATCTATGGCCTGTCAGGTTGTCCCGGTGTATCCCTGGTAGGGACTCAGTCTCTTTTCCTCCCAGACTCTTGGGGTTCAAAGTCCTTTGACTTCAACATTTCTTTGTTTGAAAGAGTCGGGAAGTTCGTATCCCCCTACTTCTCCACCATGTTGGCCCCTTCTTTGATATAAAATACTTCTAAAGGAGAATTTTATATGCTACAAAATGACTCATTACTGGTGTTGGAGCAACTTACTTCATAATTCAGCTAAGACTATATCCTAAATAGAACAATATATTTTATTATGCTGTTTTTTCTCTCATATTTACCATTTTTCTTTTTTAAAATGCATGACTTAAAGTAGATTTATTCTAAATATTCAGTTAAATGTGTGTTTCTTCTATAGGGACTAATAAAATTAATAAAATTTAACACTGTAGACTTTTGTCAAATGCTTTGGTGAATTATTATAAAATAATGCATAAATGACCTTTTAGGATGACATAATCAGCAGAATCTGGGAGTCAGAATAATGTATATTTTGTGCAGAATGTACTTCACATAACTCTAGTTCTGTGGAGTATTAATAAATATTATTTGCTGAGGTGGAGGGAAGTCCTGAGGTCAAATAGGTGTAGAAAACATTGTGTAAACCAGTTTTTTTACTGTAGGACCTTTAACATACTGATGGAGATCATGACTCTTAAAGCAAGGGAGATGGCCTACTGCATTTCTTAGATTGATTTGACCATAGAACATTTTTTTCCTGAGTCACCTTAAAGTACTGCCATAATAATAGAAACAGAAGAGGGACAGGTTGGGGAAGGGAGGTGGGCACGTGTTCTTCTGGCATTGACAGTTCAAACTGCACTGAAATTCTAATTCTGTTGCTTCGAAATAGGATAATGTCAGGCAGTTGGTCCATTCTAAGCTTCATCTTAATCTTTAAATAAATATGAAAATATCTAATTTGCCTGGTTTTCATAAGGATTACAAATAATTTAGATGAGTTTTCTTTTAGGTTGTAATGTAAAAGGCTGTAGCCAAGCATAATTTTTGCTATACCAAGTACAGGAAATTGAAAAGCTAAAAAAAAAATAAATAAATACATAAATGGATGCAAAGAGGTCTAAAGGAATTAAATTCCAGATAGGGAAGAATCATTTCCTCCCTGGTAGCATTTGCTGAGTTTGGGATAGATGGGTAGATGATTGAGCTCACCATAAGAAAAGGAATTCTTTTGAGGGAAAGGTTATTCTAAAAGAATCTAAAATAGACACATGAGTTTGAGTGATATCTTAGCATCTAGAGGATCCCCTCAAAAGAATAAGCAGTACTCCCCACCAATCGGTCTTTACCTCCAAGTTTTTTATAAATGATGGGCAGTTTGAGAAGCTAGGGCACTGGTGAAAAAGGTAAAGAAAGATCTCCATCGTCCCATAGTGATTAAATCCCAAAGTCAGAGACAGGGAACACATGTATTGAACACAGAACAGATCTCATTCTCAATACATTTGAAACCAGATGGGAACTAAAGCAACCTAAAACTATAATATTCCCCTCCCAATTCAATTACTGATGGAAGTGAAGTGAATAGCCCCTCAACCTTGCTGCCTGATAGATAGAGGAAAAAGTGTGCCCTACCTGGACAGAAATATCTTTCTGTCAATATCTAACACCTTTTTATATAATGTCCAGCATAAAATTTTTAAAATTCAAAATAAAAAAAAGACATGCAAAGGAGCAAGAAAATGTGACTTGCAATCAAGAAAATAATAGAAGCAGAGGCACCTGGGTGGTCAGTCGGTTAAGCATCTGACTTCCACTCAGGTCATGATCTGCTAGTAAATGAGTTAGAGCCCCACGTAAGGCTCTGTGCTGACAGCTCAGAGCCTGGAGCCTACTTTGGATTCTGTTCCCCTCTCTCTCTGCCCCTTCCCCACTTGCACATGCATGCATATGCTCTCTCTAGCTCACTCTCTCTCAAAAATAAACATTTTTTAAAAATTTTTTTAAAAAGATAATAGAAGCAAATCTATAGATTTTCAGAAGTTGAAATTAACTGACATATAAAGATAACTATTATAAATATTGTAAATAAAATAGAGGAAAGGATGGACAAAATGGATAAAAATATGAAGAATTTAAGCAGAGAAATGAAATCTCTGAAAAGAGCCAAATGAACTTTCTAGAACTATACCATATAGGAAATTATGATTCTATGGAATGATTCAGTGAATTCAAAGTCAGCTCAAAATAAATTATTCATGCTGAATCACAAGTAGGAAAAGATTTTTTTAAAAAAAGAAAAGACACGGTCAAATGGTCTACCATATGTGTGATTAGAGTTCTAGAAGAAGAGGAGAGAAGGAATGGGGAAAAGAAATATTTGAAGAGATAATGTCTATGAATTTTCCCAAGCTGATGAAGGACACCACCACAGATGCAAGAAGCTCAATGAATTCCAAATAAAATGAATACAAAGGAAAAATTCTAAGAACATTATACTTAACTGTTAAAAATTAAAAATAAAAGAAAGTTTTTAAAGTAGCCAAAGTAAAAGGATACATCTTCAAGGGAAAAATTATATGAATGATGGAGGCCAAAAGACAATTAAATGACATCTTTAAAGCACTGGAAGAAAAGTAAAACTGCCAACCTAGAATTCTTTACCCAGTAAAAATATGTTTCAGAAGTAAAGGTGAAATAAAGACATTTTCAAACAGACCAAAACTGAGGGAATTTTTCACCAGCATACTTATAATATAAAAAAAAATTCTAGGGGCACCTGGGTGGCTCAGTCAGTTAAACGTCTGACTTCAGCTCAGGTCATGATCTCATGGTTTGTGAGTTTGAGCCCCACATCAGTCTCTGAACTGACAGTGCATAGCCTGCTTGGGATTTTTATCTCTCCCTCTCCCTCTGCCCCTCCCCTGCTTGTTCTCTCTCTCTCTCTCTCTCTCTCTCTCTCTCTCTCTCTCTCTCTCTCTCTTAAATAAACTTATTTTTAAAAATTCTAAAATAAGTTCTTCAGCATGAAAGTAAATTATTCCAAATAGAAGTGTGGAATTGTTTTAAAAAAGAATAAAGACCTCCAGATATGGATAAAGGTAAAAGACTAATTGTTTTAAAACTTTTTAGAAGACTAGTGACTACTGAAAACAACCAAATGATAGGGGCTCCTGGATAGCTCAGTCTGTTAAGCATCTGGCTTCAGCTCGGGTCATTATCTCTCAGTTCATGAATTTGAGCCCCGCATTGGGCTCTGTGCTGACAGCTCAGAGTCTGGAGCCTGCTTGGGATTCTGTGTCTCCCTCTCTTTCTCTGCCCCCTCTCCTTAGTGTGCACGCTCTCTCTCTCTCTCTCTCGCTCTCTCTCTCTCTCTCTCTCTCTCAAGAATAAATAAACATTAAAAAAAATTTTAATGATAGAAACAATACATGAGGTGGAGTTTATAATATAGGTAGAAGTAAAATACAAGATAAAAATAGCCCCCAAAAAAGGCCATTATAAAATAAGGGAAATTTTAGAGATTTTTACATTGTTCATTAAGTGGTAAAATAGTCCTCAAAGACTCTAATAAGTTAAGGATGCATATTATAATGTCTAGAGCAGTGATTTCCTGAGTATAGCCCCAGACCAGTTATATCCACATCACCTAGAAACTTGTTAGAAATGAAGTCTTGATTCCTATCCCAGATTTACAAATCAGAAACTCTCGAGGTTGATCCCAGCAGTGTTTTAAAAAGGCTTCCAGATGTTTCTAAAGCAAACTAAAGCTTAAGCATCTCTGTGCTAGACATGGTAAGACAGCTGAGAGGGAAATCTTCCCAATGGTAGAGCTGTGAGCAGCTGGTCATTCACTTTGGGTGGAAGGAGAAGTGCCCCAAGGTGAGAATATATAGAGATGCCACAGCAGTGGCCAATAGCCTGATTATCTACTTAGGAAACTGGAAGGAAAAAACTGGAAGATCAGAGACAAGAAGGTCTGTGGATAGACATACAAAGATAATAGCATAAAGTGTCAAGACTTGTGTATTACATGTGGGTACTGGCTAGAAAGTATCTACCATGGAAAAAGCCCTGAATAGCCAAGAAAACAAATGACTAGCCACTTGATCTTCTAGCCAGTCTTGTCATCAGTCACCCAGAGTAGGTATGATGGACACATGAACAGAGTGGACATGGTGGCAGAAACAGAAGCTATGTGTGATCCCAAGAGCATGGACCCTGCTTACCAATGCCAAATAGCTACTGCTGACTTTGAATATTTAACTTGTCAGCAATAGAACAACAGTGAAGCCCCAGTATGGCATCATTCCTTGGAGAAATCAACCAGCCACTTAGTAACAAGTTGGCTACATGGATCTTCTCCATGTTGAAAAGACCAGCCATTCACCTTCACAGGAATAGATACATTATTTCAAGTATATGTTTCCCTTTCCTCCCTGCAGAGTTTCGGCCATTATGGAGCACCTCAACCCTAGGCCTGGAAACCCACACAACAAGGCATCCAACCGGAAGACCTACTTTACCATGAAAGTAATGTGGAAGGGAGCCCACAACCACAGGAACCGCTGATCACTTCACATATTACACCATTCAGAGGTAGTTGACTTCATAGAATGCTGGGATGGCCTACTCTTAGGTAACAAAAGATCTTTTGTCATTTTTACTCATTCAAATGGCATATTTTGCCATGAGAATTCAAGAAGCAGAGAGTACCGAAATACAGAGAGAACAGAATGAGGTAACAACGGAGAAGCAGAACAAGACAATGAGTGTGTCCTGACAAGTCTATAGTTTCCAGATTTTATGTTAGCCACAGCCCATGAGCCATCTCTGTTTCTTGACAATAAATTCCCCCTACCCCATCCACTTTTTTTTACATTAGCATTCCTGACTTGGTTTCTATTACTTGCAAGTTAAGGATATTGTCCAATACAATAAACTCCAAAGAGGCAAACTTTTCTCTTCACATGAAGAACATCTAATAAATAATATAGCTGTCCCCAAAATGGAAAGAACTTCTCTTATCATTTTTAGATTTAGACCGCCCCTCAGTATATAAAAGAGATATTATCTATTATAATAAATGGGTCCCTTCCCACTCCAAGATCCTCTGACAAATATCAGAAAATGTTTGATTTGGAAAATAGAGTTGTTTCATGATTTAGGAAATAAAAAATAATGAGTCCCCAAGTGCTCGATAACATTCCACATGAGGATGTGCAAGAATGTATAACATTACATGGGGGAAAGGTAGGTTCTAAATTTAGAGTTTGTGAGAAATCCAGAACAAAACTGTGCAAGGATTTATCTTTTATTAAGTTAATGCACCCCCCAAAAAAAGTCTAGAAGTTAAGTATCTGGGGTGTGAAATATAATAGCAAAACAGCAAATAAAGCAGCCTTTGAATGCACATTATTATTTACTGGCTGAAATGAAAATTTAAAAAAAGATCTCAGAATACATTCAGGCAAAATTCTTTGTTTTGCTTTCCCTTGATATCACTGTCAACAATGCCCTCTAGTGGTAAATTAAGTAGGCACTGAAGAATGGAAAAAATGAAACCTAATTAAGCAGGCCTGTTAAACTCATTGGTAAGATTTTCATGAAAATATGAACTTTTACACTTCCAGTTGGTAACTGAATGTTATATTTGGCAAGAAAATGAATCTTTACCAAGTATCGCAGCGTATACCTTAAAGCGCAAGCATCTCAGAGCCAATTTTCCCCTGTGGTTTTCCTGAACATGTGCCAAACAGCACATGAAAATAGCCATCTGTAATGTCTTATAGGGGCATTTCTGGGTCACGACTTCCACTGTGCACCTTAAAAGAAAGTAAAATGTACTTTTATTGAGGATGAAATCAATCTCCCAAATACTTCTGCTTCTAAACCCAATTACCTTCAAGAATTATAGCTTCAGACAAAAATAGTGGCTTGTTACCACTTTCAAGATTGTATCTGAATTTTGAACTCATCAACCAGACAAAGTTCCTTTGCTTGAAAAATCTTCAAACCACAGCTCTCAACCACTGGGGTAAGCCAGTTAAAACAACACTTACAGTTACAGGAATGAAATTTCTCCAACCTGGCTCAGCAAAGAGTTTCCCAAAGGAACTTCCACTGAAGAAAAAGAATGAAGACGATGTATACTGCTCGCTCCTCTCTAATTCAAACCAGCCAATTGCTGCTTCTAGTCTCTGGCTCAAGATTTCTTTTTCTCTGCGTATTGTTCTCTTTTCGCGCCTCTCCAAGCCTCCTTCCCTCATGCTTTCTAACCATCCTACATTTCCTTCAGTAACTGATTCTGTATGTGATTTTGAGAGACACTTAGACCCTTTTGTGATAACTATATTTGCATGAGAATATTTGCTCTGAATGACTTTGACTAAGGCATTAACCTACTACTCTGTTCTGGGATTTTGTCTATTTAAATAGAAAGAAACACCTCCTCAAATAGCTATGCCGTGGCTAGACAGGGGCCATTAATATTAATATTAATTCCCTAAAAAAGACTACGATGACCACATTCTGTGAATGCTAAACATTTCCTGTTTTTGCATTGCTAACATGGAATCCAAATACTATGTAACATGCCTTTGAGGAATTCTTGCCTTCATCAACCTTAGACAAAATTTTACGAGGCAATCTGAACTTCAGTACCATTTTCTCCATTACTGTTTCTGGTGTGCCAGAAATACTTCAGCTTTTCGAGTCAGATAAGGGCCTAGATATAAATCCCACCATTGCCGCTGACTTGGCTATGTTGTTCAGCAAGTCATTAACACAAACCAGTTAAGAAGTGGTGCGGGGACTCACAGAGTAATTATCTGACAGTTTTACCTACTAAATTTAGCACTAGGCCAAATGAAAACCAATGTATAGATTTCTAGATGGCAGCATATAGTATTTGTGTTTCTCTAAGTATGCCCTCTAGAATGATCCCTAACTTATTTGATCATGGTACTCTTTTTTTTTTTTCCTCAGAGCATTTCAGAAAACCAAAGTATTAAAAAAAAAATCTCTTTAGAATATGGTAGTGTAGGGGTGCCTGAGTGGCTCAGTCAGTTAAGCTTCTGACTCTTGATTTCAGCCCAGGTCATGATCTCATGGGAGATCGAGCCCCGTGTGAGAGTCTGTGCTGACAGTGTGGAACCTACTTGGGACTCTTTCTCTCTCTTCCTCCCTCTGCCCCTCCCCTGCTCGCATGTGCATGCTCTCTCTCTCTCTCTCTCTTTCTCAAAAATAAACTTAAAAAAAAGAAAGAATATGGTAGGCTAGGGTGCTCTGTGGAATTTTTGAAATTCAAATTAATATACTTTAAATTTTCTTGGTTGTGCTAGCCACTTTTAGTGGCTACAGTGCTAGGCTCAAGAACTTTTGAATACCATTGCCATGTGGCAATGGCTACCATATTGCACAGTGCAGAATTGATCATTCCATTATTGCAAAGCATTCTCTTTTTTTAATGTTTATTTATTTTCAGAGTGAGAGAGAGAGCATGCACATGTGTGAGCAGGGGAAGGACAGAGAGAGGGGGAGAGAGAATCTCAAGCAGGCTCCACACCTAGCATGGAGCCTGACATGGGGCTCGATCTCACCACTGGGAGATCATTACCTTAGCTGAAATAAAGAGTCTGTCACTCAACCAACTAAGCCACCCAAGAGCCCTATTGCAAAGCATTTTATTCGACAACACTGGAGTTTTCCTTATAATCTTATGATCATATTCAAACTCCAGCCTTTAAAAACCCTCACAAAAAATAGTAACTTTACAATAGAAAAACTGTTAACCAACACCTTAACCAAGGGATCAAAGATAACAACCCTGTAATGGTGCAAATATACATTATCTACCTCCGATGGTGTACATTAAAAAAACACAAAAACAAAAACACAGAATCTCACGTGTGGCATTGCTGCCAATAATAGTTAACCTGAACCTAAACATTGGGAAACGTCAAACACAAATTTAAGGATATCCTACAAAATAATTGCCCTGTGCTCTTTAAAATGCCATGGTCATAAAAGACAAAGAAAGGCAAAAGAACTGTACAAGATTAAAGGAGAAAAAGGAGTCAAGACAACTAAATTCAATGCATGATCTTTAAAGAGACCCTTGATCAAGGAAAACAATGACTATAAAGGAAATTATTGGGGCAACTGATAGAATTTAATATTGACTGCGGGTTAGAAAATGATTTTATAAGAATATTAAGTTTCTTGATTTTGATTACATAATAGTCATATAAGAGAAAGTCCTTCATCTTAAGGAACCGTACATTAAAACACTTTAGAAAAAAGAAGCACTCTCTGCTTTCCAAATAAGATGGAGAAAGCATACCTCACCCTGCCTCTCCTTCTGAATGCAGCTAAAACCCTTGGAGAAGATATCTGGAGCAGCTACCTGAGGACTTTGAAAAGGAAATGGTAGTTGGGGCGCCTGGGTGGCGCAGTCGGTTAAGCGTCCGACTTCAGCCAGGTCATGATCTCGCAGTCCGTGAGTTCGAGCCCCGCGTCGGGCTCTGGGCTGATGGCTCAGAGCCTGGAGCCTGTTTCCGATTCTGTGTCTCCCTGTCTCTCTGCCCCTCCCCCGTTCATGCTCTGTCTCTCTCTGTCCCAAAAATAAATAAACGTTGAAAAAAAAATTTAAAAAAAAAAAAAGAAAAGGAAATGGTAGCAAGTTCATTGGGCAAGACAAACAGATCTCTGAGAACCACTAAACTGGGGGTGAGTTTCTCTTTCCTTTAAATCTACTTTTTTTCCAGTGTAGACTCAAAGGCAACATGAAATCCAGAAATATAACAGGTGCATACAGAAAGTGTTCCAGGAGAAGCCCTGTCTTTCTTGTCTGATGAGTAGAAAATGGCCTATTATATAGGTCAGAAGAAATTGGGGAAACCCTTTGGGTTTTTTTCCCTCTCTTGTCCCAAGCCCTGGCACAGAAGTAACAATAGCTCAGAAAATGCCTACAACTCAGAAGGAAGGAACGCTCCTCTCTGGCCAGAGGAACCATAGATCCAAGAGTGTGAGAGAAATCCCTGTCATTCTTTTCTCTGTGACCTCTCACTACTTGGTCCCAGTAGCAGACACAGTTGCAGAAAGTGCATAACCAGGAAAACTAAAGCTGTGGCTATCCATCAGAAGACCAGGAAGAGGGTGACTAGGAGCAGGAAAGATTCTCATGAAGAGAAGCAAGTTCAAGAAAGTGATCATAATACTATGTACGAACTCCTGTGTCCATCCCTGAGCTGCACATGAGTGGATCTGACCCTAAACCACATACGGAAGGCACTCAGAATTGATCTACAGGGTGGACTGCTGCCCAAGTCTCAGACTGCTCTCTGGGTGTTAACATGAATGGGACTGACCCAAGTAGTCCAGGAAAAGCTTTGAAAACAACTCATTTTGGAATCACCACCAACAAAGGCAGAGTAGGAAATTGCAACCAAACCTCAATTTGCCTGCTTGATTGCCTGCTAAAACAAGTAAACAAACAAACATCCTCCATAGGATTTAAACAAGACCTAGAGTCGTAAAACAAACATTCAAAACGTCCAGGATTAAATCCAAAATTATTCAACATACGAAGAACCAGGAGAATCTTGACATTTCTCAAGAGAAAAGAACAATCAATCAATAGCCATAAATACAGATGTTGAAATTAGACAGACTTTTAAATAGCTGTTAAAATCATTTACTTATTAGAAAATGCAACTTGTATTATCCTCATACTGTTTATCCTATTTCTTCAAATCACTACTCAAAGCTCTAATATCTAATGATATTTTTTATTAATTGATGTACAGATTCTTACTACTTTTAAAATATTTAATCACTTAACTATTTATCATTTCATTTCCCCTTACATTTCTTTTTCTACATACATTATCCAAATATACATTATTTGATTTTGCCTAAACAATTGAAAAAGTCTCAGCTCTTTCTCTTGCTCATCTTTCTGCACTTCTGTTCATCCTACACACAGTGGTTTCCTGAAGCATAGGTTAGATCATATTTATTGACTACCTATGAACCAGAGTCTTTGCTGGCCGTGGCAGATGCCATAAGAGTTCAATGCCTACCCTTTATAAATGCAGGTCCAGAGGAAAAGACCAACATGTAAACATACGATTATAATACACTGAAAAATTCCTACCACTGTTTTCTGATCTATAAAATAGAAACAATAATTGTACACCCTTCCCAGAGTATGGAGAGGATTAAATGAGTGATACCTACAACATGTTTAGCTTGTGGTCTGGCACATAGTAATCATACAATAAACACCAACCATTAATATAATTAACTCCCAAATGCCAAGTACAGTGTTACAAGCTATGATTATTCAAATTTTCAAGGGCAGTGAGTTCAAGGGAATTAAATCAATTTCTCAAGCCACCCAATGAGTCAAGGAATCTTGAACAAAGCCAAAACTATAAAGTCTTTTTACCCAGATCTCTCATAAGGGATTATGATTTTCCAAATAAAATAAACTATGTCCTTTTAATTTTATCATCCATTTCCAACATGCTTTTGAAGATGTTTCCAAGATGAATTTCAGCAGAAGATGATTCCCATTTTCTTCTCAATCGTGCAGTTTATACGGAGGAGCACAATGACATAATCCCCATGTTCTATTTTACTATACTATGCCTTATAATTCTTGCCAGCACTCACAGCTCAGACACTTCTCTCTCTTCCAATAGTCAGACATATTTATTGGCATAAAATGAAATCCCTTCTTCAACAAAATGAGTTATGAATATTATATATGAAAAATAATAGCTATAATGAAATGGCAGACAGGAAAATAAAACCCAAAACTTCTAACACCCTGAAGATTTGATAAATAAAATGACATTAGGCTTTTCTGAATCCCAAAGATAATCTCTGAAGTGTCCCAAAGAAAGCCTGGAGGATATGGATAAGAATCAAAAACTATCATCCATTTCCAAACATGCCCAGAAAAATATGTTCTCTCCAAGCTGCCAAGATAAATGCAAAACAGAGGTTTTATTTTTTTTTTAATCTCACATTATGGCTTTTCAGATGTGTTCCAGAATAATTTTTAAAATAGACGGGCTGCCCTTATAAACAGGAATGTATAAGATCTTGCGGTACAAGAGGGGGTGAATGCAGGGACCTCTGTTCCGAAATGAGCACCCCACAAAACCAGCTGTGTGATTCTGCACAAGGTACTGAATCATTTTGGACATTGGTTTCCAAAGCTATTAAAGTTAGAGGTAATGACATCGATTCTTGCCTATCTCAGTACATTGTTATTAAGAACAATAGCTTGCAGGGGCGTCTGGGTGGCTCAATCGGTTAAGCGTCCAACTGTTGGTTTCAGCTCTGGTCATGATCTCACTGTTTCATGGGTTTAAGCCCCACATGGGGCTCTGTGCCCGATGGCAGGCACCAGGCCTGCTTGGGATTCTGTCTCCCTCTCTCTCTGCCCCTCCCCCACTCACACTGTCTCTGTCTCTCTCAAAAATAAATAAACTTAAAAAAAAAAAGAATAACTAGCATTTGTGCCGCAATATAACAACTACCTTTTTCCTCACAAATATTATTTTATTTAGTTACTACAACATTCCTGTGAACTGACCATTATTATTATTATTACTATTATTATTATTATTACTATTATTACTACTGTCATTACAGTCTTTTGACATATGAGGAAGCTGAAGTTCAAAGAATTTTTAGTCAAGTCGCCTAAGTTCAGAGTGGTAAAGCCTGAATCAACCCACATCTCCTAACTCTATATCTTTGCTTGATCCACTGGATTATAATTCTTTGAATTCAAGGACTTCTTATTATCATGTTCTCAGGGCTGAGCATCATCCCTGGTTCATAGTAGACACTAAGCAAATATATGATGAACTGAGGGGAACCAATATATCATTGTGGGAGGTTTAGTCCACCAAAAGTCAGTCAGATAGACATGTGAGTAGTGAGTAGGCATAACTCTATAAAAGGAATTAAATTTTGTTTTAAAATTTTTTTAACATTTATTTTTTTGAGAGACAGAGAGGGACAGAGTGAGAGCAGGGGAGGGGCAGAGAGAAAGGCAGACACAGAATCCGAAACAGGCTCCAGGCTCTGAGCTGTCCTCACAGAGCCCAACACGGGGCTCAAACCCGTGAACCACGAGATCATGACCTGAGCCAAAGTCAGATGCTTAACCAACTGAGCCACCCAGGCACCCCTAATTTCTTTATTGAAGTCGGAATCTGCACTGACAGCATGGAACCTGCTTAGGATTCTCCTCTCTGTCTCCCTCTCTCTCTCTCTCTCTCTCTCTCTCTCTCTCTCTCTCTCCCCCCCATCCCCTTGCTCATTCTCTCTCTCTCTCAAAAGAAAAGAAAAGAAAAGAAAAGAAAAGAAAAGAAAAGACTACATGAATATGAGAAGAAAAATAGAATATTATTTGACCTTGGGTTAAACAAATGTTTCTTGAATATGACACAAAAAAAGCATGAAAAAGAGAATTTTAAAATTGGTAAATTGGACTTTATCAAAATTAATAACCTTGCTATTTAAAACATGTTAAGAAAGTAACTATGCAAACCACAAACTGGGAAAGTGCTTGGAAAACATTTATTTCATAAAAGACATGTATTGGGATGTATAAAGAACCATTGTAAGTCAATAATAAGACAATCCAATTAAAAACATGGGCAATGGGGCACCTGGGTGGCTCAGTTGGTTAAGCACCCAACTTCAGCTCAGGTCATGATCTCATGGTGCAGTTTGTAAGTTTGAGCGCCACGTCAAGTGACAGCTCAGAGCCTGGAGCCTACTTCGAATTCTGTGTCTCCCTCTCTCTCTGCTCCTCTCCTGTTCATGCTCTCTCAAAAATGAACATTTACAGAAAATTTTAAAATATGGGCAATATCACTACCCATTAGTAAACCAGCTAAAAAAAATTCTTTAAAAGGTGATGATACCAAATGCTGGCAAGGATGCAGAGAAACTGTATTTTTTATAGATTGCTGGTGGGACTGTAAAATGGTACAGCCATTCAGGAAAAGTTTGGTAGTTTCTTGTGAAATTAACATGCACTTACCATAAACCCAAGAAATCACACTCTAGGGCATTTATCTAAAAGGAAAGCTATGTGGTTTTTTTGTTTTGTTTTGTTTTTTAGTTTTTTTTGTAATGTTTATTATTTTTGAGAGAGAGAGACAGAGAGCAAGCAGGGAGGGCAGAGAGAGAGGGAGACACAGAATCAGAAGTAGGCTCCAAGCTCTGAGCTGTTAGCACAGAGCCCAACTCGGTGCTAGAACTCACAGACCACAAGATAATGACCTGAACCAAAGTTGGCTGCCCAACCAACTGAGCCACCCAGGAGCCCCAAAAACATATGTTTACATGAAAACTTGTATATGGACGTTCACAGCAGCTTTATAAGAATCCAAACACTGGAACAAACAAATGTCTTTTCAATGAGTGAGTATTGAAACTGTGGTAAACCCATCATACTAGGTAATACTACACAGCAATCAAAAAGAACCACCTGTTGATAGACGCAACTTGGATGAATCTCGGGAATTATACTGAGTGAAAAAGCCAATGTCAAAAGGTTGCATACCATATGATTCTACTTATATAATATTCTCAAAATGATAAAATTATGGAGATACAGAGCAGACTCATTGCTAGAAGACAGGGACAAAGGATGGAAGGGTGTGTAAATGCAAAGTACATGAGAAAGTTCTTTTGTAGTGATAGATTCTGCACCTTGATTATAGTGGCGATTACATGAATCTATGCATGAGATTAAATTACATAGAACTTCACACTCGTGCACATACACACATACACATACAAAAAAAATGAATGCAGGTTTTATGAAAAGCAAAAACTGAATAAAGTCTGTGAACAGTAATATCAATATAAATGTTCTGGTTTTGATACTATATAAACCACATGAGATGTCACTGCTAGAAAGCTAGGTGAGGGATACATGGGACTATTACTCCTTTTGCAACTTCCTGTGAGCCTATAATTATTTCAAAATAAAAAGATTTTTTTTAACAATGAGCAAAGCATCTGAACACTTCCCAAAGAAAACATATAAATAGTAAATAAGCACCTCACAAAATGCTCAACATCATTAGTTATCAGGAAAATGCAAATTTAAGCACAATGAGATAACCACTATAAATGCAGTAGGGTAGCTAAAATTAGAAAGAATAACAATACCAAGTATTGACAAGAATGTGGAAGTAACTGGATCTCTCACACACTGGGGAAGTATAGCCATTTGGAAAACAGTTTGTCAATTTCCTATAAAGGCAGGAGAAAAAAGGTAAGAACCATATGACCCAGCAATCTAACTCCTAGGTATTTACTCAAGAAAAGTAAGAACACATATTCACACAAAGACCTATACGTGACAAGCTCACAACAGCTTTATTTCTAAAGCCAAAATCTAGAAACAATTCAAATATTTATTAACAGAGTACAAACAAATCATAGTATATCTGTAGAATGGAATAATTCAGCAATAAAATGGGTGAATCTCAAAAAACAGTGCACTAAATAAAAGAATCCAGACACAAAAGAGTACATACTATATAATTCCATCTATATGAAAGGCTAGGAAAGGCAAATTTAATCTGTAGTAATGAAAAGAAGATGGGTGTTTGCCTGGAACCAAGGTTTGGAGAGGCAGGAAATAGCTGGGGAATGAGCACAAAGGAAACTTTTGGGTGATGGAAATGTTCTGTGTCTTGATTGTGTTTATGGTTACATGAGTGTGAACATGTGTCACAACTTGTACCATACATGTAAAATGTATGCAATTTGGGAGAGCTAAAGTATGCTTCAATAAAATGATTTTTTAAAAATAGAGACCTTAAAATCTTCCTGGGTTTGCAAGAATAATAATGAAAGGTAAGTCAAAGGTAATAGTGTTAAGTCAAAGTGATTAATAGAATAATACTGCCATTAACAAGCATGCATATTTCAGGAAGCCCAAACTCAACAAGACCAAAACTGAACTAAAGGCCTCCTTTCACCACTGTTCCCAAACTACTCTTCCTTAGATGTCTCTTATCTCAGCAAATGGCATCTTCAGATATGCAAGACAGAAAGATAGCAATAATTTTTACATTTCTCTTTTCCCTTCACCCTCAAATTCTCAAATCTGATCAATTACTCAATACTGCCAATTGTGTCTCCTAAATAGATTTTAAATGTGTTGGCTTCTGTCCATCTGCATTATGACCACATTAGTCCAAACCTTCATCATCTCTCATGTGTACCACTACCAAATCGATCTCCCTGCATTTACTCTTACCTCTGGAATTGGTCTGTACTCTTTGCAAATGACAGAAATTCTGTCCAAACTAGATTATTAAAAAAAAAAAAAGGAAATATATTCACTGGATCATATAACAAAAGAGGAAGTGAACTAGACATGACTAGACCTATGGATTTGCCCACTTTGTTCAGGAATTCGTCTTTCTCCATCTCTTGTGCTTCCCTTTGTGTTGGTTTTTTTAATGTTTATTTTATTTTTAGGGAGATTGAGAGGCATGCGAGTGGGGTAGGAGCAGAGAGAGGAGACAGAGAATCTGAAGCAGGCTCTTCACTGTCAGTGCAGAGCCCGACATGGGGCTCAAACCCATGAACCGTGAGATCATGACCTGATCTGAAGTCAGACACTCAACTAACTGAGCCACCCAGGCACCCCACCCCATCTTTCTTCTCAGATGCCTCTCCTCAAATGACGGAAAGGTTGCTGATCTTTTCCTTGATGATCTGAGGTGGTCCTTATAGATAGTAACTCCAGAGAGACAGGGATTATCTCTTTCCTGAGAGTTTGAGCAGAAGTCCTACAGAGAGTATTGATTAGTCTAACGAGTCATGTGCCCACCCCTGAACCAAACACTGAGGCCAGGAGAACAGGGAACTCTGATTGGTTATAAATTAAATGGGTTCTGTTCCCATCCCTGTGATGGGGAATGAGGGATAGTCAATTCTACTCAAATCACATGGAAGGGGATCCCTACAAACAGAGGGGTTCTGTTACTGGAAGTGGAGGGAAAGGGATACTGTGCTAGATGAACAAAAAGCCTAACTATCAGAGTTCACTTACTTTCTCCTCATAGCAGTCAATTCTTTTATTTTAAGTAATCCCTATACCCAACACAGAGCTTGAATTCATGACCCTGAGAGCAAGAGTCAGTTGCTCTACAAACTAAGCCAGCCAGGTGCTCCTATTTTATTCTTTTTAAGCAAATCTGATGTTATATCATTCTCCGGCTTCAAATCTTTCTATGTCTTTTATTACTCTTAGAATAAAATTTAAAATCTTCCATAAGGCTCAAAGATATTCATGCTCTAAGTCTACCTAATTAGACTAAATTTTATATCACTCTCCCTTCATTCTCTATTCCAGAAACCCTAGTTTTTTTGCCTTTTTAAAAAAAGTTTCTTTAACACATCATGCTTCCTCACAATTCAGGTCCTTTCCACTGGTCATTGACTCCCCTGAATACATCCTTAGTATCTCCATCAAGGAGCATCTAGTCAGTTTTAGAGTTCAGCTCAGACATTGCTGCCTTATTGACGTTTTCCTGACTCCCCAGATTAGGACAGATTCCCCTAGTTGAACTTGCCCATGCCACCTGTGCATCTCATTTATAGCATGTGCCTCAATTGTAATTACATAGCCATTAAGATAATTATTGCCTACTCTCTGATCTCTCCTGTCAGAATGTAAGCTCCATCAGAGCTGAGACTTATCAAGTCATTCACCAGTATAGTCCTAGGCTAGGTGCTAGGACAGTGCCCAGTGCTAGCCCAGTGCCTTGAAGAAAGAAAGCACTCCATTTTTTTTCCCTCAGTAAATGAAGAAATTTGGTGAGGAACCAGAGGAAGCTGATAAATTTGGTTTTAGACAGATTGAATCTGAAATCATGACAAGACAAGAAGTTACAAAATTTGTAAAAGATAGTTGTAAATATAAAAACTCCATGGTGAATAGAGTCCTGTATTCCATGGGAATAATGTCTTTCCAAAAAAGAACAAATATCAAAATATCAAAAATACATGTTGCTTCACCAAATGAAGGTTTCTTGTGAACTAATGAACCTGGGACTATAAAAGCCCTGGTCTATTCTGGAAGTATTTACTGTCTATACAACTAGTGCTTTACTTACAAACTCATCCCAAACTGGAGTGCCAACCACAGGCAGAAAAGGAAGGAAAAATATCGCACACAGAAATGTGAGGTAATTTTAGTTTTATTTGCACAAGCCATTCACCTTAGAAACTGAAGTCAGACTTAGAGAATCAAACAACCCCTGTAATGAGTACATGTTCTACCATCCTTTCCCTTGGTAAACAGCTTTTGAAGACACTAAAAGCACAGAATTTCTTTCTTAGAAGAGCCCAATGTTCTGCATCTTTTTCAACATCCTCTTCTCCTCCAGACCCACTCTCTGCTAAACACAAAGGTTTTGCTTGTTTGGGGTTATTCTGAGCCTAAAGAGTACTTCTCAAGAGAGTAGTCTAAAGGGTGTTTCTGTATTTTCTTTCCTGAGGTGTGTGCAAGAAGAAGAAAAAAAAAACCTGCCACAGTGACACTTCCATTCAGAACAGCCCAACAATCATTTTTCTTCATATTTTACAGTGAGTAGCTAGAGTTCTAGAACATTCAGGTATGCCAGTGCTTATAAGGAAAAATATGACTGGTTTTTTCAAACACCAATTCTGGTTACAAAATATAGATATTCGGCTAATTTTTAAAAACATTAAATGACCAAACTTAAAGGAAAAAATGATGGGGAGGAGAAAAAAAGCACAAGAGAAAGGAAACAGCTGTGCTTCAGTTTTATGCCAAAGTTCAACCAAACCCTTACTAAATTTATAGTTTATGTTGTCAGCAGCAAATGAAAAAGCCTTAAAACAAGGAAACAAAAGCAGATGAGAGACCCTTAGAAGAGAGGGGTTGCAGTGGGAGGAAAGGAAACATGCAAGGCCTTCTTTGAAGGTGAGTTTGGACTTCAACATCTTTTCGTAGCTTGTCCTCCAAGAATTTTCTCCATACGCAAGCCACATGTGTTGCCTACTACATTTCCAAAGAGCAACAGGGAATAAAGAGTTAGCATGAGCTGAGAAATAGATGAGGTTCTCAGCCACTTGTCCACTCACCTTCTCCATATTGAACTATCCTCTTCCTCTTTTTTTGGCTTTTGCTGAACAGAGACAGTGAGGAGCTCACAGATACCTAAACATAGGACAATCACCATAAACACATTGTATTACATATGGCCTAAAGTTTCAGAAATGGAGGGAACGTAGGAAATACCATGCTAATCAGGCCTGCACAGGACTAGAGGTTCTGTATATCTATTTTGTTTGAGTTTATTTATTTTGAGAGGGAGAGAGAAAGCATGCATGTGAACTGGGGAGGGTCAGAGAGAGAGGAAGAGAGAGGATCCCAAGCAGGCTCCATGCGGACAAATCAATCCCACAAACCATGAGTGTGGCTCTATCCCACACATCATGAGATCATGAGCTGAGCCAAAATCAAGAGTTGGATGTTTGGGGTGCCTGGCTGGCTCAGTTGGTTAAGTGTCAGACTTCAGCTCAGGTCAAGATCACTTGGTCCATGGGTTTGAGCCCCACATCAGGCTCTGTGCTGACAGCTTAGAGCCTGGAGCCTGCTTCAGATTCTGTGTCTCCCTCTTTCTCTGCTCTCCCCCACTTTCATTCTCTCTCTCTCTCTCTCTCTCTCAAAAATAAATATTTAAAAAGTTTTAATAAAAGTTAAAAAAAAAGAGTTGAACATTTAACCAACTGAGCCATCCTGGTGCCCCAACTGTATCTAATTTTTAAGTGTACTTGGGCTGATCCTCCATTTTCCAAACCCTCCTTTTTTCTGCTTATTAACATTTAAAATCCCAGACCTAAAAACCAAATCTTGTGAAAGAAAAAGCACATTTGGTTACATCATTAAAATAGTGTAAATCATTGACACTACAGTTCAAAAAACAAGTTTTGACATCTGTGTGAGGATAGGGAAGAAAGGAGTGAGGAGGGAGTACTTGTGAAGAACCAAGAATAAGGGTATAGCATATCCAGCTAGGAGAAGTTGTCCAAGGGCTGAGTACTGCAAAGGTGTGGCTATTCTCTAAGATGCCAATGTTACAGATAAACAGTAACAGCCCATTCACACATAACTGAGATTAAAACATCCAGTGGTATAATAATTACTATAGAGGGAAATGGCTTCCTATGGAACCTGCAATCACAGGCCCAATCCCCAAAAAGATGACATTTCTTCTGAAAATAATGTCAATGGGGTATTTTGGAAGCTTATCACATATTATATAGGTACTCTGCTATGGCTGAATTGTATGCCTCCAAAATACACATGTTGAAGCCCTAACCCCAGTGTGATGATGATATTTGGAGATAGAACTTTTGAGAGGTAATTAGCGTTAGATGAGGTTGTGAAGGTAGGGCCTGAATCTGCTAGGATTAGTGTTCTTCAAGAAGAGATACAAGAGAGTTTGCTGCACCTGTTTCTACCAGGACATAGCAAGAAGGCAGCCATATGCAAGACAGGAAGAGGACCCTCTCCAGGAACTAAATTGGCTGCCACCTCAACCTTGGGTTTCCCAGTCTCCAGGACTGTGAGAATTAGATTTCTATGGCTTAAGTCTCCCATTCTATGGTATTTTGTTATAGTAGCCCAAGGTGATGAATACAGATTTTGGTACCAAGAAGTGGGATGCTACTATGACACCTAAAAATTTGGAAGCAGCTTTGGAAGTGCATAATAAGTAGAGGCTGGAAGAGTTTTGGAGTAAGTACATTCTAAAAATATGGACATTAAAGGCAATTCCTTTTTTTCTTTTTTTTTCTTTTTTTTTTTTAAGAGAAAGAGAGAGAGAGCATGAGCAGGGGAGGGGTGGATGGAGAAGGAGAGAGAATCTCACAACCATGAGATCATGACCTGAGCCAAAATCAAGAATCAGACACTTAACTGACTGAGCCACCCAGGCACCCCTAAAGGTAATTCTGATGACAACTCAGAAAGAAAAGAGGAGAGTGGGAGAGAAAGCTTCTATCTTCTTAGAGAATACATAAATAACAGTGAACAGAATGTTGATAGAAATATGGATGTTAAAGGCCATTCTGGTAAGGTCTCAGATGGAATGACTAACAGCTTATTGGAAACTGTAGGAAAGGAGACCCTTGTTAAAATGGGGGGGAAATGTGGCTGAATCATGCTTTATGTTTTGTAGGAGAAACATTTCATTGCTTATAAGCAATGAAACTGGATATTTAGCCAAGGAGGTTTCTAAACAAAGTGTTGAAGGAGCAGCTTGGTTTCCCTGACTCCTTATAGTATAATGCAAAAGGAAGGAGACAAATTAAAGAAGTAGTTATTGAGAAAACAGGAAGCTGGGCTTTAGAAAATTCAATTTATACATATTGCAAAAAAAAAAAAAAAGAACAGTTGTTCTGAACAGAATGTAAAGGTGTGGCTGAACAACCATTAGATGAAAAGACCATAGGTGTGACTCATGGATTTAATCAGTCATCTCAGCAGAAGCCAGGAATAGAAATGAGATTTTGTTGGCAGAAACATTGGCAGTAGGATCTAATGGGGACAGAAAAAAAAAAAAAAAAAAAAAAACAAGACACAATGAAGGAAGGATGTCAGAACTCCAAGATCCTATAGGACCAGACCATAGAGCTATTCAGCTAAGAATGTGCACTGGTCAGGGCACCTGGGTGGCTTAGTTGAGCATCTGACTCTTGATGTCAGCTCAGGTCATGATCTCATGGTTCTTTGGATTGAGGCCCCTGTATTGGGCACTGTGCTGACAGCATGGAGCCTGCTTGGGATTCTCTCTCCTCTCACTCTCTCTCTGTGTGCCCCTTTCCTCTGCACTCTCTCACTCTTGCTCTGTCTCTCAAAATAAACAAATAAATGTTAAGGAAAAAAACAAAAACAAAGAATGTCCACTTGTCTGGTCTTTAAGAAAAGGGAAGAATGACCCCAAAGGCAATTCAAAGATCATCAGAGCTGCCTCCTCTCTTCCAAAGGGCGAGTCCACCACTATGGTTACAAGAGGCCAGATGGGTTCTGCCCGAGGTATTAGGGGTGGGGCTACCCTGCAGAGCCATGGGGTCAGGGCTCCCTGGAGTCTTAAAAACCAGCTTTGCACAGCAGAGTTTTGGGATGGGAACACCATGTCAGTGGGTCCAAAAGGTAGGATCATGCCCCTGTGGGTCTGGGAGGTGGGAATTCAGCAAAAGAGATTAAGATTTTATGGAATTTGCCATACTAGGCCTTTGACTTGTTTGGCATGCCTCACCTCTTCTTTTCTATTTCTCTTTTGGAATGGGAATGTCTATCTCATGCCTCTCCCACCATTGTATGTTGGAAATACATAATTTGTCTGATTTCACAGGTTTACAGCCAGAGAGGGATTTTAAATTATACTTAAATAACTTTGGACCTTAGACTTTAGAGTGGATGGTGGAATGAGTTAAGACTTGGGGTTAACTGGACACAATTACTGTATTTTGCATGAAATAAAGACATGAATTTTGGGAGACCAGAAGCAGAATGCTATGAATTAAATCGTATTCCTCCAAAATTCATATGTTGAAACCCTAACCCCCAGTGTGATAATATTTAGAGATGGAACTTTTGGGAGGTAATTAGGGTTAGATGAGGTTGTGAGTGTAGTGACCTAATTTCATAGAATTAATGTCCTTATAAGAAGAGACACCAGAGAGCTCCCTGCCTCTCTCTCTCGGCCATGATGACACAACAAGAAGGCAGCCCTCTGTAGACCTGTAGGACTCTCATCAGAAACTGAATCTGATGCACCTTGATTTTGGACTTCCCAGCCTCCAGAATTGTGAAAATTAGAATCATATTGTTTAAACTACCCAGTCTATGATATGTTTGTTTTGTCAGCCCAAGAAGAATAATACACATACTAATATGTATTATATACATATGCTATGATTCATAAATTGCATCCATTCTACAGAAATAATAATAAGAATGTGTATAAGAATGTTCATTACAGAAGTTTCTAATAGAAAAAAAAGGGGAACAACATTGTGTTAGTTTCATAGAGCTGCTATCACAAAGTACCACACACTAGATGGCTTGAAAAACAAATATATTGTCTCACAGTTCTGGAAGCTAGAAGTCTGATATCAAGGCTTAAGCAAGATCATGCTTTCCTCTAAAACCTGTAAGGGAATCCTTCTTTGACTCTTCCTAAATTCTGGTCGTTTGCTGCCAATCATTGGTATTCCTTAGCCAGAGTTCCAATTCTCCATCTTCACATGGCATTCTCCCTGTGTTTTCATACCATCTTCCCTCTGTACATGTCTGTCTCTGTATCCAAATTTCCTCTTTTTATAAGGACACTAGAGATGTTGGATTAGGACCCATCCCAATAACCCCATTTTAACTTGATTACCTGTGTAAAGACCTTATTTCCAAATAAGTCACATTCTGAGGTACTGGTGGTTAGGATTTCCACATATCTTTTGATTAGGGGTGGACACCATTCAACCCATAACAAACTTAAAAGTCCATCAACAGTGGAAATGGAATTCTGCATCCTTATAAATGGACCACTCTATGGTCATGAAGAAAGAGAGAGAGAGATCTAATGACCTAGAAATATATACTGTCTGGAATATATTACTAAATGGAAATGGTGAGCATTTCAGACCAATATGTATTACATGGTCTAAAAGGCCATAGAATACTTACCTGAAGTCTGGATTTTGTCCTAACACACCATTTGGAACAAAGGTCACCAAAATGTTTAAGTGGTTAAATTGGGGAAAGAGATTGGAGCTCAAAGGAGTTGATTTCACTTTTTTATATATGTGCAGATTCACATGCATTTGCAACAAATAATACACAGATGTCATATACTCTTTACCTTGGTTTCCCCACTGGTAACATCTCACAAAAATACTGTACAATATACAACCACAATATTGACTCAGTGGAGATACAAATTATTTCCTTTACCTCAAGGATCCCTCAAGCTGTCCTTTTACAGCCACACCTATTTCTCTCACACTCCCATATCCCCCTTAACCACTGGTAAATACTAATCTTTTCTCCATTTCTGTAATTTGTTATTACAAAAATTCATATAAATAGAATCCAACAGTAAATAACCTTTGGGTTTGGCTTTGTTTCACTCATGTAATTCTCTGGATTTTCATCCAAGCTGTTGCATGTATTAATAGTTCATTGCTTTTCATTTCTGAGTAGTATTCCATGGTATGGCAGTACCACAATTTTTTTAACCATTCATCTGTGGAAAAAACATCTTTAAATATTTTCCAATTTTGGACTGTTACAAATAAAGCTACTATAAACATTTGTCTACAGGTTTCTGTGTTAACATAACATCTTGCTTCTCTGGAATAAATGCCCACAACTACAATATGTGGGTCATATTGTCATTGCATGTTTAGTTTTTTATAACACTGCCATATTATTTTCCAGAGTAACTACCATTTTAAATTTCCAACAACAATGTATGAGTGATCCAGTTACTTGGCATTTTCTTAAGTATTTGGCATTTTCTATGTTTTTATTTCAGTTTTTCTGATAGGTGTGTAATTAAATACCGTTGTGACTTTAATTTGCATTTCCATAATGGCAAAAAAATGTTGACCATTTTTTACTGTGCTTATTTATCATCTGTGTATTCTCTGTATATATCTAGATATCTCTCTTTCTGTCTCTTTGGAGTGTTTGCTTTTTTACTGTAAAGCTTTTAGGGTTCTCTATATATTCTAATACTAATCCTTTTTTAAAATATGTGTTTTGCAAATATTGTCTCACACCCCACAACTTGTTTTTTCACTCTCTTAACAAAGTGTTTTGCAGAGCAAAAGTTTTTAATTTTAATGAGGTACACTTTATCAATTTTTATTTTTATAAATTTTCCTTTTGGTTTCAAGTCTAAGAACTCTTTGCTAAGAGTTAAGAGCTAAGAACTCTTTGATCACAAAGATGTTCTATTTTTTCCTGAAAAGTTTTATAGTTTTACATTTGCTTTGTGGTACATTTTGAGTTAATTTATGGACAAGGTGTGGGATTTATCAAGGTTCATCTTTTGCCTACAGATGTCCAATTGTCCAGCACCATTTGTTGAGAGAGTTATTTTTCCTTAATTCAATTACATTTTCACCTTTATCAAAAATCAGTGAGGCAAAATTTCTAGCTTTATTTTTTTGTTTTCTTTTTCATCTGATCTATGTTTCTATTCCTTCACAGAGTCTTGACTACTGTAAGTATATAATAAGTTTCGAAGTCAGGTGGACTTATTTCTCCCACTTTGTTCTTTTTAAAAACTGTTTCAGGTACTATTATTGCTTTGCCTTTCCATATAAGCTTTAGAATAATTTTGTACAAATCTTCAAGAATTTATGTACAAATTTTTATATGAATTGTTTTAAGTCTACATATGAATTTAGGGACAATTGATATCTTCACTATGTTAAATCTTCCAATCCAGGATCACAGTATTTCTCTCCATTTGGATCTTTGATTTCTTTCATAAGTGTCATGTAGGATATAATATAAACTTTAAAAATCAATTGTAGGGGTGCCTGGGTGGCGCAGTCGGTTAAGCGTCCGACTTCAGCCAGGTCACGATCTCGCGGTCCGGGAGTTCGAGCCCCGCGTCGGGCTCTGGGCTGATGGCTCAGAGCCTGGAGCCTGTTTCAGATTCTGTGTCTCCCTCTCTCTCTGCCCCTCCCCCGTTCATGCTCTGTCTCTCTCTGTCCCAAAAATAAATAAACGTTGAAAAAAAAAATTTAAAAAAAAAAATAAAAATCAATTGTATTTTTATATACTAGCAATTTTTGTATGTTTTCCTTATATCCTGTGACCCTGCTAAACTCACTTATTATTTCTAGGAGTTGTTTTGTAGAGTCCTTGGGATTTATATGCAGGTAGTCATGCCATATACTTTTATTTCTTCTCATCCAATCTGTATACCTTTTCTTGCCTTATTTCACTGGTTATAACTTCTAGCACTATGTTGGGTAAGAGTGGTAACACTAGATGTCTTTGTTTTTTTCCCCATCTTGGGGAGAGAAAGTAGCCAGTCTTCCACTATTAAATATAATGTTAGCTGTAGGCTTTGTGTAGATGTTTGTAATCAAATTGTGTATGTCATTAATGGGTTTTGAATTTTACAAAACACTTTTCGGCACTGATTGATATAATGATGTGATTTTCTTTTTTACCATGTTAAAATTATGAATTGTATTTATTGACTTTTCAGTATTGAACCAGCCTTACTTCCCTGGAATAAACCCTGGTTGTGGTATATAATTGCTTTTATATATTGCTGAATTCTATTGGCTAATATTTTAAGGATTTTACTTTTATATTCATGAGGGACACTGGTTTGTAGTTTTCATTTTTGTGTGTGTCACTTTGTCTAGTTTTGGTTTTAAGGTCATACTAGCTTCATAAAATGAATTGGGAGGTATTCTTTCCTGTTTTTCTGGATGAAGTATTTAACTTGTGTTAATTTTTCCTTTTTAAACATTCGATAGAATTCTCCAGTCAAACTATATGAGCCTGGACATTTCTTTGTTGGGAGTTTTTCAATTATGATTGCAATTTTCTTAAAATTTTAGAGCTATTCAAGTTATTTCATTTTAGGTGAGTTGTATATTTGTGTATTTTGAAAAATTGGTCCATTTCTTTTAAGTTATCAAATTTATGTCTGTGGAGCTGTTTGCATTATTTCCTTATCCTTGTACTGTCTGCAGGGTCTGTAATTATATTCCCTATTTTATTCCTGATATTGGTAATTTGTGTCTTTTCTCTTTTTTTCTTTCTCAGTCTTACTGGAAGTTTATCAATTCAAATAACCTTTGCATTGACTTTCTCTCTCTCTATCTCTCTCTCTGTTTGTTTCCAATTTCATGGATTTCCTCTCTTTATTATTTCTTTCCTTCCAATTACATTGGCTGTATTTTGCTCTTCTTTTTATAGACTCTTGAGGTGAGGGCTCAAATTATTCATTTGATATTTTTTCTATTTTTCTAATGTATGCATTGGTCCTATCAGTTTCCCTCTCAGCTTTGCTTTAGCTGTTCCCTACAAATTTTGATATGTTTTATTTTCAACAATGGCAGTCCCTCTGTTACTTCTTAGCATGGGTGAGAGTTCCAACCCCCCACGTGATCTCCAATAGCATCACAGCTTGTGGTCTTATTATTTCTGGGTGATGCTGAAAGTCCTGACTCTGTACTAGGTCTTCCTGACACCAATTCAGGGGAAAGTGGTAGAGGAGCCCCTTTACTTCCAGGAGGGAGCTGAATTCCAGTATCCTTTGATACTGTAAGGAGTAGGGAAGGTAACTTATGACCAACAAGCAGGGATAAAAGTCATTGCATTGTGAGTTTAGAAAGCCTTTGCTGGCATGAGTAAGGTAGTGTTTGCCTACCTTAGAGTGGTTATTGTCTAAAAGTTTGTCTTGCTAGGCTGTCCCTTTCCTGATCCTTTGGCTAGAGAAAACAGGCTTTTGTCAAAGCTATTTTGTTGTTTGAGTTTTTGTTGATAGTCAGTGTTTCTGAGTTTTCAATTCCAAGTCTAACATATGTGAAGCAAACAAAACAAAACAAAACAAAAACAAAAACAAAAACCAAAGAACAACAACAACAACAAAAAAAGAATACTTACCACTATGTTGTTCCTTGGGCTCTAAGGCCCCTAGTAAGTCAGCCTTCTTATCTCTACCTTTCAGATCCTTCTTATGTTTGTTTTATATATAATATCCAAGGATTTTAATTGTATATAGTGGGAAAATAGGGAAAAGTATGTCAAAACCATCTTTCTAAAAATAGAAGTTGCCTTTCACTTTTTACCTTATATAATAATTATTCTTTTGCACAAGAACAAACGGTTTTTGACAAGATGCCAGACTACACAATGGGGAAAGGACAGTCTCTTTAACAAATGGTGCTGGGAAAACTGGATATCCATATGCAAAAGAATGAAGTTGGATGCTTGCCTTACATCATATTGCATAATGAACTCAAAATGGAATAAAGGCCTAAATGTAAGATTTAAAACAATGAAATTCTTAGAAAAGATAGAAGAAAATCTTCAGCATATTAAAGGTGACAACAATTTTTTTTTTTTTGGTATGATACCAAAAGCATAGACAACAAATGAAAAACTAGATAAATAGGACTATAGGACACTTAAAAACTTCTTTACTTGAAGCCACGGTAACCTGTTTACCCTCACCCTCAGCTTTCCTGAGGCCTAAGATGCCAGTAGCATGGGGCGCCATTCTGGTATCTGACCATCCCACCCTCTACAACAACATTACAAGGCATGCAGGAGCTATGGGGACTATAAAACAGAGCTTCTGTTTTCGTGTCTGGTACTGAAGATTCTGGGCTGGGGGTGAATGGAAGGAGGAGGAGGGCATGGAGGCAGTTAAGGATAAAGGCGGGTTCCATTTGGCCTGGCTTGCCCTGTGGAGGTCAGGAGTCCTGAGTGGTGGTGGAATAGTCCCCTGGGATGGTGCCCCAGGCACAAGAATAAGGCAGGAGGCTTGATGTAGGAGGGGCACCCTCTGATCTTTAGCCATTTTGGGAAGTGTTACACAATTATCTGCCAATAAAAATATAATTTAGATAATGTGCCATTTTCCACCTTCACTCAAATTTAACATCTATTCAGAAGGTATTCACAATGATTTAATTGACAAATTCTTATCCTAGATAGCTTAAAAATTACTGTCATCATTATAGTTATTCATTTCATCATTACTTATATGTAGTAAATGATCTTTGATTGCATCCAAAAATCATGATACGACATTTTCAAAGGATCTTTCTCTACCATTTTTGCCTAAACCACAACACAATTATTAAAAAGCATTTAAATAATCTGAAGATTCAATTAAGCACTTGGTTTCTTAAATGAGTTTTGGAAATGGGCCATGGTTTTAAATTAGCACTTCAGATTGAGCTATCGTTTCCTTTTAAAAACTGTATAAATTCTAGCACATTGCAGGCACTTGAAAACCAGTGAAACAATTTATGTTCTGTCATTAGATAAATTTGAATTGTGGATTCTCTTGTCACAAATTGTGTGATTATATTTATAAGTTCTTCTAAAAATCTAATAGTTATTCAAAATGAGCAAACACGGGCTTAGTTCTGTAACCTTGGACAAATCACTTAAACTAAAAAAGACATAGTTTCCTCCTTAAAATAGGAATAATAGGGGAGCCTGGCTGGCTCAGTCAGTAAAGCATGCAAATCTTGATCTCAGGGTTATTGGGTTCAAGCCCCACATTGGGTGTAAAGCTTACTAAATAAATAAATAAATAAATAAATAAATAAATAAATAAGGAATAATAACCTCATATTACTCTGTCTCACACTCTGTGTGTCCAACAGAGTGAAAGTACATAGAATATTGTGGGCAGAAAGTTTCCTCCCTTCCCTCCTTCTGTTTTAAGGTATCACTGAAGAATCAAGAATCAGAGAATGATTTCCCCCCAGGATATTTATCTACAAAGGTAAAACTAGTAATATTTCCTAGAGAAATCCAGGAAATCCACCTTGACCAAGTGATTAAGGGTAAGATTACCAGTTAGAAGACATATTGATATTATGTGTCCCCTGAAATGATACACAGAGAAGGATACAAGATCACTTCTGAAATATTCATGACAAAAATGCAGACCCTCAATCTAATCTTGAGAAAATGTGAAACAAACCCTATAAAATAAGAGATATTCTCCAAAATAACTGACTAGTGTTTATCAGCAGTGTCAAGGTCATTAAAGACAAGGAAAGAATGAAGAATTGTCACAGATTAGAGAGACAACTTAATTTGGTATGGGATCCTGGAATTTAAAAAAGCTTTTAGGGGAAGAGCTGGTATAGTTTGAATAAGTTTAGTTAATAGTATGAGAGTAATGGTAGTTTCCTAGTTTTGATGATTATACAATGGTTATATGAACTATTAACATTAGGAGAAGCCAGGTGAAAGGTGCATAGGAACTCCCTATCTTCTATTTGCAACTTTTTTTAAGTTTAAAATGATTTCCAATAAAAATTTTAAAAGGAAGTATCAGAAAACAAATTCTTAACTTTTTTTTTAATAGAAAAGGGAGGAATGTGATCCCAATTGCTATGGATTAAACTGTATTCTCCCAAAATTCATATCTTGAAGCCATAACCCCCCATGAGAGGATATTTGGAGATGGGGTTTTTGAGGAGTAATTAGAGATTGATGAGGTCATGAGGGTGAGACCCTAATCTGATAGGATTAGTACTTACAAGAAGAAGAAAACTCTCCCATTTTCCTCCACTCTTTCCTCACTGCCCCAACCAGACGCATGCACAAAAAGGAAGTTATGTGAGCACACAACAAGATGGCAGCCTTCTACAAGCCAGGAGAAGAGCTTTCACCAGAGCCTGACCATCCTGGCACCCTGATCATGAACTTCTAGCCTCCAGAACTTTGAGAAAATAAATCCCTATTGTTTAAGCCACCCAGTCCAAGGTATGTTGTTATGGCAGGTCAACCTAATTGGTGATTAATATACCATTTTATTCAGATATATACCCAGAAGTGGAATTACTGGACCATATGATAGTTCTATTTTTATATAATATTTTTCATAAGACTAAGTTCTGGGGATGTATTGTATAACATGGTGACTTAGTTAAAAGCACTTGAAAGTTGCTAGGACAGTAGATCTTTAATGTTCTCAGCACATACATACACAAATGACAACTATGTGAGGTAATAGGTGTGTTAACACACCTTAATGTAGTAATCATTTCACAACACACACACACACACACACACACACACACACATCAAAACATCACATTGTACATCTTAAATATGTAAAATTTTTATTTGTCAATTATATTTCAATAATGCTGGAAAAACAAAACAAAAGGAAAAAGATTTGGTAGAGTTCATTGGCACCATATACATGTGAGTCAATTACATGGAAAATAGGAAACAGAGAGAACTCTTTTTTTTTTTTTTTTTTTTTGCCTCAGAACCCCTCTATACACTTCCTTAACGGGTAAACATTCACTGAAGCCTGGATATGATATGAAAAGTCTTTAGAGCTCCTTGTTCTGCAAAGAGAAAGGGAGCAGCTATTCAGTTGTTTGGAGAAAATCCAACCCCAATTCCTGTTTGGGTAGGGAAATGGAGATGGCAGAGCAATCTAAAAAAACTTATTGGTTACTTTTTTTTTCCTTAAATTATCTGGGCCCAGGAATGGAAGGGAAGTTGTTTAAGATATCCATTTTCATTTTTGATGTCCTGATCTTTATATATTTATGGTAAAGACATACTTTTTCTTTACCTTCATATTATTATAAAAGGAGTATGTACTCGTAATAAATTTTAAAATACTAAAGTGCATGAAGTAAAATACGATAGTTGCCCTCTCAACACACACCTTTAAATTCAGAAATCTCTCTTCTACTTCCATCTTTTATCCTTAGGAGTATATTGAAACACAAATGAAAATATGAACGAGGGGAATTGACATGCATTCCTCTAAATGTAAATTAACTTAAGAGGCTAAATTAAAAATGATCCAAAATAATGCTGTCGATATGAAGATCCAATATTTATTCATTCAACAAATACATGTTTCCATCACAGTCTTGGCCTAAATGAAATCTGGCTGCTCCTGGGAACGCATCTACTCCACTGTTCTCTCACCTTCTTTTACCTTTGACCTGAATTTATATAAATAGCCGTTTTCTTTTAAAAAAAAAAAAATTTCAACGTTTATTTATTTTTGGGACAGAGAGAGACAGAGCATGAACGGGGGAGGGGCAGAGAGAGAGGGAGACACAGAATCGGAAACAGGCTCCAGGCTCTGAGCCATCAGCCCAGAGCCCGATGCGGGGCTCGAACTCACGGACCGCGAGATCGTGACCTGGCTGAAGTCCGACGCTTAACCGACTGCGCCACCCAGGCGCCCCTAAATAGCCATTTTCAAGTCATTTCTCTTCCTTCGTCCCTCAAAAACTCTGGCTTTTATGAAGTTATTCCATCCAACTGAGCCAGTGCCTGCTCCTCTTGATGCTGTCATCTGCGATCTCTTAAGTTGCTTCATGGGAGATTCACTGTCTTCCTCTCCTCTCCTGCCACTGTCAACAACTGCAACGTCCATGTGCCGTCCCATCCAACATCAAGCCTGTTTACAAACCAGAACTCCTCTCCAATGACCCTTTATGTCTTCCATTTAGTCCTCTCAGTTCTAAAGTTGTGACTTCACCTCCTTACCAGTCATTACACCACCTCCCAAAAAATGATCCCTCCCAGTGCCTTTACTTATACCTCATTTCAAAAATTCTTTGGCCTCACTGAAAACTTTGATCTATTGACCCTACAGCTTTTTCACTGTGAAGACCCACTTCATGGTTTCACTCCCCCCTCTCCACTTCCTGTGTATTTCTCTCCTACAAAATATAAGCTCCCTGAGGACCAAAATCTACTTTTTCACTCTTATCTCTAGCGTGCAGGACAGAACCATGCCTGGCACAAAGAAAGTACTCAATAAACATTTAATAAATACATGAAAGCCCACTACGGTCCAGGTATTTGGCAAGGACGAGGAAACAAAAATAGCCTCTCCCTTCAAGAAGTTTAAACTAATTTATTTTATGCATATGTATTAGCACATTCATTACAAATTTCAACTATTTTTACTTGAACCAACTACCTGTTCTTAGCTCGTTTCAAAAATAATTTTATATGTCATTATTCCAATGTTCTTATAACACATTTGCAAGTCTCTTACTAGCAAGAAAATCCTTTAGCTTTCCAAATATATCTTTTAGGTACAGTAAGTAAGAGTGTAAGGCCTTTAAAACCCTAAAAATAATTAGCCCTTTTTTAAAATCTATCTGATACAAATAATCTATCAACTCACACTAGAAAGTGAGGATGTTGGCAATGCATAAAATGGACAGTATCCAGGTGTTAGTCTTTTCATACTATTCCCGCCTCTAGCCCCAGTGAGCGTCCAAATGGCACCATTGTGCAAAACAGAAAATCCCCCTACTCAAGACACATTTTTGCCATCTCCTGGAAAATTGTTGTAATAACTATATAAATCCACAATGACTACAATGTGAATAGCTCCCACTAATGTTGTACAGTTCTACAGTTAAAAAAAATATCCATTCAAATCACTTCCAAAACTTATTGGATCATGGATCTCTCTTTTATCTTTGTATGTGTGTACGTGTGTGTGCCTGTGTGTGTGTTTTAAAATTTTTATTATTTATTTTGAAGGGTGGCTCAGTTGGTTGAGCATCTGACTTCAGCTCAGGTCATGATCTCACAGCTCATGAGTTCAAGCCCCACATCGGGCTCTGTGTTGGCAGCTCAGAGCCTGGAGCCTCCTTCAGATTCTGTGTCTCCCTCTCTCTCTGCCATTCCCCTGCTCATACTCTCTTTCTCAAAACTAAATATACACTTAACTTTTTTTTTTAATTTTTTTAATGTATTGTTTATTTTGAGAGAGAGAGAGAGCACATGAGCAGGGGAAGGACACAGAGAGAGAGGGAGAAAGAGAATCCCAAGCAGGCTCCACTGACAGCACAGAACCT
Source organism: Felis catus (assembly GCF_018350175.1). NCBI lineage: Eukaryota > Metazoa > Chordata > Mammalia > Carnivora > Felidae > Felis > Felis catus. Next base: position 58,706,408 of record NC_058374.1, on the reverse strand, counting down.
TATGTGGGGCTCGAACTCACAAACTGTGAGATCATGACCTGAGCCAAAATCAAGGGTAAGACGCTTAACTGACGGAGCCACCCAGGTGCCCCTTTTTTCTTTATGTCATTCATACATATCATATGGAGCTAACATTTTTGGATACATAATTTGGAAGTACTACTCTATCATACTGTAAAAAGTGGTTAGTATTAGGCCTACGGCTTCTATTTTTAATTTTATATATTTGCAATATTCCCTAAGGGTTTGACCCAGAATAGACTTCAGTTTGAAGCTCACCTCTGACATTAACTCTGAGCAAGTTATATAACCTCCCTAAATATCTGTTACCTCATTTATAAAATGGAAATAGCAACAGTACTACTCTTTTAAAATAAGGGTTATAAGAAACCTTGGTGTGGTCCTTGGTATATACTAAATTCTAATTAAATGGTAATTCTACTAATAATATTCTTCAGGCCATCTGATGTATGGAACACAATTATTTAAAGGAAGCTGTGTTTGAATGAGGAAGCATAGTTTTTGAAGGAGTAACTTTAAAAAATAAAAGTCAAGTGGATTTTGTCACAAATTCATATTTATAGAACAAATAGTAATGCACATACCCCCATATTCATGTCATATGGGTCATATAATCTCCCTGTCAGTAAGCAACGGCACTGGTGATAACAATTTAGAGACCATCCCTCAGTCCATGGACCAGAGAAGCCAGCATTATACTCTATTGCAAATCAACTTATTAATCACCCCCAGAATCTCAGGGATGTGCTGACCTAACTGCAGTGAAGCTGAGTCAGTTCATAAATCTTTTGTCCAATATCCAATCTGTCCTTAAGCCTTGACATCCTTCCCAACTACGTGTGCATGGTAGAAGTGTGAACTTTCATGGAGAAGACAATTTGTACTTACCACTAAATAAATGGGGAATATTTATTATATATAAATGGGGTACAAACATATTGCTAGGCATATTGTCATGATACCAACATCCAGCAATCAATTTTAACCTTTAGAACTGGCTTGAGGTGTGGTGACCATAGGGCCTTCCATATGAAAAAAATACACCTGCACCATTAACTGGGAAGAGGGACTCCAAGTCACAGAGCAGCCAAAACACTAGGCACTTCTGTAAGAGCCCTGGATTGTTTGCCTCGGGCTTACACAAGGACAGAGTCTCTCTCCAGCCCTGGAGAGTACTTGAGCCTTTTCTAAATACATTTTTCAGCATAATAATAAACTCTATTTTCCATTTTTGCCCCTGCAACTGAAAGAGACTTGAGAACCACAGAATAATCTGTGATCATTATCTGTATGTTTCTATAAAAGGTGGTAAAGTGCTTATTGTGAAGAACACAGCTGAAATGCCCATATTAGCATTTACAGCAGGAGACATACACCTCCCTTATCTCTTCATTTGTGGTTTACCAGTTATCCTCTTACCTCCTAGTGACTCAAAGCTGTACCAGCAGCTAACCCCTGAATGTAGTTCTTACCTCAAGATGAGCAGCTCTAAAAACTGAGAGCCAATAGAAGTGGCAGCCGAGATGTGCCATTTTCCACTTACACAGTTACTTGGGACATTTAAAATATCTTTTTCATTTGGGCACATTAATAAGGAAACCAATAAATGAATTAGCAAAAAAAAAAAAAAAGTAACTTAAAAACTTAAGGGAAAGGGAAAATACTGTATAAATGCAATAAAATACAGATATTACAATAAAATGACAGCCTTTATATTAAAGAGATGATTACCAAGAAGGCAGCGATTATAAATGCACTTATACCTGGCGTGGGAAATTAAAAACACTAATTAAGATGGAAGGAAACAGGGGCATCTGGGTGGCTTAGTAGGTTGAGCACGGACTTGGGTTCAGGTCAGGTCATGATCTCCTGGTTCACGAGTTTGAGGCCAGAGTTGGGCTCTGTACTGACAGCTCAGAGCCTGGAGCCTGCTTCAGATTCTGCATCTCCCTCTCTCTCTGCCCCTCCCCCATTCACACTCTTTCTGTCTCTCTCAAAAATAAATAAACATTAAAAAAAAAAGACGGATGGAAACAAGTTGAGAAGAGAAAGGCTGATGTTAACGATTGCAAGTAGACTATTCAAATCAACTTTGATGATTCATACCACACAGTACTAAAATTACTGGAAAAAGTATTTCTAAAATTAAGACACTTTTTTCTTACATTATTACCTGTGAATGCAGAGAATATTGATTGTAAAGCAATTCCATATTTTGTTTTAATAAGGATTTTAAAGCATAAACTGACCTGCATTACTATGGGCATACCCCGTGTTTTACTTTTCAGGCGCGTTGCCCATAAACCATTTGGCAGCAGGGGGCGCTCTTCTGTTAAAATCCGAAAATCTTTTTAAAAAACTTTTAGGGGCGGCATGTTCGGTAGCATACAAAGAACAGTGGTTAAGTATTGTTTTCAAATAACGTAAGACCGTTTGAGCTTTGAGTTTTATCTAGGGGAGAAGGATGTCAGAGTGGAACGTTTGTTAAATATAATTTAATGAGATCTTTGATTTTAGCGCATGCTTGATCTCTTCTGAATAAATGTATTTGTCTGATTCATTCCACTAATATTTACTGAGGACCAACTAGGTGGAAGACCCCAACGTATACTTCTAGCAGTCATCACCGGATATTGTTACAGGAGGGCTTGGAACTTTAAAATATGCTGTGTGTGCTTTAAGGATTGAACATTTTAAAGCAAATCAAGAAATTAAAAGTCACCATATTTAGCCCATTCAAACGTAAAGAATTCACTGTATAATAGATTCTACCTAAAATGTTTGGGGAAAAAACGGCAGAAACAGTCTCTATTCTCAGGTTACATCCTGAAGAGGTAAACGATTTTGTAACATGCAACTATTAATATATAACAATATCTGCGTATTTCTCTCGCGTAATCTATGGCTTTTTCAGGACAGAATCCTCTGTGCCTCTCCACACTCCACAACATCGGATCGCTTCAAGGATTTCAAACCCTGGTCTATTCCTCCCTCTCTGACCTGGGTCGTCACCACCTCTCTCCCCGCAGCAAATCAACTCCGGGCAGGGTCAAGTTGCTGCACATTTTCAATTGCTACAAGAGATTCTCTTCGGCAAGTACGGCAGTGGGGAAAATTCCTGCATCCCCGCTTCGTATTAGCTAATTGGCGCATTTTTTTTTTTAACTTAAACTACAAGGAATCCAATATCTTGCATTTTCTGAAACCTCCTTGTTTCATTTTCAAGCTAATGAGGTCTTACTACTGATAATGCAAAAAGCCATTTTTGAATACCCCAAGTCGCAAGTTATTGGACAGGACTCTAGATGCGTGTCCAAGTCTCACGTGGTGCCTCTGTGAGCCACCCTGAGCGTTTGCTCGAGTTAAACCCTTAACACTTTCTGTCTCTTCCTTCTGTAGAAAGAAAATGAAAAAAAAAAAAAAAAAAAAAAAATCCAGTCTAAAAGGGCCGGCCTTGGGCTTCCCAAAATTGATCCTTCTGGGAAGCAAACGCCAAGCCGCAGGACTGCCGCGTGACTCAAGATCTAAAAGGTCCCCTAGTTCCAGCCACTCTGGATTCCGCCGCCGATCCGGGCTGGTCGCGAGGCTGCGCGGCCACCACTCTGCAGTCCCCGCCCGCGCGGCCCGGCCGCAAACTGAGGAGGAGGGGTGCGCTAGGCGGAGGTCGCCGCCCGGTTGAGCAATCCGACTATGCAAATAAGCAAGATTACGGCAGCCAATAGAAGGCCGACTCTGCCCTGACGCGCGCGCCCAGAGCCCGTAGTATTTATAGATCGTATTTAAAGAGCCCTTGGGAGTCTCCCCGGGCTCCGCTGGGCGGTGTCGGCGGTGGAGGTTGCGGAGGTGCATTTAGCCCGGCGCGCGTGAGGTGGCGGAGCGGTCGCTGCTGGTCCCATCCTAGTGGGGGGGGGGGAGGGTGCTGGACTTGGGGGAGCGTCCGAGCACGTTCCACGGTGGCTGTTCTTACCCACTTCCCAGCTTCGGTTTCCGGAGAGGGAGGAAATGCTGCAGCTTCAGCAATAGTTTCACTTAAAACAAAGCCAGGGATGTTGAATCTCACAAAAGCTGGGGGGTAAGAAGTGAGCAGAACGTTTGAACCGACCCCGCCCCGGCCCCACATTTGAGCCGCAAACGGGCGCCGTTTCCTGGTGTGCAGGGCTGTGCTCTGTAAGAGGCGGCCTTCCTGGGGGGAGGGGAGAACAATACCGCCTGAAAAGCCAAAAGTCGTGGAATTTGGGGGCGGGGTTATTGGACTAGTTAAACTGTATTCGTGGAAAAAAAAAATTGCAAGATAATGGCAGTGATTATTTTGGCTTTTAGTCGATTGATCTAAAGACTTCCCAGCCAGCAAACTGCACACTGCAGTGCGAAAGCAGGAAACTGGCATTACGTCAGAAGGGAGAAGAGACCCAAATTGCAGCCCTTGCATCTGCAGGGCTGGCTTTCTTCCTCTCCCAAATTTCCCCCTTTTTTTCCTGGAGAGCTTTTTTTTCGCGGGCTGGGGCACTGGCTGCCCCGCTGCGCGGCGCTGCGCTGCGGGGTTTCACGCCAAGGGCGGGGCGAACGGGGGCGCGCTCGGGGACTCCTAGCGTGGGTGCCCTGAGCTGCTACGCTTTGCCCTCCCTCGCCAGCTCCTTAAAAGCCACAACTAATTCCTTTCAAAGATAGCCCGGCGCTTACATGGATTTCCTAAATTCCAGGAGGGGGTGGGGGGCCTGCACGAAGTGCTCAGCTGTTACCCTTAGTTCCGTGCGAGCTCACCTCAACCCCGGGGAAGCAGGTGGTGTCTGGGGAGAAATCCCAACAATGTGTAGAACTGAAGGACTTCTCCACACCTTGTCAGGGATCTCGTTTCTCAATATCGAGGGACGTGGTCACAGGAAACCTGTTCCCTGCCAGAGGCCCGTTCTCTGAAGCTTGTCGCTGCTTCTTAGAAATCTCTCGACAGATACGAAGCGGCAGAATGTTGTGAATTGGTACATTTTTGCCTCTTGGAAAATGTTGAGTCTGACGCTAGCTTCACCTGCCCTGCTGCTGCTCCTTCACTCTCCAGTTCAGGGCCATTACAAGGTAACCTTAGTAACCAGTTCCAGGCTCCTGCCCCACTCCACCCCTGGGCAAAGCTTAACACAAAAAAGGTGGTGACAATAGCTAATGATTATTGACTGTTCTGTGCTAAGCAGCTTGCTGAGCGCTTTGTGGAACTTTATCTTACAATAGCTGGATGAGGTGAGTACTGTTATCCCCTTTTTACAGATAAGGAAACCGATTCCAAGAATCAACCTGTCAGCTAGGAAGATGGGAGCGCCAAACCCGGGCGGTTAAATTCTCTGTGCGATCCACGGGGCGGGGGGGGGGGGGGGGGGGGGGGGGGGGGGGGGGAGACGACCGTGACCGTGTTCGGGGGGGGGGGGGGGACGTCCAGGCTCAACCCACATCACACCAAGAAGGCAAGGGCCTTTATTCATCCCTCATATCCTGTCAACGACAATAAACCTAGTCCTGGGTATGAGGCATCTGGCTGGCTCAGTCAGTAAAGGATGTGACTCTTGATCTTGGGGTCATGAGTTCTATCCCCACGTTGGGGTAGAGATTTACTAAAAAAAAAAGACAAAACCTAGTCCTGGTTAAACATGGTGGGTGTCAAATGGAAGATTTAGTCCTTTCATGTAAGAAAGACTTGGGAAAACCCAAGTTACCTAAACTAATTTTCTCATTGCCCTGTGTTTGCAACAGTATCTTATAAGCTGTTTAATGATTAACTTTATATAGCACTTCATTCTTAGCTCAGGCCATTGGATAATGTGAGCTCCAGCTCTCCCCATGAAGCATATAGGGAACCTACAGAATTGAGTGAGACTACCATGTAAGTTAGTATAGAGGCCATGTTCAGAATGACCCCACAGCCTAATTCAAGGTCAGAGGAGTCCTGCCTTTGTTTTCCCTGTCGGTTGCCTAATCTCTCATCACTAGAATCCAGGCAACAGAGAGAGCCAGGGGAAGGAAACTGCCTGTGCTTTTGGAGGATTGTGATTGGTGTCTGGGAAGGAAAATCCAAATGAGGAAAGGTTTAGAGAGACGAGGTTGTACCTGTTTACACAACCACACTGTGTACACAAGTATACCTGGGAGATATTGCAGAGTCAGTTCCAGACCACTACAATAAAGCAAATGTCGTAATAAAGCGAGTCAAATGAATTTTTTCGCTTCCTAGTGTACTTACCAGTTATGTTTGCACTATAGTCCATTAAGTGTGCAGTAGCATTATGTCTAAAAGAAATGTGCATACCTTAATTTTAAAGTACTTTATTGCTAAAAATGCTAACCATTATCTGAGCTTTCAGCAGTTGTAAACAGTAATCGCAGCTAACCATAACAACTATAATAATTTAAAAGTTTGAGGTATTGCAAGAATTAATCAAAACATAACACAGAGACATGAAGTGAGTACATGCTGTTGGAAAAATGGTGCCAACAGACTTGCTCCATGCAGGGTTGACACAAACCTTCAATTTGTTAAAAAACAAAACAAAAACCACAGTATCTGCCCAGTGCAATAAAACAAGGTATGCCTGTGATAGAAACAAGTGATTTGAAAGCCAGACACCTGATGGAGGTTGAGGCTCCGTCTGCCCCATCCCAGCTGGAAGGCCTTAAGCTGCAAAATGTGAGACCCAGGTTCCTCATCTGTGAAATGGAAGGCAACTTGCTACCCATCTGCTAATAGATAGCTTTGCTCCTGACATTCTCCTCTGCTGCCTCCTCTTCCTCTAGTCCTTTAAATGCTGGTATTTAAAGATCAGAATCCCTACCTTGGCCCCATCTCTTCTTGCTCAACATATTCCCCCTAGATGAGTTTATCCAGGCCATGGGCCCTGTTATCATTTGAAGTCCTTCTCTCTTGCCCAGGTCTTTTTTCTGAATTCCAGATCTGACTGTATACACAAGTCCCCACTTGGACATGTCAAACTTAAATGTTCCAAACGGAACTGGTCATTATCTGCCTCCTAGCCACCCATGATAAATGGTCCCTTCTGCCTGCATGTATTCCGACACAGGTGTTCAAGTCAAAACCTAGCTAATTCCTCTTTCCCTTAACCAATACATCCAATTAATGGCCAACTCCTACCATGGGTCAGGCTGTTAGCTGCCTTCTGTCTACCAGCCCCTAAAAAATCCTTCACCGGGAAGCCATATCCCCTTCATCAATCCCATTCAGTCATCTCCACTGCCCTCAGAATGAAGCAGGGCACAAGTTACAAAGCCCCTCAAGACTAAATCTAGACCTAGGTCTTGAGCCGTCCCTCTTGCTTGCACTCCACCCTTCAGCCTTTCTTAAATTCTTTTAATTCCTCTAATGGCACCACATTCTTTTGTTGCTTTTCTTTTTTTAATGTTTATTTATTCTGAGAGAGAACAGTGTGAGCAGGGGAGGGGCAGAGAGGGAGAGAGAGAATCCCAAGCAGGCTCCATGCTGTCAGCATAGAGCCTGACTCCGGGCCAGAACTCATGAACCATGAGATCATGGCCTGAGCCGAAATCAAGAGTTGGACACAACCAACTGAGCCACCCAGTTTTTTGTTCATTTTCTGAGCTTTTTGTTCATTTTCTGAGCTTTAGCATAAGTTATTCCTAGGATACTGCCATACCACATCATCCCATCTCCATCCCTTCTTCTAACAGCTCCTACTGCTCTTTCAGTTCTCGTTGTATGTTACTTCCTCCAGAAAGCTCTTTGACCTCCACTCAACTTCACTGTAGGTACTCCTCCAACTTGCTCAATGAACTACTTTCTCATCACAGCCCCTATATACTGTATGCTAAGTGCCTTTACACTTTGCTGAATCTGTGTCCCTATTCATGTAGAATGGGGATACACCAGAATCATGCAGGGTGCTTTGTCGACCTGCTCCAAAACCCCACGCACCCCTCACCACTTCCAACCTGCCATGAGTGTGTTCTGAGCTGAAAATCACAACACGATGAGCTCCTGGCACTGATGAGGTTATGCTGTATTCCTCAAGTGTGTTAGGAAGGAAGAAAGGTTGATAATGGTTACATTAGACCAGCAGTTCCACAAGGAAAGGGATGGTATTTGTCCTGTCCACCTTTATTTCCTTCATGCCTAGCACAGTGTGAGGCACAGAGGAGGAGATACTCTGGGAGGAAGGAATTGCCAACTTCTGTCCCAACTGCTTTACAGTCATTATCTCTTCTCATAGCACAAATATTCTGCTCCCAAGAGGCTCATATTTAGAAAGATGACACAGGTACATCTTAAGCCGCATACAGAGCAATATTGAGAACACCAGAGTTGTCAAATGGGAATGAGGAAGCTGTTAATCTGCTAGCCTCTCAAAGGTGAGGGGAAGGTGAGGGGGACAAAGAAATAATGACGTTGATGCTTAGGCCTTGAAGAATAAAGTAGGATAAACAGACCCATAAGAAGGGGAAGGGCATGTCAAGTAGAGGGAACAGCAGTGGTGAAGGATGGAGCTAGCAAAGTTCCGCGAGGGGAAAGGTAAATGATGGGTGGCATAGTAGACAGGGTGTCAGCAGTGGATAGACACCAGACTGAAAAGTGAAGCTAGGCTGATCCTGGAGGACTTGATATGTTCATGCTAAGGAACAAGGATTTTATTTTACAGGTATTGGGGACTCAGTCTCCCAGAACATTTTTTATCTAGGAGGAAAGTAACATGGTTAGACTTGTCTCTTTTAGAGAGGTAGCTGCATGGAGACCAGACTGGAAACAAGGAGGCAAGTTGGTAGTAATTACAGTAGTTCAAGCAAGTGATCACGAAAGCCTACAACAGTGGTTTTCAAACTGTGGGTCGCAACCATAAGTGGGTCTTGAAATGATTTTAGTGGGTCACAACCTGCATTTAGAAAAAAAATAGATCTGAATGGAAAAAATATCAGAGTCTCATTTAATAAGAGTCAATGCTTCATAAAACTTCTTTTCGATTTACTTGTTTGTTGTGCTTTACCTTCTGGGAAATTTGAATTTTAATAAATTCACTGCTACAATAGATTTAACTAATCTTCAAAATTAACAAAGTACATTTAGTTAAAATTTAGCATTATTTTGGATAGAAAGCATGACAGGACTGAGGCCATCCAGTGTAATGTAGGGTTTATGACCTGGAAAATAAAAGAAATAAGAAAAAAAAAAAGTGAGTGGCTAATTATTAGGTTTAAGTCTTGAGTTAAGTTTCCTCTTGGTTGCAAATGGTATCTTATTAGTGATTTTATTAAAAAATTTGAAATACAGAATTCATATCCCTGGTCAGAATGCAAAATGTATTTCTTACCATGGGATCAGGTTCAAGAAAGCTTAAAAACATTGACTTGGAAGATTGGAGCAGTGGCTATGGGGTGAGCGAGAAGGATCAAGATATCAGAATAATTTCTGAGGTACAATTAAGACCAGTTAACCAACTGGATGTAGGAGTAAAGGGGAAGGAAATTAAGAATGATTCATGGGTTCCTAATTTAGGCTGCTGGGGCACATGGGGGTATATAGTTCAGTTCAGTTCACCAATATCTCTTGATAGGAAGTACAGAAACAGATGAATGAGGAAGGCATGGTTGGGCCCATGAGGCACTCCTTGTGGGTAAAAGAGGTGCATAAATGGGGTGTGTTAATAAAATATGGTAACTGCACTCATAAAAGTATTTGCAAGTTGCTATTCAAGCTCAGAGGAAGCCCAGGTTGGATCATCACAGAAGCTTTCTGGAGGAGACATCTTTGAGCTGAGTTTTGAATGAGAGTTTAGCCAGAGAGGTAGGAAGGGAACAAAAGTGGCAAAGACCAGAGAGGCGTGGAACAGCACGATGTTTGTGTGTGAGGAGTTGTGTGCATGCACATGTGTGAATGAGTGTGTGAGTCAATGTTCTAAGCAATTTGGTGTTACTAGAACATCGAGAAGACACAGATGAAGTTGGACAGGGATTAAGAGACAGGTTATGAAAAACTTTGTCCATCATGCTAAGGAGCTCAGAGCTCTTGTATAAGATAAAAAGCCTCTGCAGGGATTTTGAAGGCTAGTAACAAGGTCTACTGCGAGATGACTGTGTTTTAGAAAGCTTGCATCGGCAGCATGTGGAAAAGGTCTTTATGGGGAATTAGATTGAAGATTGAAGATCAAGGGACTGGAAATGGGGACATTAGATTAGTCCAGGTGAGAGATGATGGCCTGAATTAGGGAGTGAGAAAGGAATGAAAAAAAACAGACAAAAATTGGCAAGGGCGGTCACTATTGGATATATAGAGGACTCCATTGGTCAGTGCCTAATCAGGAAAGCAGAACCAATGCCAGTGAGTTTCATAAAAGAAATTTAACATGGGGAACTATTTTCAAAGGTGTTAGAAAAATAAAAAGGGCTAATAGGAAACAGTTGGAAACCCCAAGATTAGGAAGAGCAGGGCTACTTACTACCTCTAAGACTGGAGGGAGCAAAGGAGCAGGTGGTGTCACCAGAGCCCAGGAGCTGTGGCTGCCATCAAAGAGATGCAGTCAGCTCAAGTGACAAGAGGGGACAATGCCTTCCCCTGGGCCTGTTATCACCACTGGCCAAGCCTGACTAGGGGCTGGTTGGCAGGTCAGCCCGAGAAAGTTGGCTTGCCTTTTACAGGAAGAGCAAAGTAAAGTAAGAAACTAGATCTGAGCACAAACAGCACATGAACAAGGCATAAGGAGAAAGGAGGAAAAGTAGATTGATTCCTTCTCGCTGTCTCGCTTGGATTGAGGTTGGGTGTAGTGTCAGAACCTGAGAATAGGAAACCAGGAAACTGGTGGGGGTGAGGGGAATGAGGGAGCAGAGACAGAGAAAGACAAACCTGATGTAACTTTTTAAAACTCCCTCATTGTAATATTGTTATGTATACACAGCATTGGTAGGTACACTTTACTTTAAAAAGAACAGTTCTAATAAATGTTCGGAACAGCTTTATAACTACTATTAACATGGGGAAAGAAACCCCCATGCCCTGATATGCACAAAATTCCCACCCCACCCCCACACCCCACCAGTGCTTGAACCTTCCCCTAGGTCCCCTTTATAGTATTGGTATTCGCTGGCATTAGGAAAACAGGAGGAAGTTATTGACTCCTTACTGTATACCACTCAGTATATGGTTTACGTAGAGTTTGCACATGACAGATTGTACACACTACCTCATTTAATCTTTACGATAGTTTAATGAGGTTGGAATTACTCTTCTTCCTTTTTTTTTTTTTACAGATGAGAAAACTGATACATAGGGAGGTTTAGTCACTCTTCCCCCCCCTTCCCACTGAAGCCCTCAACCAGTTTAAGTGTGAGCTGGGGCTGGGACTTTGGGCTCCCTGACTCAAAGCCCATGCCCTTCATCTCTGCACTATAATACCTTACCAAATGCGAAGTGTTTAAGTCCAAATAATTAAAACTGTGATAGTGTCATTGTGTCCACATACATCCAGTTGTCTATTGACTAGTTGAAGTGAAGTGACAGAAATGGAAATTCACGTAGGTTAAAGAGAAAAGGAGCTTATGGCTCAGTTAACATACAAACTCCAGGGGTGGGCTTGCCTTTACCATTGCTGGATTTGGCTCAAATGTTGCTGCCAGGATTGCTTTTTACTCTTGATTTCTTGGCTCCACCTCAGCTTTGGACTTATTCTCTTGCAGACTCTCTCCTGGTGCCAAGAAAGGTGGTTTTCTGCCAGCCCAGGTTTACGTGGCTTGCTAGGTTGTTGTGCCTCTATTCTCCAAAAGCCACACTAATCTCTAAAGCTCAGTTTAGACCCGTGGCCACCCTGGACTAACCACAGTGCCCGGGGAAGGGGTTTCTCTGACACTCAGGCAGAAGTATGCAGTTGGCTGTCCTATCAAGATCCCATGGAGTTGGGGTGAGAAGTACTTGCCCAGAGTGAGGCCTAGAGAGCAGCAAAATCCCCACTGATTTCCGCCACAGGGCACATATGAAACTCTCATATTGCCTGCTTATCCTAACAGCATCCTGGACCTATTTCAAAATCACTGGATAATTATGCATTCTGTTCTTCATTTGGACTAAGAAAACATTTCCTCACACTTTTTTTTTTTTTTTTTTTTTTTTTTTTTTTGCATTTTACTTGGAATTCTAAGCTTCTTTAAGAGAGAGAGAGAGTTAAAGCATCAAGGTTATATCTGATTCCAGAAAACATCCGGAAGCTCTCTAGCAACACCACTTTTCTACTCCTCACTATCTTCCCTCCAGACTCCTCCCATATCTTCCCACAAGGACTCTGAATCACGATTCTGAACCACTCTGTGTCTGTATCTTGATATATATGGTCATCAACATGGTCCAAGATCTGAGGCACTGTTCTGGCACTGAGTCATGCTTTTTTTTTGGCAACTGAAGACCCTCATTTTATTATCCAAGTATTTTAGAACATTTCAAAAGAAGTAATTAGTGGTATTTGATAACAGCCTTCTGCTGTTTTGCCATCTTTAATCCTAGCCTGGTTTATATTAGAAACGAGCCTAATGACCAAGATTATTCTTTAAACACTGAGTTTATGACAATGCAGGTACCTCACAGAAAGTTGACAGGGACCCAAGAGCCAATAGTTTGTTTTTTCCCTGTTGGCAAGGAGCCTAGGTTTAAGAATAAGTGTTACTACTAGACATTCAAATCTGTCAGTACATGTTAAGTATGTCCTCTACAATTATTCATAAAACTTGCTATAACTTGCTATTACAACGAGCTTGATGACTATGTAAATGAGTTATTCTACTGAAAATATCTGCAGCTGGGACAGCACACTGGCCTCCCCATTAATGATTTTCCCCATAATAAATCATAGTTGGAGTATTTCTTCTTATAATGAAATATTTACATATTAATCCAGCAATCCTTAGACACCACAGAAGCTCTATGATTCAGCCAGAGTCCCATTTTCCTGGTGTTTTTACATTGCGGTGATTCAGTTTATATCTGGCTAGCTATTTTGGAATCAAAAGGTAAAACCAGTTCTCATTTATATGATTGTTGTTGCAAACCTTATGTTCCTATTTATGTAATTCTATGCTGTTACTGTCTGGATGGTTAGGACTTTTACATGTAAGTTGTCTGTATTTTATTTTTATAGCCAAGAACACTAAGTTACACATTAAGACCATTTAGCCTTCTTATGGCTAAATAAGTCCAGTTCGCTTCCTTACCATTTTTATGCCCTATTTTCTAGCTCCTTAATCAGTCTTTGTACTATGCTCTGTTCCCATTCTAGTTTCTCCACATTCTTTTTTAAAAAATGAAACCTTAGACTTGATGTGAGTTTCTAATATGGGTTTGACCAATCATATATATATATATATATATATATATATATATATACACACACATACATATATATATGTATATATATATAGGAAAAAATTACTTCATAGTTTTTGTGTGTCATATTTCAGTTAGTATACTGGAGGATTATGTCAGCTCTTTTTAATTTTTTTTTCAACGTTTATTTTATTTTGGGGACAGAGAGAGACAGAGCATGAACGGGGGAGGGGCAGAGAGAGAGGGAGACACAGAATCGGAAACAGGCTCCAGGCCCCGAGCCATCAGCCCCGAGCCATCAGCCCCGAGCCATCAGCCCCGAGCCATCAGCCCCGAGCCATCAGCCCCGAGCCATCAGCCCCGAGCCATCAGCCCCGAGCCATCAGCCCCGAGCCCGACGCGGGGCTCGAACTCAGGGACCGCGAGATCGTGACCTGGCTGAAGTCGGACGCTTAACCGACTGCGCCACCCAGGCGCCCCGTCAGCTCTTTTTAAATAGCAGTTCTACATTGCTGACACATTCACAATGATATAATGATATAACTTGAACACCTAGGTGGAACTGCAAGACTTCCTTTTAACTATTTTAAGTTAAAGCATCATGAAAATAGTTATGGTGGCTCTAACTACCACTCAAGAAAAATATCCTTCAAAATAGATCATCATCATCATAGTCTACATTTTAAGGCTGTTTTTTTCTTCTAAAAGTTAAAAATTCTTTGCAATAAGTTGCCTAGCACCAATTAATTATATGGTTTCAGAGTAAAATTTTACACATATCCTGTGTGTAATTTTAGACCTCTGAGCAAAAGTTTTCATGAAGGGCTCCCCTTTTAATCCAGTACCCTCAAATATTTGGGGGCCCCCTCTTTTGGAGAGGGCTTTGACTTCTCACAGGCTTTAAGACTTTTCAGAATCAGGGGCGCCTGGGTGGCTCAGTCTGTTAAGCGTCCGACTTCGACTTCGGCTCAGGTCATGATCTTGCGCCCCGCGTTAGGCTCTGTGCTGAGAGTTCAGAGCCTGGAGCCTGTTTCAGATTCTGTGTCTCCCTCTCTCTCTGACCCTCCCCCATTCATGCTCTGTCTCTCTCTGTCTCAAAAATAAATAAACGTTAAAAAAAATTAAAAAAAAAAAGACTTTTCAGAACCAAATAAAATCAGTAGATTTTCATAAAATTAACATATCTTAGAAAAGTTTCCATTCAAACAAATCTATTTTTATATCCCATGATTCACTCACTTATTTCCCTCCTTCCCACTTCTACTTAATCATGCCTAATATCAGTTTTAAGTAGTGTTACCAAAAGGAGAATACAAATCTACAGATCCTGATCAATACTTTCTTATTTCAGGCGATGTTCAGTTTGTATGCCAGATGTAGCCTTCTCTTTGGAGTTCATTAGATGACAAATAGACAAAGAATTTCCATCTAAACTTACACTGTAAATTCATTCCTTTTAGCTCGGCTCAGGAGTCATTTTGGTCACTGTATTGATTGACAGTATAGTGCTATCATCCATTTAATGTTTGTCCATAGATGACTACAATCCATTTCATTTCTGTATTGGTCAGGGTTCATTTGCAGAGAATAAAATCCACTCAAGCTTATTTAAGCAGGAAAGGATTTATTATGGGGTATTAAATGACTAAGAACCATCAAAATGGCTGAAGAAACAGACCTCGAGGTTTAGCTTTAACAACAATTCATAAAACCACTGCACAGAACTGACCACCAACAAAGCTGCTGTCTCTTCTCCAGCCAGGAAGTGGCAGGCTCCAGAACTGTGCTACTCATGCCACCATCAGAAAACCTGGGCTATGGCTACTGGCTTCGGACTGCTTCACACTCATTACAGTCCAAACCAGTAAACCCCATGGCCCACACCCATGAAGCTAGGGACTAGACAGAGGGGATGCTGTACTCAAGCTGTCACAGCAAAGCACAACACCTCCACAACTGTGCTTGCCAGCAGAGACAACAGAAGTAGGGTTTGCTCTTCCAGAAGTGTATCTCATTGGCTGATCCTGAATAAATTCTGGGCCCCAGCTGCAAGGAATCTGGGAGCCTCTGCAGAACAGGCAGGCTTATTAGGAGGATGATGGAAAGTATGTCCAACACTAATCTACAAAAGCCATCGCAACCACAGTCAAGTGGTATCTTAAATTCATTGCAATGGAACTAAGTTATGCCTCCAAGCCTTGCGTAATAAGTGGAAACACTTTTTTAAAAATAAAATGACCATGACTTTCAAGGCTAAATTATAAATCAATTTTGTTACTGATGTAGGGAGAAGCCGTTCCTGTGACTCTTAATATAAGCACATCTCCCAAAAAGATTTTGATGTAAGATTAAATATTACAATAGCATACAACTCTCTGTGATGACTATTAGTGGATCAGTTTTGTCCCTTGTGCAACAATATATGAGCATGTGCAACGTCTATTACACTGAGGTGGGCATAATAGAGATCACAAATGAATAGACACATATCACATCGCCCCTTCCTTCAAACAATTCACATGATGATGGTATAAAATAAAAATAAACATGATGAGATATGTTTTCCAAATGAAAAAAAATCTAGGTTCAAATCTCTCCTATTTTATTTACTAAATATGTAACATTGCCACATATGTATACATATATCAAGAAAAATTATAATGTGGTTGGTCTGTTACCTCAACAAACAGTAAAAAATTGTCTACATCAAGGGAACTAAATGAATTCTTTTTAAAAATTGACATATATATAGAGAGAGACAGAGACAGGACAGAGACACATAGAGAGGCGAGAGAATGGCTGGCGTTTAGCAGGCCTTTAATGAACTATGGCTTATTAAGTTGTTGCAATAATGAAAGCAATAGAGAAATTATAAGGAGATACAATACATAATTAATAATAGAGTGAATGATGAAAGTTAGTACCCTGCAAAACATTTGATCATCTACGTTGTAGGAACTAATTTTAGCTTAAAGAGTTTCTATCCAGACTGGTTTTTCAACCTTTTTCCCATCAAGTTTTCTACAATAAAGATAAAAAATTGGGGAAAATCATAAAACCTCCAGTAACTATAGCCTTAATTTTTGTCTGATGCCATAGTGTATTTTCAGCATTCTGAAGTTAAGTCTGACAACATACTCTGGTCAAAATATGTAGTTAAATTTAATATTTCTAATATATTTATGTCATATATTGAGTTATAATTTACTTATGTTAAAATTTATCCCTTTTCACTACAGTTCAGTGAGATTTGACAAATGCACAGTCACATAAACAAAATACAGAACGTTTCCATTATCTAGAAAGTTCTCTAGTGCTCCTTTGTAGTCTCCTCCCCTTCTCCAGCAACTCCTGGGAAGCATTGGTCTGTTTTCTGTCCTCTAGTTTTGCTTTTCCAGAACATGAAAAAATGGAATCATGCAGTAACAGTCTTTCCTTTCTGGCTTTTTACATTATAAGAATTATATTTTATTTTAAATATGTTTTCATTATGCATTTTTATATTTTTTAATAAAACATACAATTTGGCCTGAGACATTTAGTAAGCTTTTAATTAGCTTATAAATGTATAGCGGCAATTATAGTTAGGGTACCTTTAATTATCTTTGGCCTTTTACTTAAGAGCTAAAGCTTTCCCGCTTAAAAAAGTTTTATATTTCGGGCAGTCAACAAAATCCAGTTAACAAGATTTTTTGGTTGTTGTTGCGGTGCCAGAAGTAAAAAAAACAAAAAACAAAAAACAAAAAATAAAAGAACAAAAAAAAAAAAACCTGAAACAAACAAAACAAACTTGCTTATTTTAGAGCTCACAACTGTTACATATATATGAGGTAACCCATAGGAAAACAGTTTCTTTGTAACCCTTTGAAAGAATTAAAATGCAAAATATCTGGCATGCTTTGTTGTGGTTACACTAATGTCTATGAAAAGCATGCCTTTTTCACTTGTAAGAGTTTCAGTTTTGCACTGTGCATTTGCCTTGATAGTAACTACAAACAACTGTAGCTATTACCCCTTCAGTTCTGAAAGCAAGTTCAAAGTCCATCAAATTTATTGTCAGAGCACAAGGTGAAGCATACCTCCAAGCTTAAACAAAGCCTTTTAAATGTGTTTCTTGTTAGAGAGGTTTGTAAATGTCCCATTGGGGCATCTTGAAATTTGATTTCAGCTTCAGTTATGTACATCTAACAGCTTAGAAGTAGGAGGAAAACAACATCTGAGTTAGAATCCTTCTTTTGGTAACTTTCTGCACACTGCTATTCCTTTAGCTGAATATTTTCAGTCATCAATGACAATTTTTAAGAACAGTCTGATTGAGATAGAATTTCTATTTCACAAAAGTCACCCATTTCTAGTACACAATCCAATGGTTTTTTGTTTTGTTTTTTGTTTTTGTAAATTTACAGAACTGTACAACCATCATCATAATCTAATTTTGGAACATTTTTATCACCCTCCAAAAGAAACCTTGAACCCATTAGCCGTCACTCCCCATCCCTTGCACCCCCAGTCCTGGGCAACCACTAACCTACTTTCTGAATGACAATGATTTTTAACGTGGTAGGATTTTTTTTTAATGTTGCAGCTAAAAAGGAACCTATTTTCATATTTACTCATGTTAAATTGTGTAATTTTAGACATGAACGTAAGACAATTGTTACCCTTGTTAGAATGCTTAGATCAATTTGAATTTTTCTAAAAATAGTTCTTTTTTAAAAAATAGTTTTTTCTCATTCTTCCTTGTTTGCAATATTTAAAGCTCTTTCTTTGAATCTTTTGAACATGTAGCTGAGGGACAGTTGGTGTTCAGGAAAGCAAATATTAGCATGAGTGGTTCCAAAAACCCCTTCCTTTAGCAATTAACAAGGAGTTTATATAACTAAAAATATTTCAGTAGCGTGCATTTTCTCAACAAATTACTTACTGAAAGTAAACAACAGATATTCTAAAATTTAGGAACAGCAGCATTTTTGTTGAATGTGTTTTTTTAAGGTGCAGGTCTGTTTAGCATTTAAAGGAAAACCTGTTGGGTGGGGGGAGAGGATATTGCCTAACTGCTACTTTGTATTCTCTGACTAGTGACCTCAGCTCTTGCCTGATTTTTTACTACTGATGAAGAAAACAGGGTTTCTAGTTTTCTCTGCAACAAAGATCCCATTGGCTGAAGTCAAACATTTCATTATTACTGCCTTAGAGATATGCACTTCTCAGAAGACTAGATTCAACAGGAAGAAGGAACCAGAAAACATATTCCATTTGTGGTAATGTGGTCTCACTTGACATCTCAAAACTGACTTAGAAATTCAGAAGAAAAGGTTGCTGTTAAACTTATTGAGATGTAGTTTACTAGTTTACATGTTAGTTATTTATTGCTGTGTAACAAATAACTCCCCAAAATTCAGTGGCTTAAAACAACAAAAACCTCTCTTATTTCTCATAGTATTCATCCATGGATGGGCCAGAATTAGGGAATGGCTTGGCTGGGTGGTTTTGGCTCAGTCTTCTCAAGAGGTTTTCTGAGGTGTCTCCTGAGATTGACCTCATGTAAAGGCTTCAGTGGGGCTAAAGGTGGCCCACTCACATGGTTGGCAAATTGGTGTGGCTACGGGCAAGAGTCATTAATTTCTTTCCACATACACCTCTCCACAGAGCTGAGTGAATATCCATGACATGGCATCTGACTTCTCCCAAAGTGAATAATACAAGAGGACAAGGCACAGGTGCCGAGTCACCTAGCCTCAGAAACCATTACTTCTGTCTTACTTTATTGGTCACACAAAACAGCCTTGATTCACTGTGGGGGAAGATTATGCAAGGGCATGAACACCACGGTGGTGAGAATCCCTAGGGCCCTTCACAGAGAATGGCTGCCACAGCTTATATTATAAAGCCTTGCAGATAATCTTTAAACGTCACGGAACTGCAAACCTGCTAACGTCTCTTCAAATATAAATGTATATTTATTAAATTTTTTTAACGTTTATTTATTTTTGAGACAGAGAGAGACAGAGCATGAACGGGGGAGGGGCAGAAAGAAAGGGAGACACAGAATTGGAAGCAGGCTCCAGGCTCCGAGCCATCAGCCCAGAGCCCAATGCGGGGCTCGAACTCACGGACTGCGAGATCGTGACCTGAGCTGAAGTCGGAAGCTTAACTGACTGAGCCACCCAGGTGCCCCTATAAATATATATTTATATATATTAACATGTAATATGATAGAAAAGAGCACAGGCCTGATGGAAAATACATACCTATTTCAGATTCTAAGGCAATTAATCATCTCTTTATTAAGAATATGCTGTATGCCCACAACCATGCTAGGAGCATATCTTAAGGGATATAGCAAAAGTGACAGAGTGGTCTCAGGATTTTTTATCACAAGGACATCTTCGTAATATCTTTTCAGAACAATGTCCTCTGCCAAAAGTTAGGCAGCGTAATGCCTGCACCTCCAAGTCCTTTTGGGAAATTCTGCTTTTCTCTTGCTCCTAAAAGAAAGTAGGATGCCACCAGTTAGAAATAGGGACTCTTTAGGGGTTTCTGGGTGGCTCAGTTGGTTAAGCATCCGACTTCAGCTCGGTCTTCACGATCTCACACTTCATGGGTTTGAGCCCTGCATTGGGCTCTGTGCTGACAGCTTGGAGCCTGGAGCCTGCTTCAGATTCTGTGTCTCCCTCTCTTTCTGCTCCTCCCCTACTCGTGCTCTGTCTGTCTGTCTGTCTCTCTCTCTCTCTAAAAACTAAATAAACATTAAAAATGTTTAAAAGAAAAAAGAAATAGGGACAATTTTGTCCCTTTATATCAATACCAGATACAATATGGCATGTCTCCTTCTCACAGAGAAATCTACATTCTAGCTATGCTTTGTTTTAAACACTGGGATGCATCCAGCATAAGCAGATACACTGGAATTTTCCTATTTTCTACATTTTCTCACAAGAGAAAAAAGTCCGGAAGGTATGCACCAAACTGTTAACAGAGGACATGTGATCAGTAACTGGTTATCTGCTTTACACGTTTCTTTTCTTGCAGAAACAGCAACCTTCTTTATCTGATAAACCATTCCTCTTCTTGCTCATGTCACTTATCCCAAATGGAAGCTACCATCATCTTTTCAATTCTTTGTGGCTGCAGGAATTGACTGGTTGTGCTACCTGAGAACCTCTGGCCACCATGTTTTTCTAACTAGCTTCCTTTGGGAGGAGGAGAAAGGCCTTTTCTGTCTCCAGTTACAAAATGATTCTTGATCTGGTGGTGGTCAATTTCATGCCAAGTGGAAAAGAATCGGTCTGAGAGAAGGGAGTTAGCCTGCAGAGAAAAGCGGGAATGAGACAGCACTAGTCATGAGCCCCTGGTGTCCAGAGTCCACAGGGCTGGCTCTCACAACTTGCTCTTCCAAAGGCTGTTATATGAGCAAATGAATCACCTTATTTGTTTAAAATGGATCAAACCAGGTTTCTGCACTTATATCCATAAGCCCTGACTAGTACCTCTGGAGATGGGGTTGGGGGGGGGGGATTATTCCACTGTCAACTTTATACATTAATTGTACTAATCAGATTTTGGGGGAGGGGTGCGGCAAATGATAGAAACTCTATCTGAGCTAGCATACACAAAGAAGGAGTTTATTGGATTGTTCTCAAATGGAGGAAGGGCCTATGTGCAGCTGGCCTGAGGAGTATCTAGAATCAAGGATCTAAATACCATAAACAATGTCTCCTATTTTTCTTTCTGCATCACAGCTATATTCCCCTTTAACTGTGGGCTTGCTTCTTTTACTAGTAGTGACTTGTCCATGGCTGACAGATTCTAGGCTCACATCTTAGAAAGTTCTTCCTTCCTCATCTTGAATTAGCAAAAATCTCAGGGAAGGATCCTGATTGGCCTGGCTTGGGTCACATGCACATTCCTGCACTGATTACTGGGGCCAATAATGTAGTTACTATCATTGCCCAAATTGTTTCACATGCCCTCTCTTTGACCCTGTAGCCAGAGATGTGCAGTCATGTAAGAACATGGCAGTTCCTATCTAGAAGCAATGTGTAGAGTGAGAAAAGGAACTGTTCTTCAAAAGAGCAGAGAAACTGGTTTGACAGGGTCACTGGGGAAGTTATTACCATAAGTATGGCAGTAGCTGCCTAATTTTTGTGTTTCCCACAATTCTATATTGTTCATATGTCTTATAACAAATAGGTAATACTTTGAAAGGATATTAAATCTATATTATATACTTATTTGATTTTAATATTAAATGCTTTCTTCCTAAAGTAATATCAAATTTATTTGATCAGAAATCATCTGGTTTGACTACTCCTAACACAAAATACTTTCTTATGTTGTCCTGGACATCTTCATATCTGCAGTGATGTGAAGAATAAGTGAAACTACTTTTCTCTTGGAAAACAAAAAATTGGAACATAAGAGTGAAAACATAAGTTGACTAAATTAGAAGCTATTAATTGATCTGCTGTCATTGTATTCCCCTGGAAAGATGACTGTCTGTCTGATTGCCTTTTCTTATTCAAAAGTGAAAGTAACAATAGGATTACTATTAACGTTTTAAATAGCCATAGGGGTTGGCAGCAGTGGGGGGCTTCAATATCTTACAAACACAATCTACAAGTAGTAGTTTTAATCGTTTTCTCTGGACTGGTATGAAAATAATATCCTTTCCAGTAAGGTATAAAGTTTTCCTGAAATGCTGAATGGTAATTTAAATTCAATCAGTATGTTATTTAGTATTTACTGAACACCAACTCGTTCCAGATCCCTTATAGGGTACAAAATGTAGTCTGTGTTCTCTTGCACTTTTGAGTTCTTCAGTAAAAATTCTATTTGCTGTTTAGGGACATTATAGTCTTTTGTCAGTGACGTGCTTTCCGCCGAAGTAAACTAAAAATTTTAAAGTGTAAGTGGTATTCACAGTTGTGAATATTCGAAAGGATGCAGATTGGCTATCTCTTTCATGAGTGTTTAGAAGAATATGAGATTAAGTATAAAGGCACTAAGAAGGTAAAAATCAGTATGAAAGTAAAAATTAAAAAGAGCATTTCATGGAACATTATGTTTGTCCTGTTTGAATAAGTAAATAAAAATAATAACTGCCCATCTCTATAGGTAAGTATGAAAAGCTGTTTCATCCCTGAAATTCCAGAGGAATACCTAAAACAAGCTTCTAGGAAAATGGCCCAAGTCCAAGGTAATGGGCACTAGTTGACTAGGCATTTGCCCAAGTGTGCTCTTGTAGTGTGGTACAGTGGGAAGAACATGGACAGGTGTGAATTTCAATCCCATTCCACCTATTGGCACTGTGAATTTTGACCTGTGTTACTTAACCTTCATAGACCTCAGTTTCCACATCCACATGTAAATATATACACATACGTATTTCAGTATATATATTTAAAAATATATACATATATATATATATATATATATATATATATATATATATATTCTATAACAGCAGCAACTAACTAATTTGCAGACTTGTGTGGGTTACATGAGATGACTATATGAAGCAGAGTGCCTGGCATGTAGTAGGCATTCAAAAGCTACAAGCTGACTCATATTTGTATGCTTCTGTTATGAGATAGCCTCACCTCCCTGAAGGTAATATGATTTAAAGAGCAAACTGCAGGATTGTGAAGACAGTGAGATCAGGAAAATTAATGGTTGGCAGAGCACTTCTGGAGTAAAGGTTTCAGGCAGTCGTAATAGATCTTCCTTCCCGTGGGTGAAGAAAGGGGAGTTCAGACTCTCTTCGGTCTATTTGCCTTGCTCATTCAATGCTGCCTGACGGTCTTCTGAATGTGTCTCAAGTCCTTTGAACTGCAACCCACAAACCAGTGCTTACTCTGAATGGAGCCTGTCCTCAACTCCCTGCCTCTCACCCTGCCCCGTCAGGCTTCCTCCTCTCCTTGTCCTATCCGTCCAGCTGTGAGAAGGAAATACTACATAGCACAGCATGTTGTTGATGTAATGCTTTAGTTTCTGCCGGTTTTTATTTTGAAATAACATTAAAAGCAAAAGGATGTGGAACTAAGGCTATAAAATTAATTATGGTTAATTAGCAGAATGATATATTTCCCAGTGATTATAGTTTGAGGGTTTCAAGAGAGAGCTGTCATTTAGGGAGAGTTTGTGGGGATGCAGCTCCTGTAATCTAGCAGTACCTGGGCATGGTCACTGCCTCCCAGAAAACTGCTCCCCAGCTTTGAAGAGTCAGCATGGCAACATAGGAACAAGGAATCTCATATTGCTAACTAAACCAGCAAGAGATTGCCGTGTTAAACAGAGCGACAAATTCTCCGTTTAAATGAGAAATGTAGCTGACAAATGGAACAGAAGCTCCGGTTCATTTGCTCAGTACATTCTCTCCTTTTGAGCAGCCAAATGCAGATGGTAGCTTAGTGAGGAAAAGAAATGCAACAAGAGGAGAAGCCGGTCTTGAAGGGGATTTCATCCAGATCCAGGTGAGGCTGACGACCCACAGCTATCCCTCACAGAGAGTACAAGTCTTTCCTAGTTAAGGTGCCACATTACTGCTCACAGGACTCCCCCCTTGGAGGCTCCTTCTGCTTTTGCAAATGAAGTCTTCATTCATTGGATACATACAGTTGTTTATATTTTGTCTTTCTTAATTATAATCACATCCATTCACGCCCTCCTCAAATAATACTTTAAACACCTTGAAGAGGGATTGTTTTGTAAATTTCCCCCCAAAAACTCTATTCGCTATTGCCAGCATTCTCTTGGGTTTTGTATCACCACTATCACCTTTCCTTTGTATTAGGAAAATAATCTTATTTTTCTAGTTTATAAAGTTCTTACGAGAAACACCTTACTTATAACTTTAGTTATAAGCTATGTTAATACTTTATTTAATCTTCAGGGCTCAGGAAGAAGTAATTAGCTAATTTTAGGTCTATAAACTAATAGTGGAATCAAGTTTTGCCTTCCGGATTCTGAGTGCTAAATTGAATTATACTGCACTTGGACAGATTAGCCATTCAACAGCTGGATTGCTCATTTAGGCCACTAGAATCATTAATGTAAACAAACTTGCAGACAGTTTTTTAAAAATACATTTTAATGACTTGGTAGAAGATTCTCTCCCCATCTGTAACTACGTATGGGAGAAAACTTGAAAATCGTACTTATCAATAATGATCACCATCACATAAGATTAAATGGCTATCTTGAAACTGTAGTCTACTCAAAATAAAGAGGATTCCAAGGGGAGCTCCTGGGCACTCAGCTGAAATTACCCCTTTACTAAAATAGCTATTTTTTTTTTAAAAAGAGCTCTATCAAAACTGGGAGTTTTTAAATCTTAGTGTAGTGACTAAAAAAGGAACAAACTCTTGCTCCCACAAACTGTATAAACATTAGGAATCAATGTGTGCTAGATACTGGAGTAAGCCAAAGTCCTCACATACCAATTATTATATAACTGTGCAACAAAGATGCATTCTGTGTCCTCTTGCTTATTATTACCCACCTTCCAAACTCGCTTTTTCCTTATTTCACATGAATACATAATTTTGGCCAATTACTTGCCATTTTTTCCCTCCATATCTTAAATTGTAAATCAGAGATCTAATAACATCTCATAGATCTCAACCCATGGTCTCAACCAGCTCGGGGTGTGTCAGGCTTTTCCCTGCATCACTCAGTCTGCCTGCCTCATAGCAGGATACCCATTGATTGAGTTGATTCTGAGCACTTCTACCAGAGAATTTTTAAGGCATACAGGATACTGTGGGAACATCTCACTGTTTGGCAAGTGAGAAATTGAATGCCAATAGTAAGTGGTTGTAATTAGTGACAACATTGTGGTTCCTGTGACAGGACCATGATAACAAACCCGGCGACTGAAGCTGTGTCCTAGTTTGGATAAAATATTGAACCAAATCCTCTTTCTTAAAATACAGTCTATGTCAATCAATTATATCAAATAATAAACTCATGCTTCCTTGAAGCATTTTTTTCCTATGTTAACTTTAAACTTTTATTTTGAAATAATTAAATTTACCAAAAGGTCTCCGGAGTAATACAAATAACTCCCAATACAACCTATATACTTTTGTCAGTTTTTAAGAACTTGCTACATATTTTATCATTCTTTATTATTGTTTGAGCCATTCAAGAGCAGATGGCACAATTCATGCCCCTTTATCCCTTTACTCTTCAGTGTATATTTCCTAAGAACAAGGATACTCTTTATATAATCACGGTGTGGTTATCAAACTGAGGAAATTTGTTCAATAGTTCATATGTTCAATAGTACTAGAATACCTTAATCTACAGTCCATGTTTGAGTTTCATCAATTGAATAATGGACCGTACAGCATTTTCTCTCTTTGGGACAGGATTTGGTCTAGGATCATGCATTGTATTTAATTGCCATTTCTCTTTGTTCTCCTTTAATCTGAAACAGGTTCTCAGCCTTCTTTTGTCTTTCAGGGCATTGATGTTTTTGTTTTATGAAATATTCCTCTGCTTGGGCTTGTTTGAGGCTTCTTCATGATTAGATTCAGGTTACGTATCATTACGTAAGTGCTGGTGTGTCCTTTGCAAGGCATGCCATCCATGGTGGACACATGATGTCCGCCCCCTACTCGCTGGTGATTTGATTTTGGTCATCTGGTCAAGGCGTAGTCTTTTTCTCACCTGCATAGTTACTGGCTTTTCTGCTCGGTGACTAATAGGCAATTTAGGGGGTCATGTCTACTTTTTAGACATGGGTTTTTAGACAGGGTTTACACCAAATGTCAGGACCATCAAAGAATTAAAAAAATTTTTTCCTAAGTATGTAGTGATTCCTGCCATGTTTCTGCAAAACAAAACAAAACAAAACAACCCCAAGCATATCCATGGATGACATTGATACATAACAGAGAGCCGGTAGGACATAGTGATTGAGACTATAGATTCTGGAGTGCAGTAGCTTAGGTTTGATTCTCCATTCCACAACCATCCTTCTGGACAACTTTGGTAAGTTGCCTTATCTGCCTGTGATTTAATTTTTGCATCTATAACATTTAGAAGGTAAAAAATACTGCCCTGGTTCATGGTGCCATTGTGGGATTGAGTTGATAATATACACTTGGCACATAGTAAGCACACAATAAATATTGGCTTTTATATGTAATATGCATTTATATTTTATATAAGATATGAACTTTTCAGAGCACTCTTTAAAAAAATACCGGATAGTAACTACAAATCCAAATAATAAGGTAACATTTTTAGATTCAGGTATATTCTTCTTCCACTACCAGATCCAAAACATAAACTTAGCCAGATATAATTTCTTTTGAATCCCTCATGCAAGTGCTTTGACTTTCTCATTCATTTCTTGACCAAATTTGCAACCAGCCCCTACAATGTGCCAGGCACAGATGTATGACCAGGGGTACGGTGATGAACCAGACGGCTCTTGGAGAGATCGTATTCTGGTAGTGGATACAGATAACACACAAGTAGGTATAAATTAAGACAATTGCAGGTGGTACCAAGTGTTCTGAGGAAAACAAAACAGCAAGGCAATAGAGAGAAGCTGTGGTGACAACAGTGGAGAAGCTTTTTGGTGACATATTTAATGCCTCTTCATTGCTTATCTAACACAAATTTTTATAGACTTGATTTGAACCGAAACAAAATGGAACACATCTTTCCTAGTACATTAAGCTCTCTATAAATAAGATAGTATCACAGTTATATAATCTTTTTCAGTCTTGCAGAATATGTACCAGTTAAGCTGATCTTGATTAGTGCTCTTCTTAATTGAAAATAGGTCCCTTTATCATCATATCTTATTAATTAAGCTGCTGATGTTGTTGATTACATAGTTCTATTTAGAGACTAGTTGCATAAACACCTCTATCCTTCCATCAATATATTTTGTATCCTAACTTTTATGGATGCAAGCTATTCTTTCAAATATATTTCATAGTGTCCCAAAGTAAACAAAATGTTGAAACTTACCTCATAACACATCATCATTTCTCAATTTCTCCTGTCTCTCCTTTGCCCCCTTCAGTGTTATGTTGGCTTCAGAGATTATAATATTCCCAGATTACGTTTGTGGCTTGTGAAACCTACTCAGGGTTTCTCATGTGACCTCCTTGGACCTGAGATTTTCTGGGCTTGAGAGTCAGATTTTTGTTTGAAACTGGGATTTACCACTCATCAGCTCTGTGGATTTGGGAGGGTTGCGTACCCTCTCTGAACCTCATTTCTACAATGTAGATAATTTGAAGTTGGATGAAATTAAATTAGATTATGGATATGAAAGCCTAATGTAGTATTTTGCCTGAAGTTCAAGTTGTTCATCCAATATAAAGTCCTCTTACTCTGCTCATACCGCTGGTAACCTGTTAAGAACTGAGAGTCTCTCCAAGGAGTCCCTGAAACTAGCCCAACTCCACTCAGGATAGAGTTTCTTATCCTGGAAGGACAGCAAATACCTGGATGATGAGGTAGTTACCAAAACTACCTTGACAGGCTAGTCCAGGATTTCTTAACCTGGGAACCATGGACCCTAAAGCACAGGAGTCCTGGGGTGTGCCTGGAAAAGCGGAGACTTGTAAAGGCTTGAAAAGCAAACTCCGCCCATTCTCACTTGTGTGAACGGTGTCCTGGTTGACAGGGCAGACATTCTTGCCCTGCTCTGTAAGGAGTTCTGCCCCTAGCTCTTCATGAAGCACTTATACAGCATTGCCGTTTAATTTCTAATAAGTTGTAATTTAATGGTTCCATCGTAATCCTTAGTTCACAGTACTGATGCATCTATCAGTTGCATATCTTTCTTTTTCTTCTCATTATTGTTATTGTGCATTAAGAACCTGACTCAAATAATTCAGTCTGCTTGGAGGTTGGGGCAAGAGACTGAGCACCAACGGAGAATTCTTAATGCCCAGTTGCTTATTTTTTAGCGACTAAAATTCAGCAAGAAATCATGGGATGTGTTGGGAATCTTGCAAAGTATTTGTGATAGCCTAAGGCAGCAGCTGGAATCATTTTCTTTTTGTTAAAACTAGCTGTTTGGTTCTGATTACAAGAGTAATACAATCTCTAAACTGGAAAAGTTAGAAAACAAGCAAAGTGATTATGTTGTATTCCAGAACAGTAGTCCGGACAGTATTTCTCAAAAATGTGACCTGCTTCAGAATCTCCTGGTTGCTTGTTAGCTATGCCACTTCATGGGCCCTCCAGAAGGGCGAAATCAGAATCCCAGAGGGCGGGACCCAGAACCAACACTAAATGAGTTCACAGCGGACACTTCAGGCCAACTAAAATCCTGCAACGATGCTCTTACCATACATTTAATGTTTCTCTCCCTTTAAGTACTAATTTTTTCCCCAAGTGTGTAAAAGCAAGTAAGATTCTAAAAATGTCTGTGTTGTAAAATGATTTGTAAGTTTCTATAAAACAACTTGCTAGTTTCTGGTGAATTAATGCTTTGCCAGATTAAAAAAACAAACAAACTTTCTATACCAGGGTGGGTACAAAGTGTAAGAAAAACTTTGATCAACTAGGAAATTAGGTGCCAATTTACCTAAATTTGCAAACAAACCCCACCCTATTTATATGCAGTGATCTCTTTTTTTTAGGGGGGGAGGGTGGAGGGAGGAAGCAGAGAGAGGGAGACAGAGAATCCCAAGCTCCACACTGAGGGCTCCAATTCACAAGCCCTGAGATCAAGACATGAGCCAAAATCAAGAGTTGGATGCTTAACCGACTGAGCCACCCAGACTCCCAGACAGCCCAATATATAGAGCTATCTATATACAAGACATGTATATCTTGAAAGCCTAAAGCGGTGCTCAATGAGATTGCTTGCATTAGCTCTTTCGTTTGGGTTTTAGTTCCTCTATACAAGGTGTGAGGCTAATACTGTATTCACTCCTTATGTTTGGGCAACAGAGACAGAGTGAATACTCCACCCCAGCCTGAGACATCTGCATTTTACCACCCCAACCCCAGTGTTTGTTTTGGTCTGTGGCTTTGAAAGAGGTCTAGCAACCCGGATGAAGACTCTGCAAGTGCACAGTGGGCAGGCTTATACCTGGGTATGGCTTTGTCTCTGTGAATTTAGGACACCATGTACAAGCATGCTGTTTTGAGCATCAGGACTCACCACAGAAATGGTTGACTAATTCTGAATTTGTATTTTTTTTTCCCCCAAGCAGAGTTGCATAAAGGAAAGTACTTAGAAAATGAGCTTGGGGGTCAGATAGACCTGACTTCAAATTCTGACCCCACCGTTCCAAACTATGTGACCTTGGGTCTCAGTTTTCTCATATGCAAAACATGCAGTTTCCAGCAGTAGATTAAGAGTGTATGACACATCCTGGTGTTGATAAATGATGCGATAATTATTATCGTTCCTCTTAAACTTTGTTCAAAGTTTGGGTTCACACCTGAGAAGGGACAAAGGATGGAATTCAGGAACCTCACACTGAGGGGGTGCTTTTTCTTTTGGAGTGGGAGGGGAGCCATTCTGAAAGTGCTAGTCTCTTGATTAGGATTGGGCAGCGATACTTAGGTCCAATCTCTAGGCCTGTCATCAGTTGGTGACTTTACAGCATGTCCCAGACATTAGCAAAGGGCACAGAAGAGATGGAAGGAGAGGAAATCTGAGGGTCTAGGGCAAAGCCCTAAGCAATTGTGGCAAACAGAAAATTTTGCTTTCTACTTTACAATGCATACATGTTTATTTTTATATAAAAATGGTAGTTTTCCCTCCCCAAATCTTCACATTAAATTGGTACTTTAAATTGGTACTGTACTATGTTTATCCTAAAGCCTCAGATGCCACTGGGTGAGTACATACCCAGCAGTTTGAGAAGCAGCCATCTAAAGTCTAGGGAACAAAGCCCATGTTCCTTCTTGAGGCCTTCAGAATCCAAATGCTATTTACTCTTCTACCATCTGAGCCTTCCAAAGGCCTCCCCACTTGTCAAACATATGAGGTCCTCCAATGCCTCATGCCTTTCTTCCCCTGGTTCCATCCTGTCCGAGGTGAAGGACCTTCCTTCCACCTCGCTCCTTCCCTGAGTCCCCCCACACCAACCCCCCTCCCTGCTCCAGTGAAAAGACACTTCTGGGAAACCTTCCTCAGTGTCCCCAGACAGGTAACCTCCACACCCCACCCCACTGCATCCACCTCTCCACCCCTGTGTGCTTGCCCTACTTACTGTTGTAACTCTAAGGAGATGGACCTCATTTTATTCATCTTTGTATCCCCCAGTGCAGGGGATACTTAGTAAGCATTCAATAAATAGTAATGGACTTAACTGATTAATGGAAGGAAGATAACTGGTAAAGAAGCTGTTTTAAAAGACTCTCCTCTTTCTCACACCCAGGATTGTCCTTTGTGCAAAGAGGATAGAATGAGCCCAACATGATAAAGGGAGACATTCTGAATGACATTACCTCACATGCGTTAATTAATGGGGACCCTGGAAACATGGTACAAACTCTGGCTTTGCATTGATTATATGACTTTATTATACTTCCTTTTCATATTATGTATATTTAGGGAAAGGCAGCTTCTAAGTTAAAAGTTTGTAATTTTGCAAATGGATCCAGTGTTTATAAAGTGAGGTAAGAGATGATTTACTGAAACTAGTCCATTTTTGGTTTCGTATTTTTAGTTTGTCAGAGCATGCTAGACTCAACTCTCTTGTGATTTTTCTCAAAAGTACCCTCCCTTTTTTTAAGTTTATTTATTTATTTTGAGAGAGAGAGAGAGAAAGCACGAGTGGGGGAGGGGCAGTGGAGAGGGGAGAATCCCAAGCAGGCTCTGTGCTGTCAGTACAGTGCCCAATACAAGGCTCGAACTCATGAATCGTGAGATTGCGACCTAAGCTGAAATCAAGAGTTGGACGCTTAACCTACTGAGCCAACCAGGCACCCTGAAGTTTTCCCCTTTAAATAGGTAGATCATGATGTGAAAAAGCGCACACACACACACACACACACACACACACGGGCACACAAAACAGACACACAGCTATTGAGAAAGGAAAGATGTGAAACCGTTACAAGAATCCACTGCTCTGGGAATCTTGCTATATTTGGCTTTAGACAATAAGCACTGAAAATTGTTGCATGTGGCAGTTCACTTCATTTAATTGCAGATACTAGAAATAACAGCAACCAAGAAAAAACAGGGGAAAAAAATCTACTTTCAGATTGGTTTGCTTACAAATGTGTTGCTCTGGAGTTTTGCATTCTCTTCTATCTACTAGTACCTTAGCAAGTCTATGTACAGGGCTAGGACATAAAATATCTTAAAGAAATATATGACCAGAGTTAAAAGTTTATTTTTAATTTTTATTCCAATTCTTATTTATCCATAGTCTAATTGCCTTCAGTGCCCATTTAAGAATCCAGTTCAAGAATTATTTATTGAGATTCCATTATGTGTCAGGTCCATGCATATTTAATGATTTCAGTCCCTGATCTCTAGCAACTGACAGTCTAATCTGAGACAGATATAAAGAAATTCATACAATACAACTCATTTGTTAAGTCCAAGGACCTAGAGCCCTCACTAACTGACCTAATTAGTATGTGCTTTATCTTTCTTAACAAAACTGTAAACATATGTCCTTGTCAACAAATCTCAAATTCACTTGAAATTGCATATCTGTATAAGCACCCATACACTGAGGTCTGCAAAGAGGCAACAAGAAGGATGGGAATTTGAATTTGAATGTGATTTTTTAGTTGGAAAATACATAAGAAAAATTATTATTATTTAATGCTTATTTTTATTTTTGAGTGAGAGAGAAAGAGAGAGTGGGAGACACAGAATCTGAAGCAGGATCCAGGCTCTGAGCTGATAGCACAGAGCCCCATGTGGGGCTCAAATCCACAAACTATGAAATCATGACCTGGGCCGAAGTTGGACACTTAACCGACTGAGCCACCCAGGCACCCCTAAGATAAATTATTACTCACAATACAAGCCTAGGTTTAAAAGAGACATTACTTTTTTTTCTAAGTTTTTAAAAAATGTTTATTTATTTATTTTTGACAGAGAGAGCACAAACGGGGGAGGGGTAGAGAGAGGGAGAGGGAAACACAGAATCAGAAGCAGGCTCCAGGCTCTGAGCTGTCAGCACAGAGCCCAGTATGAAGCTCCAACCCATGAACTGTGAGATCATGACCTGAGCCAGGCAGACGTTTAACCAACTAGGCCACCCAGGCATCTGAAGAGACATTTCTTTCTTTTAGGGAAAAACTATAATAATTCTTTCCAACTAAAATGGAAAATATACTTCTACTTTTAAAAAAAAAGGATAAATTTTAAAACCATGAGTAATTTCCACAACATTTTGCCCCTAATTCAACCTTTTTGAATCACTTAATATTTAAAAAAAAAAAAGAAAAGAAATTGTCTGACATCACTTGTTAGTGGATAAGCAAGGAATTTTGAATAGAATTGTTTCTTCCTAAGTGTGGGTCATTTCTAGGTACTCCAGGTATTGCTGAATTTTAATTATGGTTTTCTTTTGTCTTGGTGAGCATCAAATGGTAAACCTCCATGACCAAGTATCAGAGAGACCTCTGTGGTTGAAAGTTGATCAAAGGGAATTCACAGGTTGCCTGGGTGGCTCAGTCAGTTGAGTGTCCAACTCTTGGTTACAGCTCAGGTCATGATCCCAGGGTGGTAGGATCAAGGCCCGTGTGGGGCCCTGCACTAAGCATGGAGCCTGCTTAAGATTCTCTCTCTCTCTCTCTCTCTCTCTCTCTCTCTCTGTCTCTCTTTCTCTCTCTCTGCCCCTCTCCCCCACTCACATTCTCTCTCTCTCTTTCTCAAAAAAACAAAACAAAAAACACAATGTCCAGAAAGAAAGGTGTGAGGCTGTGTGAGGTGAATATTCTGAAATTCATCACCCCTGGAACACAGACACATAAGCACTCAATAAGTGTTGAAGGAAGCTAGTAATCTACCTTGACACTCCAGAGAAAAAGCCACTGTGAAATGGCTTAAGAGGTTATCACACAAAAGAACTATGTCCAGTTGGAGATTTTGTTTCCAGGAACCACTGAATGTAAA
Source organism: Felis catus (assembly GCF_018350175.1). NCBI lineage: Eukaryota > Metazoa > Chordata > Mammalia > Carnivora > Felidae > Felis > Felis catus. The sequence goes on along the minus strand of NC_058374.1, from coordinate 58,673,001 downwards.
TATGCCAGGAAGAAAATGAAAATAATTTTACAAGATCTGATTTCCCCGCAGGAAAATAGCATTGGTGTTATTTAGCCTGACATTTACACTCTTGCATCTTTACAAAAGGATCTACAGAGAGATAACTTACTCACTGAAACTGTGATTCAGGCTTGACTTACAAAATGACTGTAATACCTATTCTTATTGTGGCTGGCCACGCTTGGGTTAGAATCAGGCATTCATAGTCACACTTCTCGTTGTAGAAAGGCAAAAGAAAACTTTAATGATACTAATTCCATTTCAAAACTATATTTGAAATCATCTGCTACTCATAAGATGGCATTGTGATATCTGACACTAGACCTCCAATAAATGAAATCTCCAATGAGTTATGAAAGATTCTGGGGAAAATCCTGGTGCCCTTGTCTTCCCATAGGGCATTGAACTTACTCCTATTGTAAAATTTCCCATTCTCACATTTACTCCTCAATACCACCGTCCATTAATCTTTTTGACAGCACAAATGCTGTCTTATTCACCAGTGGATTTCCGGTGGTTAGTACACTACCCAGTACATGTTAAGTCCTTAAAAAAAATAGTTACTGAAGAAATACATGGACATCCTTTAAATTAATCTATTGACCAACGGATAAGCAGTGCCATGTCATATGTATGACGAAGCACCATGTTAGAAATCTAGAAGGCTAGATTTTTAGTATCAGTATGCAAAATTGGCATAAATAGCGAATAGTATTGTTGATACAATTTAAGCTACATATAAAAGCGGTTCCAATGATGCAAAGCTTTACAATAGTTCCTTAAACATTACAAAGGGGAAAAGATTGTGCATTTAATCTTTTCATACGATTCCAAAATAATCTTGGAATACCCTTGCACATTCATTTTTTATAATTGCAGATGCCATTGGGTGGTTTCCTGGAACATATCTTTACACACTGGTCCAACGGATTTTTTAAAAAATATCTTCAAGATCATACCTTGAAAAAGAAATAAGAAATACATGCTCTCATTATTTCTTTACTTCATCAAAATAATCTTATGAGGTAGCTATTATATTCCTATTTTATGAGTAAGCAAATTGGTATCATTATTTGTAACTTTTGAGGAATGATAAAAATCTGCATTGGATGATATCTATGGCGCAACTATGCTTAATTCTGAAAGATATTAGTACTGGAAGGTATTGGAACAGGTAAAACAGATCAAAACACTGCTCCCCAAGGAATAAACACATGTCACAACATCCACTGTGATAAATGCATGCAGCATTGTTAAGTGTATTCCACACCGTCTTTTCAATTAATTGAGTTGGACTAGGAAATTTTAAGTCTTGTGGGTGAAGTTGCAAATGGAGAATAGGTAAGTCAGTCATCTTTGAGGACAAGATTCCCTAGTTGGTTCACAGACAAATGCTGGAGAACCACACCCCTCTCCAACTCAATCCTTAGCTTTCTTCATCCCAAATTTATAACTAATTTGGCTATCTATATCTATCTCTCTATCTCTATCCATCTACCTATGTTCAATAGCTCCAATTTGGACCTCTCTCTTGAATCTAGACACAAGGATAAACTGACTTCTTGACATTTCCCAACATGCCCTTGTTGGTTTCTTTATATTTTTTCCTCAAACCCACTTTTCCTGCAGTCTCCTTCATCAATAGCAAATCAGCTTATGAAGCCATTCATAACTGGCAATCCATTACCTCTTTGAACTGCTCTCTCCTTTGCTCACTCTGTTACATGTCCTTCCTTGCTGTTCTTTAAGCACACCTGGCAAACTCCTACCTTAGGACCTTTGTACTTGCAGCTCTCTGGTTGGGATGCTTTTCCCCTAGATGATCCCATGGCTCACCAGCCCTCAAGTCCCTTACCATCCACAAGTCTGTACAGGAATGTCACCTGAACGAGATCTTCTTCCCATCTAAAATTGCAATTTCTCCCCTGCCTCCCAACATGACCAGCACTTTCTAGCTCTCTGCTTTTGCTTTACTTTTCTTTTTTGTACTTAGCACTATCTAACTATGTACGTATTTTTTTTATTAACTGTATTCGTCAAATCTAAGATGCCTTTGATTATAAGATACAATATTATATGTTGTATCACTAAGAAAAACAGCTGCCAATTATAAATGTAAGATGGTGTTGAATAAGCTTCATGACCATTTCAGCAATGTTAAAATGTGAGAAATTCTGCATCTTTGACCTCATGGAATACGGTATTTTCTTTATTGTATCTCTCTCCCACTCCATATGAATGTGGATTTTTATCAGTTTGGTTCACTGCTATATCACCTGGCACATAGTAGATGATAAATATTTATTGAATGAATGTGAAAGAGCTAACGAATAAATGGATAATTAGACCCTTACATGAACAGAGCATATCTATTCTAATTGCCTAGAATGTTGAAATCTAAGAAGAAAAAGATCATGGGGGGTGTCCAATTTTGGCCTGAATTTCCTACAGTTTTCTGGAACTTCTAGAGACAATGAGAGCCCATTATTTCCAGGGTTACTAGTATTCTTTGGTTGAATTTGTGCAGACCATCCAACCTCATTGGGAGATTTTCCTGGAAAACTCTCTGTCTCCAAATATTTACCTGGCAAGCTCCATATTACTCAGATTCTCAGCTCAGAGAGTATCCCAAGACTGTCCAATCCAGAAAAAGGAGCACATCCCTCCATTCCTGCCCCCACCTCCTATCTCATCCAGCCTTGCCCAGTCACTCTGTCTCTGTCTCATCACGATTTTGTGTTTTCATCATCGCACTTATCACTATATGAAGTTATAGTTGTCTTCCCTAAAACACCCAGAACACAATCCTGTGAGAAAGGGACATTGTATATCTTGTTCCTCTCCAGTGCCATCATGTCCAGAACAGTGTTTGGAACACAGGAAGTACTTAATAATTATTTATTGAATGAATGAATGTACATGGAGTATTTAGATGCCCACACCCCCCAAATCTGCTTTTCCCACCTAGACCTAACAAAATGTCAGAGAGTTTTATTATTGAAGTAATTACTTTGAGTAAAGGTTTAAATCCTCAGGAGAACCTGATTATAAAGCAAATGCACTATTTGGGCAAAGATAACTTTAACCAAGGGGTACCCATTAGCAATTTCATAAGTACTACCTTGTCAGATGAGCAGATTTCACGAGTTAAAAGGGTGATTGGAGGCCTGGAGACAGGCTGGTTAGAGAAAGACAAGCGTGGTTCAGAGCAGGGAATATGACAGTGAGGCTCCTGAAGAACTAGGTTCCAGAGGTCTGAAGTTGGAATAACTGCAGGACCTCATTTGACATCTTTAAAATTCTCTCTCTGCCCCTCCCCCGTTCATGCTCTGTCTCTCTCTGTCCCAAAAATAAATAAACGTTGAAAAAAAAATTTTTAAAAAAAAATGAAATTATGTGTAGGACTTGACTATGCCCAAGGACTACTTTTCCTTCTTTCCTTTCCTTTCACTTCTGCTCTGTGAGGTTTCCTCAGTACCTTTTTCTGGACACATCTGGTCACCAAAGAATGGTGTTGGTTAAATTCACTCCTAAGTATTTTATTGTTTTTGAGCTATTGTAAATGGGATTAATTCCTTTATTTCTTTTTCTGAAAATTTATTGCTAGTATATAGAATTGCTACTAAGTTTTGTAAGTTAAATTTGTATCCTGTGTCTTTACTGAATTTGTTGATTTGGTCGAACAATTTTGGTTGAGTTTTAGAATTTTGTTAATACTTAGCATATGAAATATGTTAGACACTACCATAAGCCATTTATAGATATAAACTTAGTACTTCAGGGTTTAAACTGGATAACAGAAATGTTCATGGAATATGATAATTTGACATGTTTACAATCATATTAGTTGACATTTTATTTTATTTTATTTAAAAAAATTTTTTTTCAACGTTTATTTTTATTTTTGGGACAGAGAATGAACAGGGGAGGGGCAGAGAGAGAGGGAGACACAGAATCGGAAACAGGCTCCAGGCTCTGAGCCATCAGCCCAGAGCCTGACACGGGGTTCGAACTCACAGACCACGAGATCGTGACCTGGCTGAAGTCGGACGCTTAACCAACTGCGCCACCCAGGTGCCCCATATTTTATTTTTTTAAAGTAAGCTCTACACCCAATGTGGGGCTTGAACTCACAATCACAAGACCAAGAGTCGCTCGCTCTACCAACTGAGACTACCAGATGACCCCATATTAGTTGACATTAAACCATTATAGAAATCATGGAGCAACTGGGTGGCTCAGGGGTTAAGCATCTGAATCTTGGCTCAGATTGTGATCTCGTGGCCATGAGATTGAGCCCCATGTGAGGTTCCATGCTTAGCATGGAGCCTGCTTGGGATTCTCTCCCTCCCTCTCTGCCCCATTCCTGCTTGTGTGCATGCATGATGGTGTGTGAACGTGTTTGTGTGTGTGTGTGTGCACTTTCTCTCTCTCTCTCAAAATAAATAAGCACTTAAATCATAGAAATCAATTGTTTTGGTACATAACAAACAAGTGAACAAAAACAATGTTGATTAATTTATTATAAAGCTTGGTTAATTAAGCATAGAGGCATATGGATAGCATTTTTTTTTACCAATAAAGAAAGGAAACATATTTTCCAATACCAGAAAATTATTTAAAATGAGAAAGCTTTAGGTAAAAGGAAAAAACATACTATTATTTTTATGAAAGGATATTTTCTATGCTATCTGAAATAACAGTAAGAACTATTGATAAAGTGTAACCAACAATTAATATCTAGGTGCATTCACATTTAGTTTAAGACTCTTTTTTTTTTACATTTATTTATTTTTAAGAGACAGAGAAAGACAGAACACAAGTGGGGGAGGGGCAGAGAGAGAATGAGACACAGAATCCAAAGCAGGTTCCAGGCTCTGAGCTGTCAGCACAGAGCCTGACGCGGGGCTCAAACTCACTAACCGTGAGATCATGACCTGAGCCGAAGTCAGACGCTTAACCAACTGAGCCACCCAGGTGCCCCTAATTTAAGACTCTTTTAAATAACTTGTAAATTGAGTGGAGAATCCATACTGAGATAACTTTTTTGGTATCAGAGATATACTAAGGAGGAAACAGGCTTTTGAAACCATAGGTCATAGCCTAATGGTATTGAAAAACAGTAATACTGATCATATACAGGTAGTATTTAGTGTGGTGGAGTATTAACATTTCATAAATATGTACAAAACAAAATAAATTTTTAGTTGTTAAAAAATAATCACATTCTTTAAAACAAACGAACAAACAAAACCTAAAAATGGTTTCTATTTATTTTAGTTCTTTGTCCAGAATAAAAGTTCTTTGTCCAGGAAAAAAGATACCAATCTATTATTGGTACAATGCCATCTTGAAATCTTTTTACTAATGTCAACCTATAATCTTCTTTCTGTAGTTAAAGCTAATTCTGGTTTTGTACTATCTATAATGGAAGGAAATGTCTGTTTAGCATATAATTCATAGAATATCTCTTCCTATGTTAAGAGACCCTCAGATTCTGTATTTAATACACCACCTGATGAATAAAAAAAAAATCTCAGCTTCATTTGCTTTCATGTGGGGAGGCGAAGGGAGGAGTTTATTGGAAGGACTCCAACCAGTATTTTCCAGTCACATTTAAACCCACTTTGTTTAGACATTTCACCTCAGTATTCTCCAGTTTACATATTCCAGATCTTTAAACTTTTTCCTGTGGGGCTTATTTCACAAACCTTTAATTAGTTTTATGGTTCTTTCATAAAGTCCTCTCAATTCTTTTTTTTCCCTACCTACTAATTTAAAAACGTTACAACTAGTAGATTTCTTTTGAATTTCTGAATTCTAAACATGCACTTATGTCCCTTAGAACTTCATTATGCCAATCAGCTTATAAATCAGAATGTGTTCCCTAGACCAAGATTGTTCAGAATTCAGTAGAATAAGAATAAAATAAGAGACCAAAAAGAAAGTTTAAAAAATTATTTGTAGGGATAATGCTATGCATATTGTGAGGATAACTCAATCAGGGATAAAAAATTGAAACTTCAAACATGGACAACCCAAGAGTTACCAAAAGCCTAGACTTGTGCATTTGTATCAATTCTGTGTTAAAATTCAAAATTATTAAATTTTAAAATTATCTTTGAAGAAGGATTTTGTGTGTAGAAAAGATTATTCTGAACTTTTTAATTAAAGTTAAAAATTCTAAACAGTAGTTTTTTAAATTAAGATGTTAAGTTTACAAATAATATTCTAAGGATACTAAGTCCAGTAAATACTCCACTCATATTTAAGGACCATCAGTTAATGTTTGATCTCATTTACAGTTAAATGAATGTTTGTTTTTGTTTTTGTTTTTTACTTTTATTTATTTTGAAAGAACAAATGCAAGTGGGAGAAGGACAAAGAGAGGAAAGAGAGAGAATCCCAAACGGGCTCTACACTGTCAGCCTAGAGCCCAACTGTCAGGCTCAGTCTCACAAACTGTGAGATCATGACCTGAGCTGAAATCAAGAGTCAGCCACTTACCCAACTGAGCCACCTGGACGCCCCTAAGTGAATGCTTTTGAACATCTCTATTTACAATTTGCAAGCACTCATTTTCTTTTAATACTATAATTGTCCAATTTAGCAAACAAAATCTTTGTGGTGCCAAATAAACCATAAATCTAATAAAATAAACTCACAAATGCAATGAAATTTAACTTTTCTCATATGTATACCAACTCTCTAAGATTTTAGCGTTAATCACAAGCCTAAATCCATTAGGTATTGCGTGTTCTAAACTGTAACTAAAAAACCAATCTGTTAACTCTTCTAGCCAAATTCAAACATTGAAAGTACCAGAAATACTAAGTATGCACAGATTTCCTAACACAAAATACATTAATACCAAGAAAATTTTTCTAAATCTTCTTTGAGTTGAAAGATGCTTAGCCATCAATGAAGTAATTATGTCATCCTTCACAGTTTGATTACCTCCCCGTGTAACTTTTACTTTGTTGAAACTTGTTGAAACTTCACAAGGACCAGATGGTACAGGCTGAGACAATACTGGATCCTTTATTGTGACACTGATGGGGTATACTGGCATACTGAGCTCTATTTATAATCTCTAACAGAGAATTCATCATTTAAAACAAAAGGTGGTCACTTAGCAAAAGACCTTAGATTGGAGCCATTTTATAACCTAATTTTCAAGACATATTAGAATTTGTGACACCCACTCTTGAAAATGCCTCACTGGGGGCACCTAGCTGGCTCAATCAGAAGGGCATGTGACTCTTGATCTTGAGGTTGTGTGTTCAAGCCCCATGTTGGGTATGGGGATTACTTAAATAAATAAAACACTTTAAAAAACATTTTTTTAATTAACAAAATCCTTTAAAAAATAGAGAATACCTCATTGGATTGGATTGGATTTTTGTATTTCTTCGAATTTTGAAATATTTAACTGTCTTTTTAGTCAAATGCTTGCATTCTTTTCATATGTTTTTATAGTTTTAGAGACACCCAACTCCTATAGATATCAAAATAATAATCCATTAAATTCTATGTATGTTTCATGGATTTGTCTGGTTGTTTTATCATAAGTTCTAAGATCACCAAATGACACCTTACAAATCCTCTTCTAAAAATGTAACCCAAGGAAATATTTATAGATGTGCAAAAGAATTTAACCACAGGGATTTCATCACAGTATTATTTTTAGTAGAAAATGACCTAAATGTCAAACAAAGTCTTTTTGTTATTTTAAAATATTCCATAAAGGCAGGAACCAAAGTTTATTTATTTTTTCTATGTTCCTCTAGAATCTACCTTATGGCAATGCACATAGAAGCTGTTCAATAAATGCTTGTTAGCTAAAGAAACAACTAGATAGTCCTTTGAACATTTCTCTGCAGCAATTCTGGCAGTATGAGTGTGGCTTGGGGGGGCTTTCTATTCCAGAACATCTTCATAAGCCCTTCTTTAAAATGAATGATGGAGGTGTTTCAGGTCTTACATCAAAGTACTATGCAAACTCACAGCCTTAACCCTCCCTGTATAATAATAGGACATGGCTCCTAAAGCCCTCTGTGTAAAATTCTAATCAGATGCAACTGTGAAAAGAGAAAAAGAAAAAGGAACTTCTTGATGCCCTTTGTCACATTTGTCTTTTAATGAGAGCAGAGGATGTGGAAGGAGAATGGCCCCCAAACCAGTTAAGAGATTTTTACTTTGTTGTCAGTTAATCATGTGAAAATGCTTACATTTGACAGAGTTTATACAATAAACATGGATTCCTTTTGGAATAAAACGAAATAGACTTTAAACTTATGCTTAAATTATTCTCTGCTCTGCTCTAAACTTTTTTCACCAATTGCCTAAAAGCTCTTGTTGGTCAATGGTAGGGACATAGACACTACTGTAGTTGCACACAACAGGCTTTAAGGCTGGACTCTTCTAGACACTGTGCTGATAGTCATTGTCTTTGAAAACTCTACCTACACCACACTCAGAGTGAACCTGGTATGTCTGAGAGCAAAAGGAGGAGTCTAGAAAATATCCCAAAGCTTCAAGACAGGTCCCTGGCTCCTGAGATCTGGGCTGCCCTCCTTGAAATGGAAACACTCACAGGTTTGCAAATTCAAGATCTTTCCCAATCTTCAAATAAACAGTCAGGAAGTCCTGCTCTGCAAGATGAGGCAGATTGATAAACAGATAACAGTATGCAGACTATAAAAGGGGTGTAGACGATGTTATTGTCAATGTTGAATAAAGGGGTAAGATTTACCCTGAATAAACAGAAAGGTCAGCAGGTCTGAGGAGGAAGAGTGACAAGTGGGAAGGAGTCACAGGAGTTGACCAGTGCCTACCCTGGGTGGAGTTGCTGGCAGTCATTGCATCCTTGGTGGTAGTCCTGGGAGACTTGCTGGAAGAAGTGGGGTTTCATCAGCTGCTTATCTCAAACAGAGTTATTCTAGAAATCCATATGATAACAAATCATGCCCCCCCCAAAATGGTGAGATGGTGTAAGTAAATGAGGAAACAAGAAATATATTTGTGGGGTCTCTCACTGGGAACCTCAAACTTGGCAAATTAATAGCACCTTGGACAATTACCCTAGAATATGGTTGGTAATGGTCTCCTCCCTACCCAGTCCCCATTTCAGTTCCATGGTTTACATGCCACACCCCTATCTCCACCCCAAGAGCTCCCGATCTCCCTCTACACTGATTCCTCTCTGTGTCCCTCCCTCAATTACTATTTTGACATTTAAGAACAGCACTAGAAAATCATCATGGTATGAGATAGTGATGTGATGTGCAACATGGTGTAGTTAAAGGTAAGTAACACCCAGGATCTAATGCCAGTTCTGCTAGGCTCTCTGAGCCTATTTTGTCGTGGTTTAAGTGAGAATAATGATACACACTTCTCAACATTGCTGTCGGGTGAAATGAGATCATGTCTGTGAAGGCACCAAGCCAACATTCGACTTAATAAGTGATTGGAAGAGAAACCACTATGTTTTTCAAAATATGAAAATAGAGCCAATAACAGAGGAGTTTTTTCGTAGTCTGCTTAATTTTCTTCTTAAATCTTGTGACAGGTCTCTCCTTGGCTCTTTCTCATTTCTGGTCAAAGAAAATTTCAGTCATAATAACCATATCCAACTTAAACATAGTGTTAAAAACAATGTGCTATACTACTGACTGTGGAAAGGCAACGATTTTGGATTTACAATCCTTCCATGTGGCTTTAGCATGTAGCCCTAGGTGAGATCAAAGAAAGCCTTCTTTCTAACCCAAGTTTCTTCTCCCCCACCCACAACAACAGGTTTTACCTCTGCGAGGACCAGGCCTTTCTTAGCTGCTCTGGAGTACCTCCCCCTTCCCTTACTGAGTACTACCATTAGCACTCCCTAGCTGTGAAACTCCAACAGAGACCTGGCTATAAAAATATTTTCATCATATAGTCCCCGGTTTTTGAGCACTTTGTTATTTGTCTATTTCTCACAACAACACCGCAACCCTGCAAAGCAATCCCAATTTGACAAATGTGGAGTTCTCATTACACCAGCCTGTCTTCCAAATATGCTTCTTATTCATTCATTTGGGTTTTTTAATTTGTGGACTAATTAATTGTGTCCGCATCCATAAGCTATTAATGGCAATACCTGTCAACACAGGGCTGAAGTTGCCATGATGCTTCATCTGTTTCGTCCACAGTTGTAAGTTAGAGACACCTGTTAAAGCCAGTGCCCTTGCCCTCCAGTTCTTAGGTGCTGCCATCGTGTACTTTCAGGACAAATACTCTCTACACATACTTATTAAACTAACTGAATTAATAAATAAAAAGGAAGATCATAATGAGAACCTCAAATCATTGCTAGCCCTCAAAATTTGAACCCAAGAACCTGAGTCAATATGTGTTAATATTGACTCAAAAAGTCCAGCTCAGTGTCACTAATTTTCCAAATGAAGGATTTGTGTTGTTTGTTTTTCAGGATGAGGTGACCCAATGTAGGGCTAACTCAAATCCTTGCTTCTCAAATGTTTTTTAAAAAATAAATTTGGAAGTTGATATTTAGTTATATAGCCAAACACATTCAAAAGCCGGCAATGTTTTCTTGTCACCCAGTTTTTAAAAATAGCTTACCTATGTGTTGGTTGTTTAGACATTCAGATATTACTAAATATATCTCTTACTAAAATGCTAACTGCCAAGATTCAGCCCACAGGCATATTTTTACAGGCAAGTTACATATCCCTGAAAATTTATCGTAGAAATACACAATAATGCCTACGTCCCCGGGGCCAAAATCCACAAGCGGCTTCTACAGACCTGTGTGCCACACGAGGCAGCAGTTTTTCCCAGCTGAAAAGAACTCATAAAAATCTCAAAGGAAATGAAAACATCTTTTTCAAAACATGAAACATCAAACCATCCAGTTTCATAAGAAGGGAAAACATGGGGCTAAAAATACATCCTGTGTTCTTTCCAATCCTGTTTATTGTACTCATAAATAAAAGGGTCCTTATATTTCATTTCTGCATATACCATAGCTATTTATTTACATTTACCCAGAAGCAATAGAACTAGAGGTCCCTGACAGTACCATGGCTTTGACATTTGTGCTTATGTGATTCAGTCCCTATGGACTTAGTTATTATCAACAAAAATTACCTCTGTGAATCATACCTCGAGCTTAGAGAAATTACATCATCGGCCAAATATCAAACATTTAGCGAGTGTTTACGACACACAAGACACTGTGCTAGGCACTGTGGTCATAATGAGAATAAAAGATATAGTTCTTCTTTTTAAAATGAGAGTTAAGGGGCACCTGGCTGGCTCAGTCAGTTAAGTATCTGACTCTATCTTGGCTGCGATCATGATCTCAAGGTTCATGGGATCAAGCCCCATGTTGGGGTCTGCTGACAGCACAGAGCCTGCTTGGGATTCTCCCTTCCCTCCTCTCTCTCTGACCCTCCCCCACTCACACTCCCTTTCTCTCTGTCTCAAAACAAGTAAACTTTTTAAAAAAATTAGTTAATTAATTAATTGAGAGTTAAGTTGAATCCAGATATTATTACTATGTGCTTAATATGTGCTTAGTATAGTATAAATGGCTGATTTCCATAGACCTTAGAAGACCGAACTGTGGAAAAAAAAAAAATCTTTAGAAAGTCTGAGTTGAAAACAATTGGTTAGTCACTATTCTGAGATGATCAGTCTTTGTAATTATGGGTTCCTCTCTAACTGTGTTGATTCCAGTACATTGTGTATCGTTGTTTAGAGTGGCATTTGCCAAAATGCGTTCTAGTTTGAACTGAGTGAAACAAAGTTAATGAGATTTCCCAGAGCCTTTAATATGGTAATAAGTTCCCCAAACATACTCAACAGCAGAAGGTTTTTTTTTTTTTTACAGCACATTTATTAACATCTAATGGTACTTATGTTTATGTCTTTGTTTTCTGAGGAGTCTGGAAATTCAAGATTTTTGTGTGTGTGTTTTCTTTCTGTTATCCAAAACAATTAAATTGTATCTTTCGGATCATAAGGGCAACTACCTTCTATCTGAGTAGTGTCGTGTGATTTCAGGGTCCCCATTTACGTTTCTGTTTCCGATTGGGTTAATAGCAAGCCCAATGACATCACGCTATGTTGCACAAGCAAAGATTTCCCAGTAATTTGAATAGGAGAAAGTGGTTGGAAAATTGAATCATTACCCCGAGCATGGTGTATGGACTTGCTGAACCCAGAGAAACTGTGCTCTAGTAGGCAACTCATTATTCCAGAGCAGGAATCTACAGCGTTTATGTCTGCATGCATTCCAACTTATGACAATTTATTAACATTAGCATAATTAAAATCATAAAACTTTACAAAATTGTCCTCATGATTGTATTCTGCAGGACATTATTAAAATTATTAGCAGAACAAAATAATACATGATAGTCAAACGTTAAGAAGAAAAGCTAACTGCAGTGCTCATGGCAGTGCATCGGAGGATTGATCATGTGGGAAAGCACAAGAATCATGTAGACAAGTAGAATAAAATCCACAAAACATCTTTCCATTATTTAACTTGGCAATTTAGTTTTAACAAAGTAACATAAAATATTAAATTAATGCTATAGATTGATATTATATTGGTTTAGTTTGGCTTTGTTTTGTAAATTTGGTTTGGTTTTATTGTCATATGAGAGTCATAAAAATTAGGAGTTTTATACTAGTCTTACATTTATATATATCCTAAAATAGTATTATTTTAAAAATAATTTATCAACACTTCAAAAACATTGATGGAATGAAGAGAACCTTAAATTTGAAGTAAAACAGAATTGGGTTCAAACCCAGTATTTAAATCTCTCTGAGCCTCAATTTTCTCACCTGTGAGATTTTCTCACTAAAACCACCTTTCTCATAGAGCCATTGGTTGAAGGCATCTTGCTCAAAGAGTGGCATTACTAGGAGTCCAATAAATAGTGGTTGATTTTTCATCAGTAACAATGTCAAAATTGTCACTACAGTGTTTTTTATAGTCCCAGTTTGAAGTTATATTTTCTACAAAACTAGTTAAGATAGTCGAATTGGGCAGCAAAGGTAATCAACCCAATAACCAACGAATGACTTAGTATGTACATAATGATTCTGTTTATAAGATAATAATAAAATACATTTCTGCAAGTAGATATATACACATTTATATCACCAAATATACACAAGTGGCCAAGTGTTAAAATCAATATTTGGTGAAGCTGAAGCTTAATATTATCATTATAGAATCAACTTCTGGGATACAAAAATAATTATGAAGTGTTATATTTTTAAACTTTATTATGATTAAAATATTTTATTTTATTTTATTTTATTTTATTTTATTTTATTTTATTTTATTTTATTTTATTTTATTTTAGTAAACTGCCCAATGTGGGGCTTAAACTCACGACCCTGTGATCAAGAGTCGCATGCTTGGGGTGCCTAGCTGGCTCAGTCGGTGCAGCTTGCAACTCTTGATTTCGAGATTTTAAGCTTGAGGCCCACACTGCATATAGAAATTACTTAAAAATAAAATCTTAAAGGGGCGCCTGGGTGGCGCAGTCGGTTAAGCGTCCGACTTCAGCCAGGTCACGATCTCACGGTCCGAGAGTTCGAGCCCCGCGTCGGGCTCTGGGCTGATGGCTCGGAGCCTGGAGCCTGTTTCCGATTCTGTGTCTCCCTCTCTCTCTGCCCCTCCCCCGTTCATGCTCTGTCTCTCTCTGTCCCAAAAATAAATAAACGTTGAAAAAAAAATTAAAAAAAATAAAATAAAATCTTAAAAAAAAAAAAGAGTCACATGCTCTACCAACTGAGTCAGCCAGGCACCCCTACAGTTTTATTATTAAAAATTAAATAAGTTTTCAAAGTTTGATATCACAGTCAGGAACAATAATTTCTTAGTATAGTCAGCTGTTAGATTGTTCTAGAGCCTACATTTGTGTCAATGGAGATATGCTCCATTTTGAGTAACATCACTCACTTTTTTTGTGCAATGCTGAAAATGTTTTTCGGTAACATGTTTTCTGGAAGAAAATTTGTATCTAGGACTCACAGTGGGATAAGTCTGAAAATCCTTTGTCTCTACATAGTTGGCAAGCTATAACAATCATTAAAACAAGCTTTTTGTTTAAATTTTTTGAATTCATGGACTCAAAACCAAAGGAACGTATCTTACTAGAAACATTGCTATAAAGTCTATTGTTTTGAAATTTGAGTAGTGAGTGCAGGGTATGTTTTGAGTACCTTATCTTTTTCTAAGATTATCTTCTTTCCCTCATACATTTTATCTTCATCATGAGTGTTATTGTACATACTTTGAGAGCTTTTTACCCTTGCGGAATTTAAAGATGGTAATGTTGAATTATTTTAATTCATCTTCACAAGGTATAAAGAAATCCCAAATAGAGACCTTGAAAAATGGCCTAAATAGAAAACTGAATAGCTAAAAATTAAATACTATTCTAAAAGATGATAGCTGTTTAATGTTATGAATCTCAGTTCACAAAATGACTCTATCAAGATTAGCATTATGGTATGATGTTGATAATACCTATCTCTATTTTTCTGTCTTACATTATTACTTTTATGTTTCTGAACATTTGTTTGTAAAACATTTGTTACTCTTCCTAAAGTTATCCAGCTAATGTCTCCCCTAAATAGTTCTATAATCCTTTATACGCAATTTAAAAATCCAAAATCTCTGAAAATAGAAAATATTTTACAACTCACTTGGCCACAAAATCTGTCTGATCTGATGTGAAACTTAGTAGAAATAGTCATACACCTTACTATATAATAATATATTTCATTATTTTGTGTCCCAGTCTCCCATCCACATCCCCCAGAGGAGTAGATAAATATGGGCATGTAATATATTGCCTTCCTAAAATCTGAATATGTCTGAATTCCATAAGATATATGGGACAAAGTGATTATAGATTTATATTTATAGTAGCTGTCAATTTTTAACTATTTGAAAGTTCTTAGTAGTTGAGGGGCATTTTGGGGTACATAAAATGAGTACGTTTACAATCATGATCAGTTATTGCAACATTTTATTCTCAGAATAGTCAAAATGCACTTATGCTTCAACTGACAAAATCTAAACAAAACACGGATAAAAATTTACCCTAAGTACTTTCTAGAATGCTTATAAGTATTATAATATTTCCATAAATAAATATATTATAAATTTCATTATAATATTTCCTTTCTAAAAAGCTTATATTATAAATATATAATATATAAACATTGTAATCACTTATATTTGAAAGTGAATATTCGGATATTAATATTAATCTGAATAATGCACCTTGTTTGTGTTACTGATACTACATTATGGCATAGGCCTTCAGCTATTCTAACTTTCAGAAGCCAAGTTTAAGTCTGAAACTGAAATCAAATAGTAAATTTTGGCTGAGTACTGAAGTTGAAATCAGACTTCAGTGGACCCCCAATTATATATGTATATGTATTATCAAAATATTCTCAAAATACATTATTACACATATATTTTGAAGTAGTTTGGATCCAAAATATTTAATACAAAATCAGTTTTCTAATACAGTAAAACCTTGATTTATGAGTAACTTGTTCTGCGAGTGTTCAACAAGATGAGCAAACATTTCTAATAAATTTTAACTTGATAAACAAGCAATGTCTTGCAATATGAGTAGTTCATGACGCCAAATGTTGCATGATCACAACTGAACCAATGGCTCTTGAAATTCACTTTGATGTACAAGTGCTTTGGATTACAAGCATGTTTCCAGAGTGAATTATGCTCGCAAACCATGGTTTTACTGTACTGGTAATTACTTTTCAGGAATAAAAATATGGAGCTCCCTTCTTCAGTATTTTTAAGCACAAATTTACTGAAAACCAATTTTTTTTTTAACCAAGGGAAAGGATAAGTGTATGTCTGAGGGTAGGAAGATAGTATACATGTGGGTGAGGGTAGGGGGTCCAGGATAAGTGGCTTCCTAAGGTGTAAAGACCATGGGCTTTGTATACAAACAGTCTATATCCAAATTTCAGTTCCACTTTTTTTCTAGCTGAATGATCTTGGGAAAGTTACTTATTTTCCAGATAGTTGGTGTCTCATAGAATTGAGGCCATAAAAACTACCTTTCAGAGGTGTTGATAATATTAGACATGTTAATTTATGTGAGTGGATAACAGCCTCTCACCTAGAAACAGTCAAAAAATGCGTGACCCCTTCCTTAGAAGAAAATGTTTCGAAAAGGTCATATGTAAGGTGTGATTAAACCTCTGCCTTTACTAAGTGAACTAACTGGATAACCAGGGTGCCTCCTCTGCCTAGTTACTCCTCTGCCATAGTTACCATGCCCATCCATATAAGGGAATTCTCTTAGGCCAAAGATGTCCAAGCTTTAGATGAAAAGTGTTGTAACAGAGAAGAGTGGTATTCTGATCAGTTCTTTCAGCCACGTTACAGATGTGCCACACAGGAACTTTTCATTTCATCATCCCCTTTTCATGTTTCCTCCTAGATTCAGCTCTTTTGTATGTTCCTCAGAGAGCTGTGAGAATTGTACGTGCCAACCCTTTCTCTATAACCGGGAAATCCCGGAGACTGCTTGTATCTCTAGAAAAATGGAGGAGTGGGGGAGTGCTTTGCAGGAGATGGGCTGGAATTCATCCCAATCTGCATAAATTTCAGTGTTCACCCTTTAAAGTTCAGTCCCTGACCTACAGTTTGGAAGAACTGGCAATGTTTCCATTGTTATCATCAACAGTGATGTTATTGTTACTTACACGATACAAAAATGTTTCTTCTTGTCTTGAAATAGGGCAAATGAAGTATGAGTAACACATTAAAAGTAAAAATATGTTTCCCATTTTCCTAGGATAAAGCTTAGAAAAATGTAGAAAATGTAATTGGTCATCTAAGACAAAGCTTAAGCGATTTAGCTACCATTTTCAGGAATTCACCGAAAATCTTATTTTGGGTTCTTTATTTGGGTATTTTTATGACAAGAGTTGTCAATATATCTTATCTGTCTATCTATCTATCTATCTACATATCTATTTATTTATTGTTTTGCTAAAATGTTTCCTCTTCTGAAATTTTCATTCTTTTTCATAGAATGTTAAATATATTTCATAAGTGCCAGGAAAAACTGAGAGCCATTTAAAAGAGCTGGAAATCTCTATATCTCATGTATGATGCCAACCCCTCCCCCCCCCCAAAAAAAAAAAAAAACAAGTCAATGAAAGGAAGATGAGAAGTAATATCTATAGTGGGCCATTCAACATATGTCAGGAGAAGGCCAAAGAGAAGGGTCTGAATTATTTGCTCTTCTCATCACCTTAGATGTCCCTCTAGCCCTTCAACTTCAGCAGATCATTATTTGCATCAACTCTATTGAGGAATCAGAGATCTGGCAACATGGGCCAGATATTCTTCACTATATTGCCCTTTGCCATGAATTTCCTTGGATCTCTGAAGAGAAGGGGACTTACTTCCTGTAGGGAGGACTCCTCACCTACATGTGATCACAACCTTCCCAGTCTTCAGTATGGCCTTGTTCTCCACAGTCATCCTTCCATGAAGTTTCAGTCATCCTTGCTAGCTTGACATCTCGTCAATCTGTAAACATGTTCTATTTTCCTCATCCCCACCCTAATGTCCTATCTGCTTTCCTTCTTTTATTACCAAATCTTGACTTTTATTTATATTTTACTTTTTTTAAGTTTATTTATTTATTTTGAGAGAGAAAGAGAGAGCATGCACAAGAGTGGCAGAAAGAGAGAATCCCAAGCAGGCTCTATGCTGTCAGTGCAGAGCCCGATGCGGGGCTTGAACTCACAAACTGTGAGATCATGCCTGAGACAAAACCAAGAGTCGGATGTTTAACCGACTGAGCAACCCTGGCACACCCCTCTCCCCCAGCCAAACCTTCACTTTTAAATCCAGGTCTGCTCCTTCCACTCTCCTAAAATGGTTCTCCCATAGGTCCCAGTGACCTTGCTATGCACAAATCCTCTGGCTTTTTCTCTGTTTCTTATCCTCTCTGACCTCAGCAGCATCTGACACTATTGATGGTCAATGCCCTGCTGAAATTCTCTTCCTTGAAGTCTAATACTCCCCTCCCTGACTTTTGATCTCACATACACTTCACAGACATTTTTTTTCTCTTCTATCCATTAAATGAGATTTTACTAGGGCACCTGCATGGCTGGGTCAGTTAAGCGTCTGACTTGGGTTCAGCTCATAATCTCACAGCTCATGAGTTCGAACCCCATGTCGGGCTCTGTGGTGACAGCTCAGAGCCTGGAGCCTGCTTCGGATTCTGTGCTCCCTCTCTCTCTGCAGCCCCCTCCACTCATGCTCTCCCTCTCTGAAAAATAAACATTAAAACAATTTTTTTTTCAATGAGGTTTTACTAAGGGCCTTCCTGATCTTCGTCATCCTTTGTGCTGTCTTTGGAGAGCTTTTCAATTTCTTGCAAATAATTCCAAAAGCTATGTTTCCAATCCTGACTTCTCTCCTAATTCAGTGCCTGAATTTCTAATTGCCTGCTCCACGCTTCCGTATCCTAAAACAATTTCAAATTTAAAATCAGAGCAAAAGGAATCATCTCATCTCTGAAACATGCTTGCCCAGCTGAATGCATTTCCAGTCACTAAGAGCATTTGGGAGCACATTCAGCTCCTTTTCATTTCCTCCGTGAACTTAGTAAAAAAAAAAAAAAAAAAAGACCAGACTTTGGAACTGAATTGACTTGGGTTGAATCCCTCTTCGACTGCTTTCTATAACTGTGACCTCAGGCTAATTGCTTAATCTCCCTGAATTTCTTAATCTGAATTAATCAAGTAGCCATATTTACCCAAGCTAGATGTTGCACCAATTAAATGTTTTACAAAGCAACTTGTACATGCCTGACATATAAGAGACATGCAAATAATTTTTCTACGCTTTGCTTTTTTTGATTTGGTCCCAAATAGTGTCTACTCTTTTAGCATTCTCTCTCTCGGTGTTGCTGACATTGTCAACACTTTAGTTTCATGTTGCATTATCACTTACCTATATCACTGGAACTTTTTAAAAAATATTTTCTTGCCTGCATCACCCGCCAGCCTCCAGACTACGACCAGGATTTTTTCTAGAGCGTTGACATAGTCTTGGGATGACACGTGGCCTACAGAAGAGATTACAAGTGCCCCATGTTGGCATTCAAGCTACTCCAAAACCTGATCCTTTCAATTTTTTAAAATCACTACTACATGTGCAGGTCCCTGAGCCCAGTGCTTTAGTCAGACTGGACTCTTAATCAGACATTCTTTACTTTCCTGCCTCCTTACCTTTGCTCACTCAGTGCTCTTTGCCAGCTGGTGGTGTCCTAGGACCCCCTTAGGCCATGTAGTCCATAAGGCCTATTGTTCGCCATTTAGTCAAACAGCACTAAGAGGACACTGCAAGGGGGGAACTTTCATTTAATACAGAAATTATGTGCCAGGAACCTTTCCAAGTGCTTTGGAAGTATTAACTCAGTCCTTGTAACAATGTTCTGACTTAGACACTATTATAATCCTCATTCAAAAGATTAGGAAACTGAAACACCAACAAAAACTTATGTCATGTGCCCAAGATAATAATAAAGAGCTAACAAACAGCAGAGCCAAGCTTTAAATACAGATGGTTAAAGATAGTTAAGAGTCTGTGCTCTTTGACTAATCACCATGCCAACCCTCCTAAACATTTGCTTCGGCAGAGCCAAAGTGAGCAGCTCTAACTTAGGTTACCAGTTCAAGTGAAGCTCCACACCGACAGGTGGGACCAAGATGTAACACCAAATGGACCAGGAATTGCACATTGATGTGCGAGGAGGTTCAAGGTGGACAGTTTTAAGATGAGCAGATGGGAATTATGTAAACAATGTTCAAGGGCTCATGACCACTTTTCATGCAGTGCCTGTGACTTCTGTTGTGCTCATGTTGGGAGTGGTTCAAGGACCCGGCACAGGCAAATCTATCTTAACGGTCATTTGTGTGTCCCTGTCCTACATGAGAGATGAGCTTCCAGAGAGGAGGAATCATGTATCCTCACCTCTGTAACCTCTACAGTATCTGGCATAGCACCTTTATTTAGTCAATAAATGTTTCTCAAGCACCTTTATGTGTTAGGGACACTGTAGGGTTTAGGAGCATTTCATGTTCCCTCCCTTGGAGTTGCTTCAGTGCTTTTTCTCTGATTTGATCCATAAATTACATTTGTACAAGACATCTGATTACCAAGAATTTTCTCCACAGTCTTTGCAGAAGATACACAGATCACCTTAAAACGGTGGGCTATCTGGAAATGAATTAGGGCTGGGGCTTAAAGAAACCACTCTGGGGAGTTTTAATTAGAACTGCAAATGCATCATAGATTCCTTGCTACTTGGTGAATCCAGCCTGATCCCAATAAAGTCGCTACACGGCTCAATTACAAGTGTCGTGCCTTAGCCTTCTCTGTATTCCCCCTGGAGTCGTGCAGAGACTCTAAATATAATAGGTTTGCTGTATCTGCTAGGTGATAAGCAATGCTAGTGAAAATTTTGTCTCTGAACATTTTCTCTTTTTCTCTTTTGAAGTTTAAAGGTGTTTTCCTTGGGGGAACGTTGGCTGTTACAACACAGAAAAGTCTGAGTTATTTGTCACAAGCCTCCAACTCTAGGATTTAACAATAGCAGAAAAAGAGTTTGAGGTAAATGTCTCTATATTAAAAACTTACAAAATAAGCTGTTTATTATCTTCTGTTTATTACTGACCATCAACCTAGACACTCAATGTTTTGATTCCACTTGGGATAAAAAAGAGGTTTTTATTGCCATTTCCCCTAAATCATGTAATTATAGGGATTTGGAAATTACCAGAACTACTCTCTGACCTTGAGACAGAACTACATTTTAAAACTTCACTGAGCAGCTGGGAATCTGTCCTGTTTTTAGATACTTTTAGAGCAGATTGCACAACTATCACCAGGAACCTGTTGTGTTTAATGGCTCGAATCTTATTTCTAATCTAATCTTCTCTGTGACATTTCTTTCTCTTCCTCTCTTCAGTGGAGCTTGAGAACTGGGTAACTTTGGGTAATTACTTTGCGAAGTCATTTCTCTTTCTCAAGAAGAGACATGAGAAAATTTAGGAAATCGAATTAATGGAATGATAAACCCCTGCATGTGGGGCCTTCCTGGATAGTGAAGATACCTATATGAATATAGAGAAAAGTTACTTGGATGTATGGTGTAACTGATCTTAGAGTACGAATATTTGAGACCGAGTCCTGGCTCTAACTCGTCCTAGCTATGTGGCTTTAAAGGAATATAATATAATCTTTATGAGGTTCAATTTCTTTATGTATAAGATGAGATCATAATAACCCAACAGAGATGTGTTTCAAACACTGAAATATTGGGCATATATGAAGCATGACTGTTGTGTTCCATGTATAAACCCCAAATCCTTTTCTATTTTTTGACTTCACCTTTATAGAAGGTGAAGTCACCTTTTTATCTTCACCTTTTTATCTTCTATTAAAAAGATCTAGGGGTGCCTGGGTGGCTCAGTCAGTTAAGCAGCCCACTCTTAGTTGCCACTTAGGTCATGATCTCACGGTTCATGAGTTCAAGCCCCACGTTGGGCTCTGCACTGACAGTGCAGAGCCTGCTTGGGATTCTCCCTCTCCTTCTCTCTCTGCCCTTCCCCTGCTTTCTCTCTCTCTCTCTCTCTCAATAAATAAATAAACTTAAAAAAAAGATCTAAACCATATTTTTGGGGGGATGGGAGCATGGTCATTTAGCCACAATTCATTATTACTCAATTATCACAGAAGAATAGGAAATTATACTTGCTTGCTTACCTTCTTCATGAGGTTGTAAGTTTTTTTAGGGCAGGAATTCTGAATTCTGCCTTATTAATCTATATAGCCCCCATTGTATGCACAACACACAAAGTATGTATTTAGCAAATATTTTTGGTGTCAAAAATTGCATGATTGAATTACTTATAATGCTATATATATTAGCTAGTCACCTAAACGGAGAGTTGATGTGCCATTAAGTACTAGTAACTTCCCATCTTCAAGTGTATGGAAAGATGTTCTCCTTCCTATCATCCACATATACTAGAATAGAGATCCTTAATATTGAGTCATATAGCATATCCCAAATCCTGGAAATTATTTTTTGCCTTGAAACCGTATGTTGATCCTAAAAGAGAAAAATTTGGTGATTTCACAAATGGGTAAATGAATTATTAGACAAAGAAGTAAGATACCAAAGAGGAGGCATGATTGAAAGACACAATGAACATTTAAAAGGCAAATATTTTACTCCAGGGACTTGGCTAAATCATTTGAAAATCTTGGGGCCAATTATGTGAACTCTGGAGACTGTTGGGAGGGTAGTTACAGCTATGTGGGTGCTGGAAAAGAATATGTCTTTTCTTTACACAAGCTTCCAGAACTAGTTCTCATGAATGCCTAAAATACTTGGTGTGGTGTTTTATAAAGTCGTGTCAGGAGGTTTTTTTTTCCCCTTTGCTTTTAAGAGAAACCATTGTTCTCTTGAGCTTCTTTTCAAACACAATTTGCTTCATGTTAGTGTTTGTTGTTGAATGTCTGTAGCAACTTCACAAGTTCTTTTAAGCTTTTCAGTTTAGCTCTATGATTTTAACTTGTCCCATTTAAAATGCAAATTTGCCAAAAGGGGTATAAATAAGAAAATTTTAGATTCTCCCCTGCCTTTTTTTTTTAAGTTGACCTTGTTAAACTAAAGAACTACTTGAATTCATCTTCCATGGACCAGGGGAGGGAATGAATAAATACCTTCTTCCAAAAGATCCTTGGAATTGTGCATCCTGCACATTTGGCCTAGATGGGCTGCTGGTTGAAGAACCCAGGGTGATCCCAGAGCCCACCAACTAGGCAATGCTTTTAAGGTGGGCACAGCCTGTTCATGGCATTTGGGCTACACAAGACCACCCAGACCCAACTGTAGAAATTTATGATCAGTTATAGAGACTCATTGCTATTCATCATGAATGGAACCTTGTCATATCTCACAGTACAGTATTCTAGGACCTTGATAGGAAATCCTCTTGGCATCCCAGGTACAGAGAATACTGACAGAGTCTATGTATGTAATTTGAACGACAGATATTGTGTAAAGGAAAAATGCATCCTAAGGGTTACTCCTCGCAACCCTTGATTAGACCCTATGATTAGAGCTGTCCTCCAGAACTTTCAAATTCTTTTGAAAGTTCTAGATGCCATTCCTATTCTTAGTGTGAACCAGGGAAATAAGCCAGAGTGAAACCATGTGATGGGAATTAATTTGGAATCTATTTCTCACTTCTGAAAGGATATGATGTTAAGTGTAATGCCCATCCTAGTAGGAGAAATGATATATTTGTTGTCTTCTGTCAGTATTTGTTGTAGCCATTTTCCGATTTACTCTGGGAATTACCCTCTCAGCATGAATGAATTGAACTGAAATTAAGTCAGTAATTAAAATAATTGATCATGGTAGTAGTTGTAAGAAAACAACTTCCAGTTTCTGCATTTACATATGCAAATATTGGGTCACTGTGCTCTTTGAGAAATGGTAACCAGGAAAGGCTAACAAGGGCAGAGTCATAGTTCTTTGGGTCTGAAGGCAGTCTCTCCCCTTAAGGGTAGGTAATGTCTTTCCTGATGCATCGTTGAGAAGAGAAAACTCCTGAAGCTGAAAAACTGTAGGGGTGACTTCTAGGTAGATAAAGAGCTCTGTCTTCATTCTGGCTAGATAATAAGGAATCTAGGTGTCTGGCTAGATAATAAGGAATCTAGGCCCTACCAGTTGGGATTAACGGAAGACTTTTCCAGGTGGATGCAGGGAAGCAGCTAGGAAGGATGGACCAGCTCTGGAGAGTAGAGTGCAAGATGAGAGCCTCTAAACCACCTTGTTAGCTGTATTTTCTAAATTTGTTACTCTCTGTGTTAGCTTCCTCTGTAATTGCGCGACTTTTCAGTAAAAACTTATTTGCCAGTTACAGATTTGTTAGGCCTTAAAGATTACAAAAAAAAAGAACTGGGTAAGAGTTTTGGAGATGATATCACAAAGCTTTAACACCAGAGTGGTCACAAAAAATAATACTGAGCAAGAGATTCCCAAGGAGAAGGGGATCTGCATGACTCATGTTCTAACACTCTGTACCGACCCTTAGAAAGTGCTGAGTTTTACCAGATGAAAAAAAGTGACTTTACCTTGCAGTTAGGATTGGAGCACCTACGCTATCTACAAATGAGATGTTTCCATAAGCCAGTGAGGTTGTATAGACACAAAGAAGATTTAGGGGCCAGCTTAGGGTATACATGATACCTTGCATTTGAGTAAGTTTTACTTTAAGACTAAATGCAGACATTTAGGAATAAAGGGTAGAAAAAAAAGCCTATCATAACACCAGAATGCTTATTGCCAACAAGCAAGTATTTATTGGTAAGGAAAAAGCCATGTAATTAGGAGAGGAGAGATATCTCAGGGGGAAAAAAAAGGGTTGATGGACAAACTGGCACAAAGATCATGAAGGCTGGCCTTTATGACAAAGTTTCTAAGAATGCTATCAGTAGAGACAGGTAGCTGGCATATGGGAGACAGCCTCTACATGGCCCCCAGTGAATCCCACTTTCTGGTATTCACAGCTTTGTGTAGTCGCCTCTTGCATCGTACCAAGTTTGGGCTGTGTGACATATAGCATACAACAGAAAGTGATGATGTGCTGCTTTTGAAATTAGCCTATGAAAAGATTTTGGCTTCCATCTTAGGAGATTTTCTTTTCTTTTCTTTTCTCTTCTTTTCTTTTCTTTTCTTTTCTTTTCTTTTTTCTTTCCTTTTCTTTTCTTTCTTTCTTTCTTTCTTTCTTTCTTTCTTTCTTTCTTTCTTTCATCTCTATCTCACTCTCATAGGTCAGTTTCTCTGAGGGAAGTCATGCCGTAAGCAGCCCAGTGGAGAGGCCCATGTGGTAAAGAACTGAAGTTAATTGTCAGGGGCAGCAGGAATGAGCTTGAAAGCAAATCTTTTAGCCTCAGTCAAGTCTTCAGAAACTGCAGCCCTGACTGATACTGTGACTGCAGCCTCATGCAAGATCCCACACCAGAATCATCCAGCTAAGTCAGTCCAGATTCCTGACCCCCAGAAACTATGTGAGATAATACTGTTTGCTGTTTTAAGCTGCTAAATTTTGGGATGATTCATTACACAATGATAGATAAGGAAGACATGGCAATATAGAGCCAAGAAGTCTAGAAGGAATGTTAAATAGGGGAGACAGATTCAGATCTTACCAACATCCCAGCTCATTCTCAGCACATCTTCTGATACCATGGACTTTGGGTTGATTACTAGTTAAGCATTAAGATGGTAGTTTAGCTTGTCCTCATTAAATCTTCCAACAAAGTGGGGAGGAAAATGTCTTCTCTGGACAATGGAAACTCAACTGGAGAGGACCACGTGGAGTCAGTGTTCAGGCAGAGAGAAGCTTGTGGGAATCTATTCAAGAGTGGGAAGAAGTACTTACTGACATGGAGGAGGAAGAGGCTAGTGGAGAAACTTACTTACCACAAATCTTCTGCATCAAAGGGGAGAGGATAATGACCATTCAAAACAAGAAGAGTCTCACCTTGTTTTTCACCAGCAGAGTCAGATATCATTTGGGAAAGTGGGGTCTGAGAGCCAGGCATTCACAGTGATCCTTTCTAAGGGATCTATCTGCCTTCTAGGAAAAGGGAGAGCACAGAAGCCTGTCAACAATCTCGTATCAGAGGGAAGCATACCCAGGGAAGGGGACATTAAAATCCCAACTCCGAGAAGTCATTCTCTTATTCTTATTTACCAAATTTCTATGTTAAATTTCCATATGGGTGAGGTGAATAAACCCCAAATTAGTCTACATGTCTTGCTCTACAGAATCTACCCAGCTAAACAGAAGACTCCATGGAGATGATGGGGGGAAAAGTAACTTTAGAAAAAATTGCCTGACAAAATCAACCCCAACATAAGTATGTGGCATGATGTTGGAAAACTAACACCCCTGTGATAAACTAGGAACTGGTTGAGAGCAGGGAAGTTAGCAATTGGGTCCTGAGTGGTCCAATGGATCCCAGGTAACTAGTCGTCGTCATGGTAGTAGACTGGCTCTAAGATCTCAGTTAAAAGACACTAGGTAAGGAAAGTCTCCCACACTGTGAGGAGAGGAGCAAAATCTTTCTGAAGGCTTCCCTCTTGGAGAAGCTGATAAAATAGTGAGAGGGGAACTAGGGGGAAGAGAGGAAGACATTGAAGATTGATTCTGCCAGTTCCATCTCCAGTGAAAGCTTCTTCCAGCAAGAGATAAGGGAAATTGAAAAATGAGACACTACATAACAATCTGTAGGCTCTTCCAAGAGGGTAAGCAAATAATGGGAAAGAGTTGGGGATAAGTGTCCTTCTGGCACCAAAATGTGAATTCTAGATTTATTTTTATTAGAGAAAGTGTCATATATTACAGGATTCCTCATCTATTTTTCACATTTGTTAGCCAATAATTTACTTGGACTGCAGACAAAGTAGTTGATTCTATTATGGAACAATGTGAATGACACGTTAAGTGGGAAATAAAATGTAGGTTACAAACAGCATATGCAATATAACTCTACTTTGGTTTTTTAAAAGCATATATGTTGTAGAAAAAGATGCTCGATATCATTAGTAATTAAGTTAATGCCAATTAAAACACAAATAAGAGGGGTGCCTGGGTGATTCTGTCATTTAAGACTTTGACTCCTGATTTCAGCTCAGGTCACAATCTCGTGGTTCCTGAATTCTAGCCCCACCTTGGGTTCCGTGCTATCAGTACAGAAGCTTCTTGGGATTCTCTCTCTTCTCCTCTCTCTCTGCCCCTCCCCCGCTCATGCACGCTCTCTCTTTCTGTCTCAAATATAAATAAATAAACTTTAAAAAATAAAATAAAGCATAAATGAGATATCACTATAACTATACATCTATTAGAATACCTGAAGGTTTACTGTTGTTGTTGTCTTTTAATGCTACAATCCAAAGTGCTGCAAGGACTAGAGCCCCTAGAACTCTCACTCATTGCTGGTGGGAATGCAGCCAAAAATCAGTTTGGCAGTTTTACTTTATAAAGGTGTTTTTTTGTTTGTTTGTTTCTGTTTGTTTTGTTTTGTTGTTTTTTTGTAGACTGTATAAAGTTAAGGGCATTTTTACACTTCATTTTGTAAAACTTGTAAAGTATGAAGTTTTACTTTATGAAGTGAAACCCATCATTAAATCTAGTAGTCTTGCTCCTAGGTATTTAACCAACAGAAATGAAAAATGTATGTTCACACAAGAACTTGTCATATATGTTTGGAGTGGCTTTATTCATAATTGCCAAAGCTCAAATGTTCTTCAACTGATGAATGGATAAACTTAATATATCCAATGGAATGTCATGCAACAATAAAAAAAAAAATACAAACTACCAATACATGAGATAACATGGAGACAGCTCAATGAGTAATGTTAAGAGAAAGCAGGCTGTATGTTATATGATTCCACTTATAAGGCATTCTGGAAAGGCAAAGTTATAGGGGCATAAAATATATCAATGGCCAACAGGGTCTGGGTAGGGGGAGAGACTGACATTAAGGGGGCAGAGATGATTTGTGTGGGTGCTGGAAAAGTACTATATCTTGATTGCTTGGTGGAGACTATACTAATGGCCTGACTTTAATTTTTAGAACCTATTTTTTCTTATTACAATGATTACATATTTTATAAATACAAAGAAGTAGAAAGAAAAAATTAAATCACCCTTTCTCTGTACATTCTGTAAGTTTTGATAAATACATGTAGTTGTGTAAATGCTATCCAGATCTAGCTTCCTAAATGCCATTCTCCACTACATAGAACTAGAGATTCTTAAAAAAAAAATTATTCAAAGCTCAGGCAGGGAAAATACCAATTGCACAAGAAAGTTAGGATTTACTCTAAGAATGAAACAATGATGGGCCTATATCAAAAGGACACAGGAGACAGATGTAAAGGATTCCCCACTGACCAAATCTTGGACAATTTAGTCATCAAAATAAATAATGATAGTAATGGATTAGCCCATTGAGTAAAATAAAAATCCACGAGCCCATACTGACATACATACGTAAAGGGAAGCTCTTCCTTCCAATAGAAGGCCAACTCATTAAATATAGAAGAAATAAAAGAGTT
The DNA here is from genome assembly GCF_018350175.1 of Felis catus. NCBI lineage: Eukaryota > Metazoa > Chordata > Mammalia > Carnivora > Felidae > Felis > Felis catus. The sequence goes on along the minus strand of NC_058374.1, from coordinate 58,644,724 downwards.
AAAAATTTTTCAATGAATGCTAAAGCAAATCTGTCAGACTTTTCTGAGGAACTAGATATTTACATAGTTTCACAGTGGAGAAACTTAAGAACACCACCCTAATCAAGTGATCAAAGTTAATATTATCAATAGTATGTGCCTTGATATGACTGATACAAAATGAAGGACATACATCACCTCTGTAAGTTTCCCGACCAAAACGCATAGCTAAGTATGCAGAAACAATGGACAAACACAAACTGAGGGTCAGCCTACAAGGGAACAACTGTATTCTTTACAAATAACAAGGTTAGGGGCGCCTGGGTGGCTCAGTCAGTTAAGCGACCAACTTCAGCTCAGGTCATGATCTTGCCGTTTCCGAGTTCGAGCCCCGTGTCGGGCTCTGTGCTGACAGTTCAGAGCCTGGAGCCTGTTTCAGATTCTGTGCCTCCCTCACTCTCTCTCTGACCCTTCCCCACTCATGCTCTGTCTTAATCTCTCAAAAATAAATAAACATTAAAAAATTAAAAAAAAAAAACAAATAACAAGGTTAAGGAAAACACAGAAAGGCTGAGGTACTATTTCAGATTAGAGGAGACAGAGAGACTGACTACTACATACAATGTCTGCCTTTGGATTGGATCCTTAATTGGGGAAAAATAGAAATAAAATCTTACGGGACCATTGGTAAAGTTTGAATATGAACTATGGATTAGATGATAGTATTAAATCTATGTTGAACGTCCTGATTTTGATAATGGGAAATGTAATGAAGTATTTAGGAGAAAAGTTGACATGACGTCTCCAATTCATTCTTACATGCTTCAGAAAAAATAAGTATTCAGTGTAGATAGATAGAATGATAAGGCAAAGAGGGCAATACGTAAAAATATTAGTGAAGCTGCATAAAGGGAGATCCATGTATTATTGCAACTTTTGCGAGTTTAAAATCAGGTCAAACTAATTTTAGGCCAAATAATGTTAGGGTTATGCTGGAATCGATCTGTACTGGTCATTTGCTCCCAGTGAGCAAGCAGAGATGCAGCCAGAGTTTTTAGAACTGTTTTGGGGAAGTTGCCAGAGTGTTTATAGGAACTCTGGAAGCTTCTTAAATCTGGTGGAATCTTTATTCAGCACAGGTAGTATCATATGTAGTTGTACATCCCTATGGAAACTTGCGGAGGCCCACATTCAACTGGGAATATGCTGGGTTACTGCTTTGTTTACATATCCTTCCCCCAAATTTTCCATATACTTTGCTATTCAAAAGAAAATGTTTTTACGGGGCGTCTGGGTGGTTCAGTCAGTTAGGTGTCCGACTTCAACTCAGGTCATGATCTCACAGTTTGTGAATTCAAGCCCTGCGTCAGGCTCTGTGCTGACAGCTCAGAGCCTGGAGCCTGCTTCAGATTCTGTGTCTCCCTCTCTCTCTGCCCCTCCCCTGCTTGTTCTCTCTCTCTCTCTCTCTCTCTCTCTCTCTCTCTCTCTCTCTCTCTCTCAAAAATAAATAAAAATTAAAGAATTTTTTTAATGTTTTTAGGTGATTTATTGGCTTAGCATATATACTCTTTACAAACCTAAATCCCCTGTTGCACTGTATTTTGCCTGGCCTTGAATCTGTAGAACAAAAGTGAGGCCAGAAGATGTGTGGGAATATTAACCAGCTGAAAAAAGGCTGTGAGGGCATTAAAGCTGGAGTACTTCTAGAACTGGCTGAGGGCATGAAGGGACATGTGGGAGCTTTATGGACTTTTCTCATCCCTAAGTACCATCACCTGCTTCTCCAGACTCTTAAAGCTTTGTACTTCCTCAAGCAATGAGGAAAGATCAGGGACTAAAATAAATAAAAATAATTTTGCATTAAAATTTGAAATTAGCGTGGTGTAATAGAGATAAACCAGAATTTGATATCAAAATAACTGGGGATTCAAGTTTGTCAAACCACCCCATCTCTCTATGTCTCCATTTTTTTGTCTGTAAAAGGACACACCTTCATGTTTTTGGAGGTGGAGAGATCTTATACAACAAAGAAAGCCAACAAAAAGCGATAACCATAAAGGAAAAGATTGATAAGCTGGACCGCATTAAAATTAAGAATTGTTCATCAGAAGACACTATGCAGAAAGTGAAAAGGCAAGCCATAAGCCAGAAAAAAATATATCTTTAATATAAATGACAAAGCGCTTATATTTAAGATATATTAAGAACTCCTACTAATCAATAAGAAAAAGGCAGGTAACCCAATAGAAAAAAATGGGCAAGGGATTTCAACAAATACCTCAGAACACATGAAAAAAGAGGTCCATCCCATTGGTAATAATCAAAGAAATGTAAATTAAAGTGACATAATACTATATACCCACCAGAAAGTATGAAATTAAAGACCAAAGAGCAATATGCTAATGAGTGGCCAGAACAAGAATAATCATTTGCTGTTGAATAATCAATTAGTATAATCAAATGAAAACAACTCGACATTATCTAATAAGTGCATAGTTTGTGACCCAACAATTCTGCTACCAGATATATTTGCCCTAATGTGTGCATATGTACACTCCATAACACAAATAGAAGAAAGTTCATAAAAGCATTATTTGCATTAGCCAAAACCTGACAACAATCCAGTATCCATCAATAGTAAAGGGATAAATAAGTTGTGGGATATCCTTTCAAGGAAAATACTTCATTTCAATGAAAATGAGTGAACTACAGGTGGAAACAATGTCAATAAATTTCAAAAACATTATCTTGAGCGAAACAAGCCAAACTGGAAAGAATACACAGAATACAATTCTATTTAAATCAAGTTAAACAGGGGCGCCTGGGTGGCGCAGTCGGTTAAGCGTCCGACTTCAGCCAGGTCACGATCTCGCGGTCCGTGAGTTCGAGCCCCACGTCAGGCTCTGGGCTGATGGCTCAGAGCCTGGAGCCTGTTTCCGATTCTGTGTCTCCCTCTCTCTCTCTGCCCCTCCCCCGTTCATGCTCTGTCTCTCTCTGTCCCAAAAATAAATAAACGTTGAAAAAAAAAATTAAAAAAAAAATCAAGTTAAACAAACAAACAAACATTACAGTGTTTAGGGATGCATAAATGGGTGGCAAAATTGTAAAGAAAAGCCAGGAAGCGATGGCCATAAAAGTGGTGGTTCCCTGCGGGGTACAGGTTGGTGTGAGAGTTGAGGAGGGCAGAAGGGATTTGGGGTTTCTGACAATGGTTTGTGACCTAGAGGTGGTTCCACAGTTGATTGATTATCTTAATTCTTTCAGTTTTGTGTACTTAACTTTATGTTCACTATATTTCATAATTAAAGGAGTTAACTTATTTTAAAGGACTCAATTCTATCAGCCCTGTCTCTATCAAATATCTGTTAGGAGTCAAGTAAGAGATGTAAAGGCATTTTAAAACTATGTTACCATACCTCTATGGTGTTGTTATTTTTAGTGATAACAATAGGTAATTACTTACGAAGGACCAAAGAGCCATTCTTAACAATGGAAGTACTACAGTAGCATATCTTTAATTGAAAAATCACATTTCTAAGGACATAATGGCTACTAGCCGAAAGCTCTGTTAAAATAAATTCATCCTGTCTAGACCCACTCAGCAGCAAAAGTGAAAACAGATGACTTAGCTATTTCCTTTTCTTTTAAAATATGTCTAGTAATGCTCACTGATAGGACATGGGGCTAAATATGTGAAGATTTAGTCAGAAATCTCAGGGTAAAAATTGAAGACCAAAGAAGAAAATTTTAATTGAAGATGTAGACACATTACTGAAAATATTATGTTTCTTCTGGCTTCTTGTGTACGGTTGAGGTTTATTGTAAATAGTTGCTATTTATTATTATTGTTGTTAACATCTCTAAGAGTAATAAGAAGAAATACTATATATGCTGAATTTCAGAGAATGTGTTATTTAATATCATTCACTTTGTGAACTTAGGATCTTTTCTTAGGCTCTACCATGGCTTCCATCTGTTACCTATTATTATTAATAAATTATTAATACATTACTTTCATAGTGCTCTTCTCTCTCCAGTGATTTAGTGACATACATAAACACAGGAGCTTTTATGGAAAAATTTATTTGTATATCTTCTTAGAGTTTTATACTGTAACCCTTGGAATAATCCTCAGCTTCCCCTTTTCTCCCTCCACAACTAATCAGCCACCTGGTCCTCCTGATTGTACTTTTGTCTTGTTTCTTAAAAATCTCCGGATACTGTGTTTTCTTTCTTCTCGCTAGAAACGGGTTTAATTCTCTCCTAGGAGCTGTTAAAATGACCTCCTAACTGGCTTTTCTGCTTCCAATCCTTCTGTCCACGAATTCATTCTTCACATGAAACACGTTCTAAAACAGAAGATTCTGTCATGTCAGTCCCTCTCTTTGAAATCTTGATGGCTTACTCAGCTTCTGATTTCATCTCTTGCCACCAATCCCTTCCCCACATCCCCAGGAACTCCAAAGTCTATTACCCTGAACCTTGGGCATTGTCCCAACCCAGACTTCCTGTGCCTGGGTAAGCTGCCCATTTCTCTCCACTGGCACACAGTAGGGACTCAGTAAGAGTTCACTGACCCTGAGGCTGTTAGACCTGTGTGGAGATACACCTGCCTCCCCCAGGCATTTCATTGCTTTCTGCTTTGGGCTCCCAAAGCAACTTGTTCTTTTGTGATTATTGTTTTGTAACTCTTTATTCTCTAAAAACCGCAGACTATTTTATTGACCTTTGTAACAGAATAGTACCTGGCATATAGTCAGTGCTCAGTAACATGTAACTCTCTTCTTTTTTTCCGAATCTTTGCAGACCATAAAAACAACGGTAGCAAACGAGTAAGGAAACTCCTTTGAGAGAGCAGGCAATGGCTGCTGCTAGGGGATAACTGATTCTTTCATTTCAGCCCTTATATTGTATGGATATTCAGTAAATAACAACGAGATGTTCCCTCTGTACCAGTTACTGTGCCAGGTACTGGGACACAATGAATCATAACCCTGTTTTCATGGCACTCTACACCTGGTGGAATAATGGAGCTATCATGATTCGGTCTGAGAACAGTAATTTCCCGTTTGCCTTCACTCATAGGAGATGCCTGGAATACCCCACTGAGAAAAAGGATCAGCTTTTCTTTTTTTATCTTAGCTTTTAAAATAGCTCCTTTCATCATAAATGCTCATAAAAGCGTTTCTCAGCTTCTCTGTCACTTGACCTGAGGTTTTCAAAGTATTCCCTGAAGAATCTGATTTGAAAAGGAAATCTTCAGTTGTGATGATGTGAAATTGATCCTCAGTCACATGTTCTCCTTACTCAGACAGCAATATTAACCACCAACCTATTAAGTGGCGCCAATTATGTTTGAGAGCCCATCATGTGTCCGTGGAGCGAGCTAGCCCCATTTGAATGAAAATCCTTCAGATTTACAGGCCTCGTGGAGGGTAAATAATCACAGACCGTCAAGTAAGCTTTACTCTTTGCAATCAGTTCTAAGGATGCACCGCACAAGATATGATGTGAAAGTATTCTTTTTGGTTAAGAAAATAATTGTCTTCTTTTTTTTTTTTTTAATTTTTTTTTCAACGTTTTTATTTTATTTATTTTTGGGACAGAGAGAGACAGAGCATGAACGGGGGAGGGGCAGAAAGAGAGGGAGACACAGAATCGGAAACAGGCTCCAGGCTCTGAGCCATCAGCCCAGAGCCTGACGCGGGGCTCGAACCCACGGACCGCGAGATAGTGACCTGGCTGAAGTCGGACGCTTAGCCGACTGCGCCACCCAGGCACCCCAATTGTCTTCTTTTCTAATGTAATTCATGTCATATCTTCTTAAGCCCTAACAAAAAGACTTTAAGGAAAGATCACGTATTAATTATTAAACATACACATTAAATTCTCATATTGCAGACCAGGTTGAGAATAAAACATTCTGGTTAATTACATTCCTATGCACATCATTCATAGATGATCAACTTTCCAAAATTTAGAGTTGATAAAATCCATATAACATTATAAATATGTTGATATAATTTAGCCTACCTTCAAGGAAAAACGAGTTAACAGCCAACTTCAGATATTTCCTCACATTGCCTGAAATTCTCTTCATTTTTCACTTTTCCTAAACTTAAGCCAATCCAAGTTTTATTTCAGTAAACAAGTTCTGCATTGAGAATATGGATGCTCCAAGGGGTCCAGTTATTTTCAGCTTAGTATGATACAGCATCAGATTAGTTGTCTCCTGGAAAAATTTTAGTGAAAATTAGCATCAGATAGATTTTCCCCTAGAATCTAGCTGAAAATAGAGGCAGTCAGATAATTGCGGTTTTAATGAATAACGAGCTAAAAGAAATGGTAATGTAGAGGGAGGAATACTGTAAAGAGTAGATTGGGGGTGCTTGGGTGGCTCAGTCAGCTGAGCATCTGACTCTTGATTTCGGCTCAGGTCATGATCCCAGGGTCGTGGGATCAGGCCCCACTTTGGGCTCCACACTGAGCATCGAGCCTGATGGAGATTCTCTCTCTCTCTCTCTCTCTCTCTCTCTCTCTCTCTCTCTCTCTCTCAAAAAAAAAAAAATCTTAAAAAAACAAAGAATAAATTGGATGGTTTCTAATAAGGGGACTTGGGTACCAAAGGAAAGCATGAGAATATCCAGTACTCAGGGGAAAGGTGATTAGTGAAGCTGCTTGTAGCAGAAAACTTCAGATAAAATCGGCTTACACAGAAGTCAGGTAGACTACATAGAATTCAGCCACACTTCTCTGTAATCTCTTGCCTTTGTCTTTCTCTGCCAGTTGGCTTCATCTCCAGCCTACTAGCAGGAAGGCCATAACAAGTCCAGCTGCCAGCTCCAGGCACAGCTCAACAATGTCCAGAGGAAGATGGCACTGTCTACTCCTGTGTGTCATGAGATGGCTAAACGTCTCCCCAAAGCTCCCAGGTAAACTTCCCGATTATGTTGCACTAGTTGAAATGATGTCATCAACAAGTGCCCATATTAGCCCATATTAGCCCAAGGGAATTAGAATGCCACGATTGCCTTAGATCCAGCAGAATTTAGCCCCTAAATAAAAGCAGGGTTCTATTAGGACAGAAAAAAAACAACAACAAGAAAATTGGTTATTGATTATGCAACTAGTATCTATTACAAGGAATGAATGGTACATACTCCTATGAAGTGGAAGAGAGAGGGGAAGACCCAAGAGGGAAGGCTCCAAATACACAATTCATAAGCTTCAAACTTTTCCCTATAGCTCAACTCTGGTTTTAAACTTATCTTTAATTAATATCCATTGTCGTTGTACACCAGTCACAAAAACACCTGTCAATAGATATTTTCTATTTACTAAGGAACTGTTAATAGAAACAGTCTATTAATGGAATTATTGGGTTCACTACTTAGGGCATTATGCTTCCTTTTCCCAACCAAAGCTAGTATACGACAACTATTTTTTGTAATAATAATTTCACAGATAAAATACATCATGACTCCTGTAATTTAATGAAATTTACTTTGATACATGCGTGGATATCTAATGCTTTATGATTTAATGCTGAGAGGGGATTGTATGTTGTTTAATTTACTATTTAATGCATAGTCATAAATGCATTTTCTAGTATTCTGCTATCATCTCTGTTATTTACGCATCCATTTATTTATTCATATAATATTTAGTATCTACTATTTGATGTCAGGCATTAGCCAAAACTCCAAGGATACAAGTTTGGTGAAAACAAAAAGGGTTCTCATGAAAAAATGGATTTTTTACTAAGTAGGCTTAGAAGATTTAATCTCTTAAGAGATACCCATATTTTAAAAATCATCTAAATGAAAAAAGATCTTGTAAGAAGTAAGAAGAAGAAAAAAAAAGCCCCATTTTCCTCAAAGGCAGAAATTGATGCATGAGTAATATTGTGTTTTAAGAATTATTTTCTTAAAAGCCTCTTGTGGATGTGAGTTTGCATTTTGGAGGAATCTATTGGGAAATAGAAGGCTCACTCAGTCTCTGTTGCCTTATCTCTGTAGAGGGTAAACAATGTGCCCAAACTGATGACATCATCTACCATTACACCTTTGCAAATAGTTGTCTCATTATCAAATGTGAATAGAAAAATGAAAGGGGGGGAGCCCACAGAATCTAGCAACAAAGCATACATTTTAAAGAATTATATTCATGTTTCATAAAGTGTAGGAATTTTGACTGTCAGGATCCTGGAGTCAGGAGCTATTTTTTAATAGTTAATTAATAGCTAATTTATGTAACTCCCTAGTGTTTCCTACAATATTTTATATACAACATTTGCTTCAATATTTTATACTGAGAAAAATTAAAAGAATTCAATCCTCACTGTCCATTTGTAAAATTTTCGTATGAAGTATGCTTCTTGCTTATTTAGGGGAAAATGCAAAGTGAGACCCTAAGGGCTAAAACAAAAATACAGTTTTGAAACTACTCTCAACTGAAAATGCATTCAAATGGCAATTTCTATTTATATGCAAAAATCTCCAAGTTACCTGACATGAAAGCAGGAAACATTATGTAAACTCCAAGAAATATAAGCGCATCCTTCATATCTGATTCAGTTCAATCCAATTTGATTAAATAAATATGACGCCAAAGCCCAGATGAAGGTAATGAGGGCATGACTAAATACACTAGCAGTGAGCAGAGCAAGACAATTGAGCAATATTGCTGCACAGGATAAAATACAAGCTCCTTAGCATGACATGAAAGGCTCTTCACAGTCTTGCTTGTGATTGCCTCTCCTGCTTCAGCTTTGGCCAAACTACCCCATGTTCCAGCCATTGAACACCATCTGGGATTCCCTGCATCCTCCACGTCTCCCGGCCTTTCCCCGCAACATTTTATTTTGAATATTTTCAGGCTTATTGTTTCCAGAATTTTACAGTGAGCACCCATATGTCCATAACCTAAATTTTATCACTAATATTTTATTGTATTTATTTTATCATGTATCCACCCATCTGTCTATCCCTCTGGCCATCAAAGGAAATTTCAGTCATCAGGAGTCTTCCCCCTAAACACCTCAGCATGTATATTCATTAACAAGAGATCAGTACTTATTTACGGCCTTTTATTTTCTTGTTGAGGTAAAATTTACATATAGTAGTAAAATGTACAAATCCTAAGTGTGCCATGCACTGAATTTTGACCAATGCCATGTAATATAAACCCCTATCCTTCACACTCTTTTCTAGTTGATTCCAGCTCAGCCTTCCAGAGGCAACCACTGCTCAATTTTTTTTCCACCAGAGATCAGTTTTTCCTGTCATAGAAAGTCATGTAAATAGAATTATGCAGCATATACTTTTCTCTTGCCCAGCATACTGTTTTTGAGTGTAGCTGAGAGTATTGTAGTTCCTTTTCATTGCTGAGCAGTATTCCTCTGTATGGGTATATCACAGTTTGATTATCCACTTTCCTATTGTCAAAAACCTGGGCTGTTTCTAGCGTTTGGCTATTACGAATAAAACTGCTATGAACATTCTTGGACAAGTCTTTCTGTAGACATATACTTTAATTTCTTTTGGGTAAATATTAGTGGAATTGCTGGGTCATAAGGTAGGTATACATTTAACTTTATAAGTAATACCCCAATTTTTTTTCAAAGTAGTTGTACTATGTTATGCTTCTCTACCAACATGTAAGAGTTCTGGTTGCTCCACATACTTATCAACATTTGGTTAATTTTTTAACCATTTTTAATTTTAGTCATTCTGGTAGGTGTGTAGTGTCATCTCATATTGTTTAATTTGCATTTCTCTGTTGACTGATAATGGTGAGTTTTTTTTTTCATATGCTCATTGCATGTATCTAGACTTACTTTTGTGATATGTCCAAATCGTTGCCTTTTTTTAAGACTTTTTTTAAAAAGTTTGTTTCTTTATTTTAAGAGAGATATAGTGCACAAACAGGGGAGGGGCAGAAAGAGAGGGAGAGAGAGAATCCCAAGCAGGCTCCTAGTTGTCAGTGCAGAGCCCAACATGGGGCTCAAACCCACAAACTGTGAGATCATGACCTAGGCTGAAATCAGGAATTTGATACTTAACCAACTGAGCCATCCAGGCACCCCTCATGGCCCTTTTAATTGAGTTGTAGGAGTTCATTATATATGTACAGTCCTTTGTCAGATGTGTTTTTTAAATGTTTTCTCTGCTATGTAGCGTACTTCCTTATTTTCCTAATGGTATCTTTTTTTAAGGAAATTTTATTTATTTCTTTTTGAGGGATGTGGAGGGGCGGAGGAAGAGGGGAGAAAGAATCCCAAGCAGGCATCATGCCTGGCATGGAGCCCAGCACAGGGCTGGATCTCACAACTGTGGGATCATGACCTGAGCCAAAATCAAGAGTCAGATGCTGAACAGACTGAGCCACCCAGTGCCCCTCTAATGGTATCTTTTGATAATCAGAAATTTTGCATTTCATGAAGTCTAGTTTAACAAAATTTTCTTTTATGGCTATGGCTTTCCGTATCCTAAGAAACTCTTGCCAAGTCACAAAGATATTCTTCTATACCTTCCCTCGAAAGCTTTATGGTTGTAGCTTTTATGTTTCGATATATACTCTAACTGGATTTACTTTTTTTGTATGCAGTGTGAGGTAGAGGTTAAGATACAATTTTTTTCCGTACTGATACATCGTTATGGGAGAGCCATTTGTTGAAAGGAATTTCTTTTTCCCAGGGCACCTGGGTGGTTCAGTCGGTTAAGGGTCCGTCTCTTGATTTAGGCTCATGTCATGATCTCACGGTTTCATGAGTTTGAGCCACACGGGCTCTGTGCTGACGCGCTGCTTGAGATTATCCCTCTCTCTCTTCCCCTCTCCCACTTGTACTCTCTCTGTCTCTCTCAAAACGAATAAATAAATTAAAAAAAAAAAAGACTTTACTTTCCCCCTAAGGCTGCTTTGGTAGGTATCAAATCAAATGACCCTCTAAGTATAGGTTTATTTTTGGGTTTTCAATTCTATTGTATTGATCTTGTTGATATTTTTGGCAGTACCATAATTTATTGATTATTACAACTTTATATTAAGTTTTGAAATCGTGTAGTATAAATACTCCTATTTTTTAAGTTTGCCTTGCACACTATGTTTCTATTTTATTTTTTTACTTTTGCTTTATTTCATGTTTATTTTTATTTTTGAGAGAGAGTGAGACAGACAGACACAGACAGAAAGAACATGAGCAGGGGAGGGGCAGAAAGAGAGGGAGACACAGAATCTGAAGCAGGCTCCAGGTTCTGAGCTGTCAGCACAAGAGCCCAACTCGGGGCTCCAACCCATGAACCATGAGATCACGACCTGAGCTAAAGTCAGACACTTAACCGAGTGAGTCACCCAGATGCCCCTCCATTTCATTTTAGAATCAGCTTGTTGATTTCTACAACAAACAAACAAAATAAAACAAAGTTCTGGGATTATAACTTGGATGGCATTGATCTATAGATCAATTTTGTATTACATCCTTTCAAAAAATTTTTTGTTCTCCATGATTTTTTGTATACTAATCCCGCTGCTTGAAATATACTTTTTCTATCTTCACTAAAAGGCAACTTCTGTTCATTTTTCGGGACTCAGTTCAAATACTTCTGTTAAGTCTTCCCAGTCAGTCTTCTCAGCAGGTAGAATTAATTGCTTATTCCTTCTTTTGAGCTCCTAGAGCAACTAATTATACATACTTCAGTAGAACTGAATCATATAGTAGAATACATAGTAGAATACAATCATATTGTATTATGATTGTTTTTGATTACATACCTTTCTTCAAAACTAGCCTGAAAGGTCATGAGCTGGGACCAATATTTTATTCAGTGTCATTCCCCTTTAACTAGTATAGTAACTGGCACATAGTAAACTACCCTTAAATGTTTATCCATTCGACTCTTTATTATGTGTCGTACTATGTACCAGAGGTTACATCTTAGCTGGGGGACCAAGAAAAAACATTTATACAGGTAAATGAATAAAATCATTGCAGATAATTCTTAGTGATATAAAGACAATAAAACCAGGGGAGGACATAGAGGGAACTGGGAACATGGTAAAACTACTTTACCTTACATGGTCACAGAAGGTCTCTGAGGAAGTGACATTTGGGCTGATACATAAATGATAAAAATGGAGCATCCATAAAGACTTCTTGGGGGAAGACCCTTTTAGGCAGAAAGAATAAGAAATACAAAAGCCCTGAGGTGAAATCAAGCTTAGACCAAGGAAAGGACAAATATTGAGCAAGTGCGTATCTAGCAGAGAAGAGTGCCTGGGAAAGCTTCACCGAGCTGAAGCTTGAGGAAATCAGTAGGTGTTATTCTGTCAGAGAAGTCAGAGGGAAAATATTCCAGGCAGAGGGAACTATATATGGCAAGGAGAAATATACAAAGGGGAGAGTGGTAGGAGATGATGTTACAGAGGTAGGCAGAAGCCAAATAATGTAAGTCTGTGGACCTTCGAAAATAGCTTGGATTTTATTCTGATGGCAAAAGAAAGTCATTAAAGTCAAAAATCAATATGCCATATGCTGTGTGAAGACCACTATGGGTCCTGAGTAACAGATAGATGGGAGGGTGGGGCAAGCGTGGAAGCCCTGAGACCAGTTGGAAGACTGTTACAGTGGACTGGATGAGAGATAAAGGAGATTTGGACCAGAGTTCTGAGTGGAATGGATGCAGTTTTCACCTTGAGGCTATATTGAAGGTGTCACAGGTAGGTCTTGAATATGAGACATGAGGAGCACAGGGTCAAAGATGAGTGCTACTTTTTCTGGCCTGGGTGTGTCATGGGACCATTTACTAAGATGAGGAGGAGAAGTACATTCGAGCAGGGAGAATGGGAAGCAGAGAAAGGCCAGGAATCAGTAGTTCCACTGTGGGAATATTAAGTTTAAGATGCCTGTTAGATATCCAAGAAGAGATGTCAGGTACATGATTGTATATGTGAGTTGGGAACTCAGAGGAAAGGTCAAAACTGGATATACTTGGGAGTCAGAAGCATATGGCAGGTCTCCAAGACCATAGACCTGGATGAGATCACTGCAGAGAAAAAAAAAAAAAAAAAAGAGGATGGGGAACAATGGAGATTGAAAAAGAACTATTGTGAGAAGATAAAATCAGGAGGCTGTGATACCAGGGAAGCCTGGAGAAGGAAATATTTCAACAAAGAATAATTGAGAGATCAGGAGCACCTGGGTGGGTCAGTCAGTTAAGTGTCTGACTTGGGCTCTGGTCATGATCTGGTGGTTGGTGAGTTCAAGCCTCCCGTCAGGCTCTGTGCTGACAGCTTAGAGACTGGAGCCTGCTTCCACTTATGTCTCTCACTCTCTGCCCCTCCCCCTTTCTCTCAAAAATAAATAAACATTAAAAAAATTTTTTTTAATTGAGAGATCAAATGATGGGTGGAAAGCTGGCCTCTAAGAACCTTGCCAAATGAAATTATTTGGTGACATTCATAAAATCCATTTTGGTGGAGTGATACTCACAAAAGCCTGATCATAGTGGATTGAGCAGTGATCGTAAAGGAGAAAGGAGGCAGGTAACATGGGCAACTTCAAAATTTTGTCCTGAAGATGACTGAAGAAATCTATGGTAGCTAGAGATGGCTTGAAGTCAAAGATTTGTTTTCATCATTTATTTTAACATAGGTGACATTAAAACACGCTTGTCAGCAGATGGAAATAACCCAGCCATGAGGAAGAAAGTGAAAGAAAATGAGATAACTGGGAGCCAAGATCTTTGTTAAGTTACGAATGAATGAATGAATGAATGAATGAATGTGAGGTGATAGATGTGTTAATTAACTAGGTGGTGGGAATCTTTCACGGTGTATATGTATATCAAATCACTACCATGGACACTTTAAATATATTACAATATTATTTGTCATTTATATCACAATAAAGCTGAAAAAATTTTATTAAATCTGGTAACTACTCCTTTAAAAAAAACTTTTAATAAAGAAAGCAGAAACTGAGGGATACTTAATTTACATAAGAAAAAAATGAATGGAGAAAACCCATCAAATATGTATCCCTTAAACAAAATACAGTGATTCTTTTTTCTACTATTTTCCAACTCTTTTGTCTCAGGCATAATTGTAAAAATCACCATAATGTTACAGATGTTTAAAAATATACAATCTCTAATTAGTATATCTATCATTCCCATCTCAATTTGCTGTCAGTATTTCCCTGTTGGCATTGACTGAAACGCTATGAATTGTTGGCATTCACTAAAATGCTAACGTGCTGATTGAAAAAGTTCATCTTCAAACATGACCCTGGAGACCAAGAGAGTATTTGAAAAAATAATATTAATATAACTCAATTTTATTTTATTATTTAAAAGTTTATTAACATACTAAATGTGAAAAAAATGTCTACTTCCTATTTGATTTATGAACATATCAGCCAAAAAATATCCTTGTTAAAACGAGGAAATGAACTGAGAGCAAAAAATGAGGGCTTGGCCTTAGACAGAGGGGACATTTATTTCATCATAAGAGGAAGGGAAGCAGAGTACATAGGTACTCATATAGGTACGATGATAATTTTGGTGGTGGAAAAACAAAATAAAATAAGTGAAGGGGTGAAAAAATGGTAGAGTCTGCTCAAGACTTGAGGATTGATTGGATGTTAGGAATGGAAGAGGGCTGGAAAGCACTGGAAGGCGTCCAGAATTATAGCTAAATGAGGGCCAGGGGCAGGTGCTGACAACAGCACCAATCTCTGTTCATTTATTCACTCATTTACTCACTCAACAAGAGGCAGCATGAACAAAATGGACACCGAAAGAACTTTCACTTGAGTTTACATACTAGCTCTTGAGCACTCCATTTTCAGTGAGACGTTACCAGTAAACATATAACTAAATGTTGTTCTATGGTCATTGGTGCTTTAAGGTTCTCCATTGTTATACTTTTCTTGTACATTTTATCTTTATAAAATGCTTTTATTTATTCCACTTAATGTTTTTGCCCTGTGAATTCTTCCTTGCCTAGTACTTCTTTAGCCACTCTTGCTTTGATATATAGATTTAACATATCTTATGCTTGCTAATCTTGTAATGTTTTACCTTTTTGTTTCTACGTTTCCCTGACCTTGTATTTATCCTTTAACATGCAGTTGGTTTATTGACTTTTATCTTTAAAAATTTGCAAAGCAGATAACATTAGTGTTAAACTATTTTAGTATACTCATGATTCTTAAAACTATGGAAATTAAATTATAAAAATGGAAAACTTCAACATTCAATTCAGTAAAATTTTAACATTTAATTGCCCGATCATTTACAAGTAAGATAAAACTATCCACCGCACAACATTACGCTATTTTCTACCCCAAATGCACCATTTGTAACTTTCACAGAGTGTTTCCACAGAGTTGAAATGATTTCAAAATAAATCATAAATAAATTAGAAAATTGTGAATAGTAATAGTGCCTGCTTCGTAGGGTTTTAGGAGGACTGAGTGATTTGAAATGATTATGTAAAGTGCTTAGAATAGTGCCTGGTATACATAAACCATTATATAAATATTAATCATCATTCAAAATTGATTTTCATTCTATCTGCTCTGATTCGTTTTTATAGTTTAACTCCCTGAGGGCAACCATGCTTCTCTTATTTAATAGCTGTTGAGGGGTGCCTGGGTGGCTCAGTCGGTTAAGCGTCCAACTTCGGCTCAGGTCATGATCTCACGGTCTGTGAGTTCAAGCCCTGCGTCGGGCTCAGAGCCTGGAGCCTGTTTCAGATTCTGTGTCTCCCTCTCTCTCTGCCCCTCCCCTGTTCATGCTCTGTCTTTCTCTGTCTCAAAAATAAATAAACGTTAAAAAAAAATTAATAGCTCTTGGGAGAACTATGTATAAGATGAATATTACATATGTAATGTATATAATATATTTACTACATATGTAATATACATCCATATTATGTAATACATATGTAATCTGTTTCAGGATCTAGTCCAGGGTAGCACATGCTATTTAGTTGTCATGTCTTCTTAGTCTCCTCCTATCTGCAACAATGCTTTAGTCTGTCCTTGGTTTTCATGATCTTGATAATTTTGAAGAGTGCCAGTCAGGTATTCTGTAGAATGTCCCTCAATTGAGGTTTGTCTGATGTTTTCTTATGATTAGACAAGGATTATACATTTGGGAAAGAATTCCACGGGGTGAAGTGCCATTGTCACTGCATCGTATCAGAGTGTGCGTGATACCCATATGACTTAACGCTGATGATAGTAGCCTTGATCACTCTGTTAAGGTCGTGTCTGCCAGTTTTCTTTGCTATGCAGTTACTACTATTTTTTTCTTTCCATATTCCTTTTTCCTTTCCATACCTTGAAAGCAAGTCAGTAAGTCCAGCTCATACCCAAGGGTCAAGGAATAAGAAGGATTTCTCCCTTAGCCTCAAATTTATTTACTTATTCAATCATGTATTTTTATCAGTATGGACTTATAGATATTTATGTTATTCTTTGAATTACAAACCAATACTACCATTATTTATTTTGTTGCTCAAATTTTTCCAGCTGTGGTTATTGGGAGTTCTTTTGGGCTAACTCATTGTCTTTCTGACATACTCCCAATCTTTTTTTGTTTTTAACCATTTTTTGAAAGCATAATAAATGATGATGCACACTAAAATGTGTTATATACAAATTACATACATTGGCATCTTCTAGAACTTTAATTTGTAGCGGCAGTTACCTTCATTATGACATTCTGCAATAAATGCTTCCTGAGGGACCCGTGGGTGGCTAAGTAGGTTAAGTGACTGAGTCTAGATTTCAGCTCAGGTCATGACCTCACAGTTCTGTGACATCAAGTCCCACATCCAGCTGTGCATTGACAGTCTGCAGTCAGTTTGGGATTCTCTCTCTCTCTCTCTGTCTGCCCCTCTCCAGCTCACACTCTCTCCCTCCCTCTCAAAATATAAATAAATAAATAAATAAATAAATAAATAAATAAATAAATACTTCCTGATATCACTGTTTTTAGTTAAACTTTTGTTTTGGAAAAGGAGGTTCCTTGACATTTTTCATGTATTTTTCCAGTACCAAAAGAAAAAAAAAAAGAACTTGGAAACGACTGGTAGAATGTTGAGTGATCCCTGTGCTTTTTCACTGTCTGCTTCTCATTCTGCTAAGAAGGGAGAGACCTATTAAGAGTCCTTTAATGATCTTGTTTTCCTATTAAAAATAATAGTACATTAAATAGATCTGCTTAGATAGAGTGAGGAGGGACCTCGTGTTGCTTTAGAAATTCTAAAATAGCATTGCCAAGTACTCTCATAATGCCTTTCCAAATGTTTGTCTGAGGGGTTCCTGCAGAGACTCTTCTGAGCCATCAGACATTCATGAACATGACTCTACTGGCAGTAAGGCAATTTTCCGGAGAGAAATGCGAATACGATGAAGATCTTTGTATCATCTACAAGTTAGTTCAGAAAGAAGCCAGGAAGCTGAGCTGGAAGAGGGACAAATGAGTTTATTTAGAATCTTACAGAATTAAGTGGATTTGTAATTTTAACATACTTAAAAAAAAAACTAGCCATATAAAGTACCTACATGGTACTAGCCATTAGAACAGACACTTTTACCTTTCTTGTAATCTTAGAGGTTAAACCTTTACCCAAGGTCATTTGTTTAAGGATTTTGGCTGCAAGTAACAGAAAATCCAAAGCCAAAGTGGCATATATAGGAGTGTAAAAGGGAGCTGATATGTTTCAAGTTATGCATGGCCTTGATCTTATGGCCCAAGATGGCAGCATACGTGTTCTAAGCAGGAAAAAGTTAGAAAATGCCAAAGCGGGCACACATTCTGCACTTTGGGAAGACTCCCAGAAGCTTCCCCTTGCCACTTCTTTTACCCATTGGTCAGAACTTAGACATGTAGCCATATCTAGCTGCAAGTTACTCTGGAAATGTAGAAGTCCTTTTTCTAAGTGGCTTTGCGTCAAGCCATGTTTTCCAAGTCTACAAAAGGGGAAGACAGATATTAGGGACAATTAGAAGTCTCCACAGCAGTCATGAGTGACAAAGATGGGATTTGAACTCAGATAACGTCTTACCTTCGTGTTCTTTCTAAACCAGATTTGTTCATTGGAGAAAGATCTAGAAAATGTGTTGAATTGGCCTCACTTTTAGCACTATCAAGTTAACTGAAAGAAAGGAACATGCCTGTGACAGAGGATGCAGAGATGCTAAAGATCTGTGCACTAGATTTCAAAGCTCCCTTTACCTGGGGACTTTACCAAGAGCAATCTTGATAAATCTTCGGGTCTTCCTGGAAGCAAGGAACAATACTTTGAGAACCAACTGTCCATAATTTGGACTAGACCCGTACTGTCTGATACAGTAGCCACGAGCTATATGTGGCTACTGAACACTTGAAATGTGACTAGTTAGAGTTGACATGTACTCTAAGTTTAAAATATGTGCTGTATTTTAAAGACTTAGTACAAACAAAAAATGAAATGTAGCTCAATAATTTATATATCGATTACATGTTCAGAGTATAACATTTTTGATATGTTGGGTTAGATAAAATATGTTCTTAATTTCAAGTTGCTTTTTACTTTTTTAAATGTAACTATTAAATTTAAAATTACATATGTGATTCACATTTGTAGATTGCATTATGTGTCTATTGGAAACCAATTTGTCTAGGAGACAAAGAATTGTCCTACAAAAATCCTATCATTGAAACAGTTTTTCAAAATGCTCATAGGATCTGTAAGAAGTTACCTCTGAGTATTCTGAAAAAAAGGATGGGGCAAATAAAGGACTCCATATTCTTTCTGGGGTCTTTCTCTGAGCTTCAATGAAATGTGAATGATATTGACTATCCTCTGGGTAACTTGTATGGATTCACTCCAACACTTGGATTGTACTGAGCCTCTCCAGCCCACATTTCTGAGGCATACGGCCATCATTGTTATTAGATGAGGTGATTTATTGAGATTACCTTTTGAAAGCACCTCTGTTTGATTTATTCACATCCATGAGGGGAAATACTTCTGGTATAGACATAGTAATAACATCTGGTCAACACAGCCTACTTGAAGAACCTCTTGATTTCTTAAAGATTATTGAAATTGAGTTCTCAAGCATATTTTCAAGTTATGTAGTAACGTAGTAAGTCTTTGGCTGGCTCAGAAAATTTGATTTCATTAAAGCAAATAGGTGCTCTCTTGTTATTCTTTTATCTATCTTTAGCTTCAAGTTTCCTTTAGCAGTGATTGATCTAGATTTCCCAGTTGAAAGTTTAGTGTTATATATGTTAGAAAAAGGAAGGAGGATTTGAGGAGTTCTGCATTTTTTTGGTCTCTTAATATCTTATCATATATTGTCAGCAGTGAGTATGTCTGTTCCTTGTTCTTCTACTCTGAAAATGTTTTATATACATATACACATTCTTACTTTAAATATTATATATATATGTAGGTTGACAAATAGATAGAACCAATTTTTATGTTCTTAGCATTTTCATCCAATTCATCTCATTCCAGATTTCAAATATTCTATTTGTCCAGTCTACAAATGTAATTATCTTTTATTAACTTCCCATTATTCAGCACCTGCATTGTTCATTTGAACTATCTGCAAATTACACTGATATCAAGTTAAAATAATGCATAATCTATAGCTTTTAAAATAAACCTTTGAAAAAAGGATTTTAAAGGCTTTCTTGCTTAACAAATACTGTCCTTGATGGCAAAAAATTTAAAAGTGTGTTAATGATAAGAGTGAGTAAAAGGAAATAGTGGCAGTGAAGAGAGGCAGTTGTAGCCTACTCTAAGTGGGTTAGTTAAAAAAAGAGTACCTAAGTGGTTGTCTTTTAGGTAATTTAAGATATTTAATTTTTGTAGACCACTATCGTTTCATTGTTCTCCAATTCTTCTCTTCTGAGAACAGCACCATTTATTTTGGGACACTTGTCTGCTTTGCACTCCAACCCTCTGGTTGTGGTATGAACGGCCAACTGTAGTACCCAAAGCAATGGCCATAAAAATGACCACATGATGCCGATGAGAACTTTCCCTAGGACTTTTCTGATTAGAATGAAGGGAAACGAGTCTGTTCTTCTGGGAAGAATACAAAGGTAAATGGGGTGTGCCTCACCATGTGATAGGTTTGAAAGCATACCACTGACATGCAAAGAGGAGCAGATGCCTGGAGTTCTCTGGGGGCTTCTCTCGTTTCATTAATATCAAAGGCACAGATACATCCCACCCTTAACGACTATTCAGTTATAGGAACCTATAAATTCCCCTTTGCCTAGGTAAATTTGAGTTGTGTTTGTCACTTGAGGACCAAAAAAGCCCTGGCTAATACATTATCCTTTTGGTAGCCAGCCTACAAGATGACCCCCAATGATCCTAAACTCTAGGAGTCACACCCTTGTGTAGTATCCTCATAGACCGAATAGAAATATGATTGATAAGGTATAGTGTGCATGATGGTGTGTGGCTTCAATAGCTACAGAAAGTATTGAGACTTCTATCTTGGTCTTTTTGATTCCTTGCCAAGAAGGAAGGCAGCCGTCATGTTGTAAGATCACTTAAGTAGTCTCAGGAAGAGGCCTACATGGAGAAGAACTAAGGCCACTTGCCAACAGCCAGTGCCAACCTGTCAGCATGTGAACGAGCCACCTTCAAAGCAGTTCCTGCAGCCCCAAAATAGTCTTTAGATGACCACAACCTCATGAGAGACCTGATTTAAAACCACTTACCAAGGGGCGCCTGGGTGGCTCAGTCAGTTGTATGTCGGACTCCTGATTTCAGCTCAGGTCATGATCCCAGGGTCATGGGATCAAGTCCCATGTCAGGCTCTGAGCTGAGTGTGGAGCCTGCTTGGGATTCTCTCTCTCTCTCTCTCTCTCTCTCTCTCTCTTTCTGTCTCTCTCCCCCTCTCCCCCTGGCCCTCCCCTGCTCATGTTCTCTGTCTCTCTCTCAAAATAAATAAATAAACATTAAAAAAAAAAAAACCCTACCTAGCAAGCCACCCAAATCCCAGAATCACAAAAACTGTAAGAGACTTGTTGTTTTGAGCCACTTGTTTTGGGGTAATTTGTTGCCCTAAGCAAATATATTATCTATATACCAACAGATAATTCAGACAGCATTGTGGGGATATTGTAAAGAAGAGAGAGAAGCCTCATACAATGATATCTTTC